>NC_142263.1:2978003-3283303 GCF_052056855.1 Sturnus vulgaris | reverse complement strand
ACCGAGGCCGTCATCTCCGTGGCTTTCAGCCCCACGGGAAAGTACGAGGGTCTGGCTGTGGCGGGGGCGGGATCAGGGCAAGGCAGCAGCTGCCGTTGTCCTGTCCTGGGGACGCTGTGCTGAGCTGTTCCTCCTCTCCCAGGTACCTGGCGAGCGGCTCTGGGGACACCACTGTCCGCTTCTGGGACCTCAGCACGGAAACGCCACAGTTCACGGCCAAAGGTGGGTGCTGGGGTGTGCCAGGAGGACAACTTGTGACCCCCTCCCTCACGGACCATCTGTCTGCCTGGGGGGACAAGCAGAGCAGAGCCTGGTGCTGTTTGAGATGTCCAGGCTGGGACTGTAACCAGGGGAGGGAGTAGTTCTCTTTGGCAAAGTGGAAAAAGAGGAGCTGGTCAGGAGGAGCACAGAGTGTCTTCCTGCTGGGACACCAGGGACAGTCACAGCTGTCCACTCACACCCACTGTGTTCTCTGCCAGGTCACCGGCACTGGGTGCTCAGCATTGCTTGGTCACCTGATGGCAAGAAACTGGCCTCGGGCTGCAAGAACAGCCAGGTACATGTGGGCTGCCTCAGCATGGGGCTGGGGGGGCTGGGAGGAATTAGGGGTGAAGACTTGTTTCTTCAGGGGTATGAGGGGTGTATCCCATTGTTTTGAGCAGGATTCCCATTCTCCAGAGGAGCTTTGTGTGTGAATGTGTCACAGTGTTGTGAGAAGTGTCTCTGTGCCAAGCAGTGTTCTGGCATTGTCACCTTGGGGAGCTCTTGCTGCTGAATCCTGCTGTCCTGTGGCAGACGCTTTTCCCTGTGTACAGGAAGCAGTCCAGGCTTTGGCTGTAGTTGTTGGCTGGCGGCTCTATCACGAGGGAGGTGTCTGGAGTGAGGTCAGGGCTGCTGTTAGCCATGACCCAGCCGTGCAGCAGCAGCCTGGTCACGGTGTTCCCACATGGACACGGCCAAATTCCCTCTGGCATGAATGGGAAAGGAGTTTAGCCCCTGCTGTGGGGCAAAATTCATGTGCTTGAAGTGCAGAAATGCCTGGAGAAGCAGGAGTGTGTGGTTAAATGGGAGCTGAGCTGCTGAGGGGCAGTCTCTCTCTCTCTGATCTTTGAATGGTCTGGGAGCACTGACAGCACTCACGGAGCTGCCAAAGTTGTGATGCCAATCCCAAGGAAATGTCTTGGGCCAGGGTGGTTCAACCATGGCTTGATGCTGGTCTGCCTTTAATTGAACCCAGAGAGCTGCTTGTCCTCCTTTTCCCTATTTCTCCCAAGTTCTTAAGTAGGAGATGACTAATGCCTTGGCTCTTAAGATGAACATTTATGTAGAGAGAGAATCAACAAGAGAAAACTAGCATGTGTCCCACCCACAGCATCCGATAATCAGCAGCGTTTAGCACGCTGTGGCTTTCACTGTGCTCTGCAAACACTCACTGAGTCTCTGGCACAGGGTGGCTTTTTGGGGACCTGTATCCTTTTTGAGTTGAGTCAGATAACTTTGTAGCTGCAGCGTTGTAGGCAGACAGGAGGGCAATCAGGTCTCATTCTTTTGGGTGTCAGCTGATTGCTGCAGGGATTTGGAAAGGCATCCAGCCCTCTTCCCCTGCTGCTGCCTGCAAGTGCAAACACGGTCCCAAGGACACCTCTGCTTTCTAAATGGAGCTCCAGTATCTCTGGGATTCACATGATGTCTGTGGCCTGACGCAACCCTCGTGCTTCCTCTCTTGGACAGATCTTTCTCTGGGACCCAGCCACTGGCAGCCAGATCGGCCGGGTGCTCTCTGGCCACTCCAAATGGATCACATGTCTGTGCTGGGAACCACTCCACATGTAAGTGAAGGGGCCAGCTCAGCCCTTCCCCTTTGCTCCTATGGAAAAGAGCAGCCTGACCCGAAGGGCATTGCTCCTGTTTGCCTTTCTCCTGTTACAGGAAAAAGCCCGTGTAGAACAGCTCTCAAGGTGAGCTGGGAAAAATGTGTGCAGCTGGAAGACAGGAGTCCCAGCTGCTGCTCACAGAGTCTGTGAGTTGCTGGGGAATCACTGTCAGGCTGTGTCTCTTTTCCTCTGGGAAAAACACACACCTGCCTGTGGAAAATACTGCTTTTGTGGTGCTGGACAAACACTGATGTGCTGCTCTAGCAATGCTGAGGTGGGAGCAGGGAAGCCTGGTGGTGTCCAAGGGCAGAGCACTCCTTTCTGCTCTCCTGATCCTGCTGGTCTCTGTCATCCCATTTGTTTATCATGAGGGATGATTAGCTGTACAATCCCCTTATCCCTTCGATCAGCTAAAGCTCCCTCTGGGAGAGGTGGGTGGAGTGGGACAGTTGTAGCCATTAATCCAAGATGTTACAGAAATAAATAAAAAAGAAAGAAAAAGGGCCCCTTCAGAGCAGATCCCTGCAAATTGAATTTACCAGTAGGAAGCTCCAGCTATTTGCAGACAATTAACTGGATTACCAAAAAATTATTGTAAGGAAGATGAGGAAATGGAGAGGAGAGACATGACCCTGCCAGAGCTGCAGTTCTCTTTCTTCAGCCAGTTCCAGTGCAATGGGAGGGGCTGTGCTCTTCCTCACTGCCGGTGCCACCATGCAGAGTGATAAAGACCTGTAAAGGACAGAGGATTGGGGCTGCCCTGTCCTTGCTGGGTTGTGGCCAGTGCTTCCAGATGTGTTCAATTTGCCCCCTGAGCCACAATGGATATGGATGGGCATTGCTCCTTTCAGCCCTGTCAGCACAACAGCACTGTCCACAGGCTGGAGATGAAGCATGACAGAGGCAGGGGAACATCCAGCACATTCCCAATGCCATGGATCTGTGCTGCCTGTGTGAGGCTGATCCGCAAGCCAGGGCTTTCTCCAGCCTGTGCCCAGGGAAGGTGCCAGTTCGTGGTGACCTCGTGGGTTAAAGCTGTGCAAACAAGGTCATTGCCAAGGCCTCAGCTGCCAGGTTTACCCTGGATTGATTTCTCCAATGTGCAGCCCAGGAGTTGGTTTGGAGGCAGCATTTGTCTGCTTCTCCCCTGCCTTGTGAAACCTTGTTCTCTGTAGGTCAGTGCTCTGCCCCTGTCTGGCCTCTCTGATCTTAAGCCAAAAGAAAGTTGCATTTTATTGCCTGCTTGAATCCTCTGGGGCTGGTGGGGAAGGAGCTCGGGGAGCTGCACAAATGGATTTGATCTCTTTGCCCAGAAACCCAGAGTGCCGTTACCTGGCCAGCGCCTCCAAGGACGGCAGCATCCGCATCTGGGACACGCTGATGGGCAGGTGTGACAAAATCCTCACAAGCCACACGCAGTCGGTGACCTGTGTGAAGTGGGGGGGCGATGGCTTGATCTACTCCTCCTCCCAGGACAGGACCATCAAAGTCTGGAGGAGCCAGGATGTAAGTGAGGGACTGTCCTTGGGCTGCTGGCAAAGGGGGCTGGGCACACTGTGGGGTAGCTTTGTCTGCTCTTCTTGGCACAGCTTGTGCTCTGAAAAACAAAGCTGCTGTATCTCCTTGACTTGTCAGACCTGTTGCTTTGCACCATTTGCAAGGGGTAGCTGTTGTGTGATGTTTTCATCTTTAAGAGCATTAAATAGGGCTGGAAACATCCCTGGAGCAACCTGAGCTGATGGATGTTGTGCAAGGGAAACTGATTCCTGAAGCTCAACAGTGTTGTGTCTTCCCTGCTTAGCCTGCCTGCAGCTGGGGCAAGCAGGTTTGAAAAGTTTGGGATTGGTTCCTGCAGATAGGTGGGTCTGGTGGGTGCTGTGCCCTGCCTGTCCTGTCCCTGCCTGAGGGTGGCTTTGTCCCCAGGGGGTCCTGTGCCGTACCCTGCAGGGCCACGCTCACTGGGTGAACACCATGGCCCTGAGCACTGACTACGTTCTCCGCACCGGCGCCTTCGAGCCGGCCGAGGCCACCATCAACCCCCAGGATGTCCGAGGCTCCTGTGAGTGCAGCACCCACCTTGGAGGCTGGGGGAGGACTGGTCATGCTGGAAGTCAAGATTTTTCTTGCCCATGCCAGGGTGGAGCAGTCTGGGGAATGGGGTGGTCACTTTGTTTTCTGGGGCTTTTGCTCCCAAGTTGCCTTTGGCACATTGAACAGTCACAAAGGCTCCTGCTAAACCTGCAGAGCCAGGATTGGAATTGGCATGACAAGGTTATAGTTTTTTTTCATCTAAGAATTGCCAATATCTCTTTCACCTTCCTTTTCCCTTTTTCAGTGTCAGAACTGAAAGACAGGGCACTGCAGAGGTACAACCAAGTCCGGGTAAGTCCCTTTTGTCCCTGATGTCACTTCTAACACTGTCACTGGTGAAAGCAGTGGACACCCCAACACTGGTGTGTTTCCAAGCTTCCCACACCTGGCTTGTACAAAACTTGGGCTCTTTCATCCCTTTTTCAGGGCCAGGAACCAGAAAGGCTCGTCTCGGGGTCGGATGATTTCACCCTGTTTCTTTGGAGACCAGCAGAAGACAAGAAGCCACTGGAGAGAATGACAGGCCACCAGGCATTGATTAACCAAGTCCTGTTCTCCCCAGACACCCGGATAATAGCCAGTGCTTCCTTTGACAAGTCCATAAAGCTCTGGGATGGTAGGACAGGAAAGTGAGTTGGTTTGTTCTGTTAGAGGTGGTGCTGGTATGGAGCCTGTGTGTAATGCTCAGGGCACACAGGGCTGGGCCCCAGCTCATTGCCAGCAGCTCCCTGGTGTGTTCAGCATCTCTGTAGCCGCAATTCACACTAAGCCACTCTGTGCCTCTGCCTTTTTCTGCCCTCGGGAAGTCTTGTCTGGCTTTTCTTGTGTCAGGGTGTCAGTGCTTGGCTCTGTGTGTGCTGCCCCACTGTGATTCAGCCACAGCACTGCCTGGCACCTGTGTGCACACCCTGTTGCTTCAGGGTCGCTTCTCCGGGACAGGCGCAGCTGTGGTGGGATGGGATGTTCCACTCCACTGATCTCCTGAAGATGTGTGTGTTGGGAACTGGAGACTGACCCAGTTTAAACAGTTCTTGTGCCAGAGAACAGCTTGTTCTGGATGATGCAAATTTTTGTAGTTACAAGTAGTGTTGTTGGTATTTGGATGCTCCTGTAATCCAGCTCTTAACTTTCAGCTGCAGTACTGGTGAGCTCTTGGAGCCAGTAGTCCTCCCTTGCAAACCAATCTTAATGCTCATAAGCTTGGCTTTCATGTCAGCGATTTTAAAGGTCCTTCTAAATCTGGGCTGCTTGGCCAGAGAGGGAAGGACACACCTGTGCAGTGAGGCTGAAGTGTTGCCTGCTGGATAAGGGTTTCTTGGCAGAGGGGGTGAGATGAAGAGGCATCCTCTAGAAGGTTCTGAGCCCACTTGGGAGAGTTTTTGGATGGACTCTGTCTAGCAGTTGACTGCTGGGGTGTGCTGGGCATCCTGTGACTGTGCTGGTGGAGAAGAAACATGAAGGCAAGGGCAAGTTTAGAACAAAGCCTGGTGCTCTACCAGCCTGTCCTTGTCCCCAGGTACCTGACATCGCTGAGGGGCCACGTGTCAGCCGTGTACCAGATCGCCTGGTCAGCCGACAGCCGCTTGCTGGTGAGCGGCAGCAGTGACAGCACCCTCAAAGTCTGGGATGCCAAGACAAAGAAACTGGCCATCGATCTGCCTGGCCATGCAGATGAGGTGAGCTGCCTGCTGTAGCTGAGGTGTTTGGGAGGCAGGAGTGACCCCTCCTCCCAGCAGAGGTGACTGATTTCCATCACACCAGGTGTACGCAGCGGATTGGAGCCCGGACGGACAGAGGGTAGCGAGCGGAGGGAAGGACAAGTGTTTGCGGATGTGAGTAAGCTGTTTGTCCACGAGGAGGTTGCAGCTACTCCTCGTGGCCCTCAGAGCCACGGTGCCCTTGCACATGATCTCCTTGCAGAGAGCACGGCACTGGGTCAAATTCCAGCTTGGAGACCTGACCTCTCTCGGGGCAGGAACTGTTGCTGGGAGATAACTAGAAAGCAGAGCCCCTTCAGCCCAGCTGGATTTCATCCACTCAGGATGAAATTTGACTCAGATATTTTGACTCCTGGAGAGGAGAAGGAACAGTTGCACCAGCTGGTCAGGTCTTCCTTTCTGACCTTCTTGCTCTCCCAATTATGCAGACAAATTCCTGGGAGCTGGTTGCCATTTAACTGTGGCTGGTGACCCCAGGTCTTGTGGTGCTGCTCTTGTCTGGTGCCTGCTGGGCCCTGTGGCAGAGCTGGTGCCCCACCACAGGGACACAGCAGCTCTTTCCCTTTCCAGATGGCGTCGATAGGAACAGTGCCATGGAGCTGCTGGTCCTGCCCTCAGCACAGTCCTGGGAGATCTCCAAGGTGATGGACGAAGAGATTGACCCAAACGTGGCTCCGTGTTCCCGTTGGCAACTCTCCCTCGTGGACTCTTTCCTTATATTTATTTAAGGAAATTTTAATTTTAGTTCTTATTAAGAGCTGTGCATTGCAGGATGATTTCCTCTGAACATCACAGGAGGGATATCTCATCTGCCTCCGTCTCAACTGGCTTTTTATTGGAATTTCAGCTCACAGTAGCCATTGTCCCGAAAGGGGCAAGCAAAGGGCGGAGACTGCTCATGCCCTTTCTTGCTCTGTAAAGAATCCTGTGGAGAAGAGGGTTTCAGTGGGAACAGAGGGGGTTGTCCTTGTGTGGCCTTCAGAGAGATAGAAAAATGAGAAATTTCAGCACGTCATTACATTGCAGAATTGTGCTTGGCTGCATGTCTGGGACAAAGATCTGCTGAGAATGAGGACTTGGGGCTTCTTGTTATCCCAGTAACGTTTTGCCTTTCCACAGAGCCCCATTTCCCTGTGGGCTGTGCTGAGCATTATCTGCCAGTGATCCTCTGCATCCACAGCAGAAAACTCCTTTGCTAATCTGTTTGAGGTGCAACAGGCATGGACTTCAAATGACTGCTGGAGCTGTGCTGAGTTTTCAGGTTTCAGCAGCTCTTGGGAATGGGGAAATGAGACTGAACAGGAGAGAGAGCGTCCATTTCATATCCACCACTGGCTGAGGGGGAAGGAAGGATAGGGTGGGGAAGGGGAAGAATGGAACAGGAATTTTGTGTGGTGCTTGTCCCTTGCCCTGGATACGTGCTGACAGCAGGGCTGGGATCGACACAGAAAATGGCAATACTTCCATTGCACAGAGCTGGCTGCTTCTGGAATTTCTCAAGTGCATTTACTTGCCCAGTGGGTGAGAGGGATTCACACTGTCAGCTGGGTATTTGTAAGTTTGCTTATGAGCCTTTTTATCAGTCAGTTCAGGCTTCCAGTCATCATGAAGTG
This sequence comes from Sturnus vulgaris, assembly GCF_052056855.1. Classification (NCBI taxonomy): domain Eukaryota; kingdom Metazoa; phylum Chordata; class Aves; order Passeriformes; family Sturnidae; genus Sturnus; species Sturnus vulgaris. The sequence goes on along the minus strand of NC_142263.1, from coordinate 3,276,007 downwards.
AATAGACCTGGACTGTGTTTATTTCCAGGATGCTTATGAAACCGAGAAAATCAACATGCGATTAAATAAGGAACAGAAATTACACTGTCAGATTTAGTTGCAGCAGGTTAGCATGAAGGTCAAAACATTCTCCATAGCCCTCATATGCAGTGATTACTCAATTCAACGGGAGTTTGGGTCTCAGATGCATCCCAGCTGCAGAAGATGCATTTTAGGACTTTATCCCTGCTAGCAGGACTGCTTTGGAGAATTAAGATTGTGCAGTAATGCCTTTTGCTTGTCTGAAGTGTTCAGGTGAGCCAAAGGCTGGAACAAAGGGTTAAATCTTTAATATGACTGAGAGGACAATTTGTGGTTCATGGTGCTGTTAGTATCTCCTGCCAGCCAAGTGAACAGGGATCTATCTCTATAGGATCTTTTGGGAAGAGCTCAGTATCCCATACCTGCTCTTTCATTAGGGTGCTTCCTCCAGCTGGTTCTTGCTGACAGTAAAGGCCACGTTGTGTCCATCTGCATAAACAAAACCTTTTGTAGTTCACTGAGGTAAATATGGGACAGGGTGCTTTAAAACCAGCTGCTAAGTCTGCCCTTGGGAAGAAGAGGAGCAGGTCATGATAACAGCCAAGAAGCCTGCCTGGTTTCCAAGGTTTTTTGGGGTGGTTGTGCTAAAGGAAATGACCCACCCTTGGGAGTCCAGCTCTCTGTCCCCAGGTCTGACTTGCTGCAAGCAGCAGCTCCTGGTTGCAAATGGTACTTCCTGAGTGAAGAATCATCACACTCTGCTTCCTACTCTGGAGTGGTGCTCAGGGTTGCTGTGCCCTGTCAGTCCATGGTGTGTCTTGTGTTGGAGGCAGGGATGTATCAGAACTCAGGAGAGTGATCCTGCCTGTGGGAACTTGGCTTGGCTGTGCATGTGTGTAGGTGTACCTAAAATATCAGTGTACCTTGCCCCTTGATTTCCAAACCAAAGCAATCACTGTGTCCTCTGCCCGTGCTCCTGCCATCCCTTCAGACTCTGTTTCTGTGACAGAAGCCTGATTAAAACCCACTTTTCTAATGCTGCAGCAGAAAGGTTTTCCAAAGGGAAGTGAGACCACCTGAAGAAAGAGAGAGCCTTGCAACTAAGTTTACACCAAATTAAGCTCTGGGCCTTAATCTTCCTGTAATCTGATAGCGGGTAGATTTTTGAACCGCGCTCTGTAATGGCTTTGCATGTAAACCAAATTGTATTTTCTTATCTAAGCATCTGCTGCTATTTTTACCATTCATACAGCACCAGCCTCCATGCATACTTAGTGCTGGCCCCGCTCCAGCTGTATTCCTAAGCAATTCCCTAACACTCCTCCCTCCCAGTTTTATTTGAATGTGGCATTTCCCGGGCCTGGCTGCAGTCTCCTGCCTGCTCAGGCACTGGGGAAGGAAGAGCTGCTGCCCTTCCCTCCAGAGCTGCTCCTGCTTGGCAGGAGCTGCAGCGAGCGCGTGACCTCCCTCGCTCCGCCGGCGCTGGGAATGGGAGCTTTAATGAGCTAATTTGGGCAATTGCAGATGCAAATTTGGGTTGATGGCGTTATTAATGGGGGAGATGTTACTTTGTGTTAAGGGACAAATCTTGGAGGTAGGCTGGAGCTATCTGATTGCTTTTCTGGGATCAGCAGCACCAGCCTTACAGAAAACCTACAGAAATGCCTGAGCTTTTCCAGTGCTGTTTGATAGGAATCCTGGGATATGCCTCCATGTTTCAGTCTAGTTCCTCCTGAGTTACTCATTAAGCATCCTACACAGGTTTTCTTACCACAAGGGTGTTATTTTTCACTGGTAATACAAGAATAACTTTAAGCATAGCCAGAAACTCTCCTGCAGAGCCCTCTGACTTCCTCCTTTAAAAGCTCAGCTGATGCCACCATTAATTTTATTACAAATCCCAATGGGAGGACAGTGCTGATAAGGACTGGGAAGTGTGCCAGTCCTCTGAGGAAGGTTTACCTGTCTAACGAAATCCTGAGTGTGATGGAGGGAGGGAAGGAATGATATGGTAAGAACACCTGGAGTGAAGTCAATAGCTCTGAGATGAGCAGGATGCTGTCAGACTCCTACCTTTGGGAGCTGATTTAGTTAACTGAGGCTTTAAAACTCTTCTTGGGGCTGTGTCCTGCTTATCCATGCAAGTGGAGTGTGTGTTGTGTTCCCTGAGTCCTTGAAACCACATGTTCCTGTCCTGTTCGACTCAGATGATCTCTTGAATATTTTTCCCAGATATGTAATTTAATTTCCATGTGCAAGTTTATAGCCTGGGGAGAGAGAGAGAGAAGAAAAAATTTTCAATGAATAGCAAGAAAATGAACTTCATTCATTGTTCTGCATGAAAAGTAGGGAAAGCAGCCTTGTTCTGCTTTTTTTTTGGGTCAGCCCAGGCACCGTTCAGATGATGTTTCTACCTCAGGGCTGCATTTTGGTGGTGTGATATGGCAGAGAAGGGCTTGCTGTGAAGTCCATTAGTGCTTTTGAGGATGAAAGGTATTAAGAAAACTCAGGGCAGTGATGTCTGTGTTCTGTGGAGCTGCTACCAGATGAAAGCATCCTTCTCTGCACTCAGACACGCAATGTGCAAGTTGCTAATTCCTTCCTAGATGTGTTTCTCTTGTGATCAGAAGCCCTGGCTCACAACTGAGGGACTAATTTGTCTGAAGCAAAGGAGTGCAGCTGGGAAGGAGCCCCAGAACCATCTCCAGTACTGCTGCTATGTTTTTCTTCACTCTGTGAATGGTGGTTGCAGAACTGTGGGTTGCTGGTGGTCTCTCTCAATGGGCTGCAGCTCCTGCAGAGAGTGATGTTAAAAATGAACCAGCTCAGGACACAGTGCTCGTGTGGTTGGAGGATCACTGAGGTCGATCAGGCAGGGTACCGGTGTCCTGGGTGTTTTAGTGTCCTGCTGCAGGGTTAAAGCAGAGCATCCCCCCGGGCGCTGCAGGATACAGGGATAAATGCTGGAAATCCGTGTGCAGGAGCAGCAGGAGCCCCAAGGCTTGTCCTGCATCGCTCTCCCAACATCTCCAGCAACGAGGCTCCCTTTGGGAAAGGTGAATCCAGTCCGTTCTGCTCTGAACTCTTCCAGCAGCGAAAGCAAGCGAAGGTGCTGTTTGTAGATTCTGTATAGTCTGGATGCTGGAGTCAGCGACACCCAGAAGCTCCCGCAGCCGGCACTCAAGGACCCAGCTGGGAGGAGTGACCCGCATGCAAATCCCGCAGCCTCCAGCGAGCGCTGCCGGAGCCCTCGGGTGCCGCTGGATCCCAGCGCAGCGTGTTTAGTTATTCTGGTCAAACCTCGCTGCCGCTCCTGCCTGTTTGTCCTTGCTGTGCTGAAACAAACCTGCTCCAGGGCTCCAGCCCCATTACGAGGACAAAAGGACATCAGGCAGTGCTGCTGCCGAAGGGAAATGTGTCAGGAAATGTGTCTCGGTTCGCAAGTGTGATGCAGAATGGGTGGCTTGGTAATGGCTGTTGTGACTTTTTATGTGCTCAAAAGGCATCTTCTGAATGAATTTATTTTTTTTCAGCTTCCCTGAAATGTAGCTTATGACATTGACTTTGGGATGAGGATACACGCTGATGAGAGGATTAATACTCAAGTGAGAATTGGTGGCTGGCAATAAACAACTAGTTCTGAGGGAAATTATTTTTATGAATCAGAATATTTAACACATGGAGGCTTGTGGGCTTTTTCCTGGTTTAAAGGGGTACTATGAAGCGTATCACAAAGTGTCTGTTACTACCAACACTTTAATTTATTATTAACTTGGAATATTTTTGCATCTCATTTATTCTTTCCACAGGGGTGTTCTGAGCTGTTGAAATTATTGGTCAACTCCACTTTCCCGGGGTTGTTTGTTAGGGTAGTGCCGTGGGTGGATTTTGGATGGGAGCTCAAAACTTCACCAAATAAAGGGCGGATTCAGTTTTGAGGGGTTTTTAAGCCCTTTGGTTCTCTTTGACACAAAACAGATATATCAGGATTCCTCTAATAGCTTAAAATGTCCTTCATAAAGTTGTCAATCTTTCCTTAAGAATCTCTTGCTGGATATTTTTTTAATCTTTAATGTGGAGAAGTCTTTAGCTGAGGAGGTCCTGACATGGCACATGGCTCCAGTAGTGCCTGGTTGTGAGTGCTGGAAGGCCAAGGGAGATAAGTGAGGAATGGGGAGAGGCAAGTGCACAACTCTTCACCCAGACTCTATTTCGATCTGGTGACACTGAAAGCAGAGCCTGTGTCACGTCAGGGAAGGCACAGCTGGGTGGGGTCAGAGGGGTCACACCCTGCATCCACCGGGGCCCGTGGGGATATTGGGGAAGCCTGATAGGGTCTGAAACCGAGATGTGGAGGTGGTGTGATGGAGAACGTGGGTACAGAGAGGGGCAAGAGAGCAGCGAGGAATGGAACGCAGAGGAACGGAATATAATTATGTAAACCTGGAGGTGAAGGTCAAAGGCTCCATGTGACTGTTGTTCGGTGGCTGGTTGGGTTTTTTTTAATGTTTGTACGTGCTGTAAACAGCACCAGGCTGATCTAAAAGTGCTGGGAGGCAGGGGCTGTAAATTACAGGCGTTGTTCTCCTTATAAAGGGAGCAAACAACTCGAAGTGTCTTTGGCTCACTTTGTATGCCTATTTCTCCATTGCCTCTCCATTCATTGAAACTCCTTGTTTCAGGTTTGAGGGAGAGTCTTGCTCACTACCGGAGCAGGGATAAGGCTGAGTGTGTGTGACCTAGAGCAGGGACAGGGCTGAGACTCTGTGACCTGGAGGTGCCTTGGAAACCTGGGCTGATCCAGTATCTGCATTTCCACTCTGGCTGCTGACTGTCCCAGCTCTACTCCTGTGCAACTCCGGTCCTCCCTCTTCCCCTGTTGGCCCCTCAGCGCTGTCCTCACCGGCGGGTGCGCCTAAGGCGGCCGAGGAAAGCGCTGAAGCGATGGCTGGGCTGAGTTTGGCCTCTCTGCCCCGGCTCCGGGCTGAGGGCAAGGGTGGGCCCAGGGGCTGGGTCACCGTTCCTCCCTGAGGGGACGACTCGACCGCGCCCCCGGAGCCCTGACAGGACGGGTGCGGGGCCGGGGAGGGCTCGGCGGGGTCCCGGGAGGGCTCGGGGCACTGGCCCCGCTCCGGCCGCGCTCTGAGGCGCTGGCGGCGGAGGCACCGCCGGGTTACCCGGGGTGAGGCACTCTTTGGCCGCCGGCGGAAGCACCCGAGCGCCCGGGCCTGCGCACTGCGGCTTATAAGAGCCGCGGGGCGGTGCGGAGGGCTGGGCACTCGCAGCTGGAGCTGGCCGAGTGCGGATCTCTGTGGAGGAAGTGGTGAAGCGGTAGGAGCCCCGGGAGGCGCTGGCGGCCTGAGAGACCCCCTCGTCCGCACCCTGACTGCTTCCTTCCCTCTCTCGAGGGCGGCGACAGCGACAGCCACCAGCCCCGGAGCCGTGGGCCGCGCCTTCCCCCGCGTCGCTGGATGCTCTGGGGTTCGGTCCCTGAGCGGGGCCGCGGCGCCGGCAGCCCCCGCTGTGGCGGGGCCATGGGGCCGGGCAGCGGCAGGGCACGGAGCCCCCTTCCCCGCTGAGAAGGCCCCTCGTCCCGGCGCCGATGCCGCGCTGTCCCCTCACACCCAGCCCCTGAGATTTCCCCCCTTTCCCCTCCCCATGCCCGACGGAGCCCCTCGCCTCGGTGACGCCCTGCAGCAGCCCCGCCGGCCCGGGGGTCTGCGGCGGTATGAGAGGAGCTGCCCCCGCCGCCGGGGGCAGCCAGGACCGGGGCAGGCTCCCACCCCGCCGCCGGCTGCCGTGAGGCGGCTGTAGCTGGAGGAAGAGCCCCTTTGTTTTCCCTCCGTCCTTCCCGGGGGCTTCATGCCCCTCTGAGGGATGATGGAGGTGGTGGGGGACTTTGAGTACAGCAAGAAGGACCTGATAGGACACGGAGCCTTTGCTGTGGTCTTCAAAGGTCGCCACCGCAAGGTAAACAGCGCAGCCGGAGCGGGGCTGGTTACACAACCCGGGGCCGGAGGAGCCCCTCGGGTGGGTGACAGCTGCGGTGGTGGCGGTGGGGTTTGTGTCCTCTGCGGAGTTTTGACGTGGTTTGGGTGTTTGGGGAGAAAAAAAAAACCGAAGGGAGGTGCGGGCTGGGCTGAGGCCCGCGGCCCTGAACCGGGATCCGGCTCCAGCATCCATAAACCTCTTATTTTTTCCTTTCCCTCAAGCCCACCGGCCTGTCCGCGGTGCCACCGCTCCTCCCCGCTGTTGGCAGCTCCCTCCCATAGCGGCCAGGGGAGACTTGCAGCTGTAGGGGAGGCTGAGCCCTTTGTTTGTCGGGAGGGTCATGTTTATCTCACTGGATAACGAGGGATCTAATGGAAAATTGTCTCCTTTGGGATTGGCTGAAGATTTCTTAAATTCAGAGGTGTCTGGTTTCCTGGCGTGACTTGCTCATCGCCCCGGATATTCATAGTTACGTTATGGTTTCTTGATGCTGTGAGTTTATTCTGGTGCCTAAAGAGCTTTGCTTTCCAGAAAACAGCCCTTCAGATTTAGCATTTTGGAGGATTAAGGCAGCGCTCACGGCTTGCAGAGGCACCGTGCAGTGATTTTGGGGTTAAAAAAAAAAAAAAAAAAAAAAGAGAAGGGAAACGGAAACTTTAAAGGCCAATGGAGGTGCTCCCACCTCACAAATAAGTAGTTTATTTTTGGGTAATATATAAATAGACAATACATGAAACAGAGGAGGTTTTGTGCAGTTTTCATCCGCAGAGTATGAAGAAGCTGAAAACGAGAAGTCCTTAAAGGACAGTAAAAGTAACTTGATCGTTGTGAGAGGTCTAAAAAAGCAGATACATAGCACTGCTACCAAAAAATAAATGGGATGTGATTACCTGTTGATTTTTTTAAATTGGTTTTTTTTAATGCTTTTGAATCCATCAAGATGCAGTGTAGCTGAAGTTGGATTTTAATAGCTGTCTAAGCTATTGTGGAGTAAAATAGTTCTTGATGGTGTCATGTGATGTAGTAATAACTGGTGGGTAGAAGAGGGGTGATCTTGCAACTTCTTCCCAGTGTTTTCCTAGATAGTTGTTACAGGATAAAGTTTAAAAAAAAAAAGTAAACTGACGATACTTTTTTTTTTGTTCGTTTCCAGAAAACTGATTGGGAAGTAGCCATAAAGAGTATTAACAAAAAGAACTTGTCGAAGTCACAAATCCTACTTGGAAAAGAAATAAAAATCTTAAAGGTATGTTAATTTGCAGTGATTTTTAAAGCTGCTTTGCTTGAAAAGGCAAAGAGACTTCTGACCTAGTTCATTCCAGGTCATGGGTGCTATCACAGTAATTGCTCTTGTGCTGTTCCTTTGTTAGGGATCCAGAAATAAAAATACTAAGAGAAACAGAAAAAAATTACATCTTTAGTTCTGGAAATATCTCAGAACCGGTTCTGAGCATGCTTTTGCAGTTAAAAGTTGCAAATTTGCTTATTGCACATGTGGAAGACTTTGTCCTTCAGGATGGCCAATGTGGCACCTTTTCCCAGCAGATGATAGCTGAGGGTGAAGCCTCAGTCTTTGATCTTCCTTCTCCTTTTTTGCTCAAAGCTGCCTTGAAAGCTGAAATCACTGAGCTGACTTTAATTCCTGAAGCAGCTGCCCACTTCTGACTTGTGATAATTGCCTTAAAACAGGAATGGAGTGTGGCTCTAACAGAGGAAATGTAATGGAGCATCTTTCAGTTTTTCAGTGTTATTTTATGGAAACGTCTTTTTGGGGGGTCATTTAGCACTCCCTGCTCTCTGAATTTTGCATCTCATTTCACACAGCTTTGCAGTAATACTGAGTGCTGCTTTCTTCCCATGTTTCTGAATTTCTTGAGGTACATCACTACTTTATACACAACTGTATACATATTATATTCTCATTTATTTATTATATACCAGAATTAGTGTTGGGTGTATTAGTATGCTGCAAGTTCTTAATAAACAAAAGTTTTTTGAGCAGCTACAAGTAATTCATGAGCTGTCCCATGAGTTTTAATATTATTTGGATGGATTTTCTTTGTATTATAAAAGTAAGGTTGATTTGAACATGGTCTAGTTGGTTACTTCGCTAAGCAAGAAATTGTGTAAGAGTAGAAAATTAAATCTTGTTAGCTTTCAGTTCTCATTAGAGGATCTTGTGCCCTGGTACTTTCTGTAACAAATCATAGACATTAAGTTCTGGAACCAAATGTTTTAATGACCTCTCAAGATATTGCCTAACTTCCTTATCCTGTAAATATTGTCTAAAAAGCTGGGATTTTCTCTAAATTCACATCATCTTAAAAAGATTCTCTTTGATTATCACCAAATCAGTATTATTAGCAAATTCAATTAATAATATTAATAGTAGCAGTAATACTAATAACCTTTTTCCATAATACAAATATTTTGTTTTACAGGAACTTCAGCACGAGAACATTGTAGCTCTTTATGATGTCCAGGTAAAATACACTTTGATGCCTTCATTTTTTCATTAAAATTAATTTATGAGTGTATAATGAATGTGTATAATGTATGCCAAGTAGAAGATTTTGAATGGATTTATTCCAAATTTCTCAATCTATGTTGCTGCTGTCATCAGTTTGGAATTTAGCAAAAACAAGTGTCAGCAAGAGCAGCATCTTGGGGATCTGTGTGACAAAGAAATGTGGTGTTCAGCCCTGTGCCACAGTGAGGAGGAACTGAAGGAAGCAGAAAACCACAGTCACATGTATCTGTTGCCTGTGTGTTCAGAAGGACAGGATACACTGAAAAAAAGCCAAGCAGACACTTAGATCTTTTCAATTAAATTCCTTCAGATTGTCTTCCTCTCTTTATTGCCAGGGTCCTTCCAGATAAGGTGGAGGAGTTGCTCTGCAGTCTGTCTAGGGGAGTGTATTCTGCTTAGGAAGTACGTTTTTGTATCCTAAGGCCTGCCAGTATTGAGCAAAGCTAAATAAGATATGAAGTAGCTCCATTTGTTCTGCTTGAATAAGAACTATACATTTATCTCCTGGGCTCAGTTCTGATTTTAAATACAGAATACACTGATGAAAAGAATTTACTGAGAAATACCTTTGGGCCATTGCATAGTCAAAGCAACACAAAAAAGAGATTGTGACATTCAGTGTTTACTGTCTTTACACATTCACATGCTAAAAGCTTTTAGTTTGTGCAGATGTGTATCTTTTGCTGTAGAAATCTGTGTTCATGTGACATAAATTAGGTGGGCTCAGGTTTTCTAGGGCTGTAGGACTCGAGTGACTTTTGGTACAAAGCTGTGATGTTCATGTAGCAGCTGACTGTGCATCAAAACTTCTAGGTTCAATCTATAGATTCTGTTTTTCCTGGATCTTGACTTCAAAAGTCTTCATTTTGAATGATGTTATCTGTTCTGAGAGGGAAAGTATTTTCTGTTGTACTTCTTAACAAGACCAGGTTTTCTGAGTATTGCTAAGTGGAAATAATCTCTCAGCATCCTAAATTTAGTATGTCCAGACATCTCAAAAGCAACTGGAATTGTTGACTGAGGGTGTTGGTGTGTGAGTAAGCAGCTGAAATTCAAATTTTTCATTTGCAGTTGTTTATATGAGAAGGTTTCTTAGTCAGCTCTGCAGCTCAACCTGGGGGTAGTGGACTGGTTAAGTGTTTTGATGATTTAAATCTGAGCTTTGGAGAGACTCTTGTTCTTTTGATTTATGCACAAGGAAAGAGACTAAAGAGTCCTACAGTTGTCTATGGTGTCTTTACCTAAAGGGTTTTTATAAATATAACTTTTAGGCTTTTCTGTTCTGCCCCAGGAAAAGGTGACAGGACTTCTTGAATGATCAGTGCTGCTCCATTGGAGAAGGGAATATTGTTGTTTGTCACCAGCTGTTGTGCTTAAATAAAATGAGCAGTTAAAGCAAAGAGAAGGGCAAACCTGTGTCCTGTACCTTGATATATTTCAAATACATTCACAGCAAACACAAAGCTTGGCAGCAGGATGCTGTCTCTATAGAAGGAATTGCTTTGCAAAATATGGTATAAAGAGTGTGCCACTTGCACAAATAAGCTTTTCCCTTTCTGCTGTGTTTGTGAAGTGGCAGACATCATTAACTTCTGTGATTACATTAATTTATAACCCAACAAGAATGAACACTATGCAAGGCATTCACATGTCTAGTAGGCTGTTACACCTACTAATTTTCTTTAGCATTTCATGTTCTAGCATGTGCTGCTCTTTTTGTTTGCCAGGGTATTGTGAACACAGTGATGCAGTACAGCAGATAAGACTTTAGGATTTCAAGCTATTTCTAAGTTTACAGAAGCTATTTTTTTTTCCTCAGTGCTGGAGCCAGTGGAGTCTGTGTCACAGTAGGAAGTTCTCAGTGTGAATGGGAGTCTGTTTTATTTTTGTAGTTCTGTTGGGCTGAAGCTTTTCTTAACCTTAGACAGATTGAAATAAGAAAATGCTCCTGTTTCAGATGCAGTTTGACAGATCATGTAGCTGGATAAGCCAAGAGCTGATTGTTGCTCTGAGTTTTCAGATAGAAAAGATGGTGTGCAATGAAAGTGGCAAAACTAAGTGAAAAAGTGTCAATTGATTGTGATCAAGGATAAATATTTTCACATCTCATAATATTAAATTAATAGCAGTACTTTGAGATTAAGGCTATATCCCTGCATAGTAACTTAGAATGTATCTTTTGAGAATGAATGTACAGTTATTATTTTATATATTGCAGAAAGCTTCATTTGGATTGATTATCAGGGAGTAGTTAGATTCCTTCTTCTTATCTCTTCATTTATGGTTGTGTTCCTGTTGCATGACCACTCACCCAAGTCAGCATAATAAAGATAGATACACCATGAAGGTTTTAATTAAATCCATGGAGAACTTGTGGGCCATTCTGCTGATTGTGCATGAACATTTTCACACTTTCTCCACTGCTGGTCCTTCATCTCCTGTGAATACCATTTTGATATGTTATTAGTGTGTCTGGAGTTCAATTACTCGAAGTGCCCATTCATCTGGAGCCACACCCCAGTGTGTGTTAATGTGGCATAAAAATGTTTTGTTCTGCAGCCAGCAGGGTAATTGCCCTTGATTTCCGTGTGGTGGACGTGCAGCTCTGGCAGGTTTGAGCTGCAGATAAGCATTTTATGTAAGCAGAGCACTGCACTGCTCTTGGTGCCACCTCCCAGGCCTGGGGAGCTGCACACTCCAGGGTGTGGAGGCCATGGTGCTGAAGCTGAGGGAATTTGTAGAGATCTTTCAATAAAACCCCTCCATCTGTAGTAGTGCTCTGGAAAATAGCTCGCCTCTAAAAGTGCAATTAATTTTTTTGTGAAATGCTTAACAAAACTCAGATACAGTAGGTGGATAGCAAGAGAGACATTTTTCACTTACCTTCTTGGGCAAGTGTTTGATTGTCTGTCATTCAAGAATAAAAAAACTCCCAAATCTCTGAGATGGTTTAAGGATGTAACTCTTTTCCTGTGGTGGTGCTGTGGGATGTCATTCATCCTGCAAAGGAAAATCAATCTTGGATCCTGTTAATTGGGGAAGTGGAGCCACTGTTTCTTAAAAGCAAAAGGAATCTAAAATAACCTCTAACTTACCAGCATAAAATACACTGAGATCCTTGGATAAAGTATTCCACTGAAGTATGAAGGTATCAGTAAGTTATTTGGAATGTTCTATATTTAGGGCATGAATTTACAGTTTTGTGCAGTTCATGATCCCAAGTGTGTGCTGAGTAGAAACTAATCTCTAACACAGTGCCAGACAGTGCCTGTTTTAGCAAATAATTTAATTCAAAACCTCTCTAGAATGTTAGTCCTCAGAATGAAAGCCTGTAATGTATCTTGGAGATAACATTTTAGGAGAGTGAATTAATGTCCTCACTATATGGAGTCTGAAGTTTGCTATTTGAACAGTAGTTTAGGGAGAACTAATTTCTAGAGTGTTATTGGAGAAACAGTATCTGGATAAAAAATGTTTCTTGTCTTAGCTTGTTGGTACAGAGCAGACAAAAAACCTGCAGCTGCTTCTGCTGTCCTTGGAAGCAGAGAAAGCCAATGGGAATGGAGCCAGAAATCCTTCTGGGACCTCCAGCTCAGCTTTGCTTGTACACAGAGCCCAGGAGTTCTTACTAGGGGTGCTGAGGGGAGGAACTGTTGTTCTAGCAGCAGGAATTAAATACCTCTGGTTTACCCAAGGACTCCAGTTGGTCTGGTACTGTTGCATGTGTTTCTTGAGATATTTGCTCCAGGCATCCTGTGTGTGCTCCTGGTGTTGGTGTCTCACAGCTTTCATTGCCTCCACACTCTCAGCAGAGCAGGGCATGTCTCAATATCTTTATTTTTGTCCCCTCCTTGATTAAGGCCTTTGTGTTTATATCCATCCTCTGTGTCTGTGTGGAAATAATAATACAAGAACATGCTGTTCAGATAAAAAGGAAAATCCTGCCCTGTAGCAACTGTAAAGGTTTTGAAACACTACCTGGCAGCTGATGCCAGCTGAAAGGTTGGTTATGACAGTGCAGGAATGATGCCAGTGTAGATTTTGGGGGCTGGGGACAACCAGGATTAGAATTTGTTGTGGGCCACAGAACCAAAGAGTTGGAGTTGCTACACAGGCCTTAGCTTACCTGCTGTGCCTAGATCCTGTAATTTAAATTTCAGAACTGTTTCAGAAGAGTTGCTACACAGTCTTTTGCTTACCTGCTGTGCCTGGATGCTGTAATTTGAATTTCAGAACTGTTTCACACAAGATTTTAGTACACAGATGTGTTGAACCTTTGTGCTGAGAGCAGCTGTGCCTTTCCTTGGTGCTGGGGAGCAGAGCAGCCCCTTTCCCCACCTCCCATGTTTTGGTTAAATACAGCATTGAACATAACAGCAAATGAATGATCCAGTTCTTGTGGTGCATTTCTCCATGGCTGATTGCTCTTTTATGTGAATAATTGGCAGCATGCACCCTGTTTGAATCCTACAGGCACATGTCAAGTGACATTTAGTCTAAGATTTAACATTTTGTCAGAATTAACAAAATGTTCAGTCCTTGGGGTGAGAGAAGCTGAACACAGAAGTTGCTGCTGTGTTGCACTCACAAAGTAAACCAAGAATGTCTGTAATAAACAGCATTTTAAAGATCTGGACCTGTCCTTTTTCACTCTATCATTAGAATTTTTGCCAAATGTATTTAAAGCCAAAAAAAAAAAGTGTGTTCCTGGTTAAAAAATTACATCCATTATAGCACAAATGAACATAGCAGCAAATTAATGAGATAACAGCAGTGCACAAGCTGTCAGGTTAACTCTCCTGCTCTGAGGACTCCCATCATGAACTGCAATGAGATAAAATCCAGAGACTCGAAGCAAAAAGAGAGGAACTATTTGCCACAGTTTCTGCTTTGGGAGCTCATTAAGCTCCTTGCAGACCTTCAGCTTGGTCTGAAGGAGGACTTGAAATCTGGGAAATGTTTCTGCCAGTACTCCAGAGATCCAGCAACAGCTCTTGGGAGAAACCATGGGATGTTTTGACTTCTTTTTCAATTAATATTTTTTTAAATTGCACTACTGTGCTGAGACTATGATTCAAGTTGGAACTTCACATCCCTCAAGACAACTCTTGGAAGCCTTGGATTAAAACATAGCAAATTTTGGCAAATATATTGTCTCCAAACCTCTTTCTCGTAGGTTTATCTGTTTACCTTTCAGAATTGGTTTACTATTAGTCTTTGCTTGCAAGTAAAACTTAGATTCAGAATAAAAAGGAGCAAAAGTAGATTTTTGTCAAAAAAATTTTCAGCAGCAAGACAAGGGTTGCTGGGCAAAACTGTTAATTGTTGCAACACAGCAGGTATTTGTTTTGCTTATTTATCTAGGTAGAAGTGTAGGTCAGAAAAACTCCAGCAGCACTAATTTTGTGATCTGTACATCAATGAAAATTGTTGAAAGCTTTGTTATCTGTTTCAAGAGGCAGTTTAAAATAACTTGCTGGATCAGCTTTATTGCTGAATGTTAGATCTGAAACATGCTGGTTTTCTAATCTTTCCATTTTGAGCACTTTGCTCTGCTTAGCAAGTCAACAGAAATCACAAGTCTGGGGAATGTTGATAGGGAGAGCTTTATTGTTCAGAAAAATAATTTAGAAGGGCAAAATATGTGTCCAGAACTGACTTATCTTTTCTGAATGTATTCCCAAAATGGAGATCACATTCCCAGTCAGGCTGGCCAAGAACTGTAAGGCAAAATTTGAGCAGCTCTGAAGGGTTGAACAAGTTCAGCTGTTTTGAAGTAAAGCTTGTGTTGGTGGGATATTGAAAAGTGCTTGGTTATGAGTTCAAGTTGGGACAAGTTGTGGCTGGGGAGGTTGGTATCAGTTCTGTACAAACTATTACTTCCTCACTATGAATTGGAGAGGACTTTTGAGTCTGGGAAAATGTCTTTGTGGAATCTCTAATCTGATTTATTAAAAAAGGATTTTCCAAGCTACATTAAGGAAACATACTCTACTTCTTACTGTGACTTTACTCGGTGACTTGATTTGTTATTTTTCATCAGGAATATAAATTTTAAAAAAAAGATGAGTAATTACAAAAATGACTTTCTAAACAGGTGAGAACTGGTACAACAGAGCAAATCATCAGCTCTATGTTTCTGCAGAGAGCAGTTCATTTGAGAGGACTTTGTTTCCAAGGGAATGCAGCAAACACATCCTCTTAGTTCTGTGATGAATAAATGTCTGTCATGAGCCATAAGCTGCTGGTTTTGTGCAGTGGAGGCTCTGACGCTGTGGAACATCTTTGTGATTCATGGGATTGTAATGCTGGGGTGGAAATCCAGGAGCTGAGCTCTTTTCTGTCACTGGAGAATGCACTTTCAGTGCTTCTGAGCTGGGTTGTTCTTTTCCACCTCACAGCTGTCCTTTAAGTGAAGTGATCCTCAGTTGGCAGAATTTTCAATTTGATAAATTTGGATCTCAGAGTTGCTGTTTGGCATCTTTGGGATTCCTAAAAGCTTCTGTCTTGGAAGGTGTTGTTGCAAAGGAACAATGCAGAAAGGAACAATTATATATTTTCAGTGATTTGCAAAGCAAATAACTACTACTGGGGTTGGTTTTTGGTATGCACTGAGGTTTTGAGGTGTTTATAGGTATATAAATTATGGTTCATGTTGGCCACAGCTATTGCAGGAACATTGAACAATTGGGACTTCCTGAAATATGATCTGCTGCTGCTTTAATATTCTATATTGGTTGGGGTTTGCCTGCCATTCCCAATAGATTTGACTCACACTCCTAGAAACTTGCTTTTTTTTTGAAGATAATTTCTAAATGTAAACAAATCTGCAAAATGTACTTGATGTTTTGGGCTGGAAAGAACCTCAAATGCATTTCTGTAACACAGCCATGAGTGGCTAAATGCTTCCCAAAAGTGAAACGGGCCAATACAGTCTAGAATTAACCTTAAACCAGCCAATTCATCTTGAACTGTAATTATTACCATTTTCTGTCTGGATGTGTGTGTCTGTGATGGGTTGTGCCATCCCTGAGCTCTGTGCTGTGTGTGATGTTCAGGGTTGTTGGTTTCTCTAGCCTGGGCCCTTGGGCCCATTTTTGCTTTTATTTCTGTTTTTCAAGCTTTCTAACATAAGCTGTTAGTGAGCCCTTGACAATGGCACCCTGGTGGTAATTCTTGCCAGAGTGGTCAAACTGAAATCTGCTGAAGTTCCAGTGCAAGCACAGAGAAAGGTGGCCGAGTTCACAGTGTTTATTTTGCTGTGCAATGTCCCTTCTGACTTTCTTGTCACACTGTTTAGCAGAATTTAGTCAGACTGTCTGCAGTCCCACTTCCCACTGGGGCATGTGCCTGGCCTTGTCTGGTGCCATCTCACTTTTTTCCTTCAACTGTCTTAAAAAACATGTTTTCCCTCAATCTGTCAGCCCTTGTTTAAGTTTATTTTTAAAGGGAAAGGGAGGTAACACACTGTGTAACTAAAAGCATCATCCTGTTTACTGTACACTTCCCTTAGTTTCCTTCCAGTTCTTTTTGTGTTCTTTCAATCTTAATCAGCTCAGAGGGAGAAAAAAATACTTTTACTTTCTAACAAGTCTCAGAATCTTCAACTCTGTAGGCCCAACAGAACTGTTTTATTCAGGAGAGTATGGAAAACAATGTTGATTATTAGCACAGACAGGTCAGGCCTTTCTTCCCTCACACAAAATAAATATTTGGAAAAAGGATGAATGTTTTTCTTACAGTCAGATTTAAGAACAGATTTATTATTTTAACTGGATTTGTGGAGTGTGTAGATAATTTACAGTAGAAGTTAAGCAACCTGCCTTTCAGGAACTTTTCCCCAATTACAAGAGAGGGAATTCAGTTTGCAGATAGGTCATGGCAGGTCAGTGCTGTGGAAAATCTGAGGAGGATGGACACAGCTCCCAGCTCTGCCACCAGGAGCATGGCAGGGATGTGCTGCTGCCAAGGGACACTCAGGGAGACTCCTTATGGAAGCATTGCCTGGTGGGTTTATGTTTTTGCCTATGAAATTATTTTTTGGAAATGTAAAACATCCCATAGTAGAGAATCTACACTTTCTCTATGCTCTGAAACAGTGACTTTACATTAAGGTGTCTCAGTGATGGAAAAATCCCAGTTACACTTGGTTAATGCAGGTACAGATTTTATCATCTCACATTCTTAAATCAGTTTTCTTCTCCTCTTTTAGGAAATGCCCAATTCTGTCTTTTTGGTCATGGAGGTATGTGTTAACATGTATGTTTCTGGTTAATTTTAAAGATTTTTAAACAAAACTATTCCTTTGCACAGCTGTAAACTAACCATGGCTTGCTAAAACAAACAACTTTGAAAAGTAAATTATGAATTTCTTATGCCCCACTAAATTGATCAGCACTGTTTGTTTCATAAATGATTCAATTTCATGTTATGATACTGCAAGTATTGATGAAGTGTGACACTCCAAATTATTAATTACAAATAATTAACAAAACAGTGTTAAGGCAAACAGCTGGAAGGGATCTAATTTTCATTAGAAGATGACAAAGTAGAAATGATGTAGCAGGTGTTTCAGTACTTGTATTTTGAATAAAACTCTTTGTTTTTAACAGTACTGCAATGGTGGGGACTTGGCAGATTACTTACAAGGTAATTGATTACTATATTTCCCTATTATTTTGCTTTGCATGTTTATATTCTGTGTTCCTGACATCCATTGGTGTTTCTCTGAGATTTTTTTTGCTTGTGCTTTAAAGATGTATGAATGAGGGTGAATATGATAATGCACAGACAGAAAATGCTTTTTTTTTAGGTTGTTTTGTTAGGGTTTTTTTTTTTTTTTTTTTTTTTTGCCACAGCTGAATGTAACATTCCCTTATTTGACAATGAGGGAGAAGCTGTAGTTAACCATAAGTAGCATGCTGAAAAAATGTGTGGGTTTCTATTTCTAAAACTGCATTTTGGGGGCTGTTCCCAGTGTTTTGATTCCACCTGTTCCTCTTTTCCAAGATGTGAACTTAAAAACACTGTTTTACTTATTTAATAATGCTCTGGAGAAAGAGGCAGTGCTGGCTTAGGAGAGATTTTCCATGGCTCTGCCCAAAGTGAGGACAACATTTATAAATCATGACAAATGGATTCTTATTCCAACCAAAATTCTGAGCAGAGATGTTAATCTTCATATTTTTCATGATGAAAATATTCTACTTGCCCTTATATCTCAGCCTGTTGAAGGAATCTTTTTTGTGCACAGCTATTGTTATGGTAACTGTGTGTATTAAAAGCCTAATTCACTTGCCATTAAAACCTTTGGAAAGACTCAGTGAAATCCAGCTCCTGTGTTCAGTGCTTTTTTGGGCTGCAGAATGAGATAATACCTTCAGAAAAGACTTTCAAAAGTACATCTCTGTTTTTTCCTTTCAAAATAAGTTTTATCATGGGTGAAATTTCTGAGCAGAATGGTTCTCTGCATCCCCATAATCATTTGTTTAAAGAACAAATTTTATTACTTCATGTTTTAACATGATTTTTGGATCTACTTAATGTGGAGTTCTTTTATTTTCTTTCCTCTTTTGCCTTTTTAGCCAGTTTAGGATTTAATGGCGATTGATAAGTTTTACAATTATGATGGTACCAAGTTGAATAAACTACTGGAAAAACAGATTCTTCAGAGTTCTATAGCTGCTTTAAAACTATAGTGATAAGAATATTTACATTTGTAGAAAACCACTGGAGACTGAATCATTCTGAGTGTAATTCATGATTGGATTATAATTCACCGTGAAGTTTATTACTTTTACCTAAAGATACCGATATTTCTTCTCCCTCCCCCGGTGCTGTGTGTGTCACTGGCAGCTAAGGGGACTCTGAGTGAGGACACGATCCGAGTGTTCCTGCAGCAGATCGCAGCTGCCATGCGAATCCTGCACAGCAAAGGCATCATCCACAGGGACCTGAAACCCCAGAACATCCTGCTGTCCTACGCCAGCCGCAGGAAATCCAGCGTCAGCGGCATCCGCATCAAAATCGGTAAAATCTGCGCGGCTGCATTGTTCCCCTCCTCACAAATGCCTCTCCACTTCAAATTCTGCGGGCGGGGTGGATTCAAGTGATGCAAATTAGACAGCGAGTCAAGAATGATGAGCTTCATGCTGTGCTGCATTCTCAGGATAAAAAAAAAAATTGAATCATAAAGACCTTTTTGATTGAAGCTGCGGGACAGATCTGTTTAGCTAATGTTTCTAGTACTAAACTATTTTATTTAGGCATAAATCTAACTTTTGAAACTTGAAGTAACCCTTAACCCATTTCAAAACTCTGCATGCAAGATTCCAATTGCAGTTCCAGCTGTTTTCTTTTTTGGTGGTAAATCCTCCCAAGGTTTATTTGAGAGGCTTAGAAATGAAGGTCATGACCTATTTTTGACATGACAGCAGAGAGGTTTGGCCTTGTAACAGGGGAGAGATGTCAAATATACAAGATAGTACCAAACTCTTTTTGCAGAGGCCACTTCAGGAGTTTTAATCTCTCCTCGTTGTCTGTTAAGTGTCCATTTAAAACTACCTTGGTTTTAACAAGTTCTTTCCTGTGCTTTTGCTCAAAATTTGCACAGGGGAGACAAAACTTCTTCCCTTGCTGTCTTTACTTGATAGCTTCAGATGCTCTTGCCTGCATGGAAAATTCAGGCACCTGAAACTTGACTTCTTCAACTTGTACCTGATGTGATTTCACTGCAAGCAGATTGCATATTCATCACTCTTAATGAGCCATTTATATTTAGCCAGTGACTTTAATCCTTTCCTGCTGACGCCACACAGGCTGTTCTGCAGCTGGGGAGGTGCCTGAGCAGCAGTTTGTGCAAATGATGTCACTGCTGCTTCTTGGCTTGCTCATTTGACAGAGAATACATTATTCTCTCAGCATGATAAAGATTCTACTATTCCATGTAGCTGCCTAGATATTAAACCTTTCAATCCCACTGTTAATTGTAGCAGATTTCAGTCAGAGACAGGTGATTTCTAGACTGTAAAAATTTGAAAATTATCTTTCTCTTCATTGACCGAGGTTGTTCTTTACACAGCTGACTTTGGGTTTGCTCGTTATCTGCACAGCAACATGATGGCTGCAACTCTGTGTGGTTCCCCTATGTACATGGTAAGGGATATTTCACATTATCTTGTTTATCTCAAACATTCTTCTGCCAGAACAAAATAATTGACTGCTTGAATATTGGCAAAAACCTCATGTTGTTTTACAAGGATCAGGGACAGAGTGCAGTTCCACTTTCCATAGTTTTACTACCTTTTTTTTTTTTTTTTTTTCCTTGGGATTTGGAGATCATGATTGTTAAAATCAGACAGCAAACATTTCTAAGTGGTTCTCTGTCCAAAAGAAGAGCTGCAGAAGCCCAGTAAATAACGTTTCCCTCTTCTTCCCAAACATGCCAGGTGCTGGATGCTTTGTTCAGAACAACAGCTTTTCTAGTTTTTTTGTAGTTTTGAAAAAGAGCTTTCATTTTAGATGGAGCTGATACCTCTTAAGCCATGTGATGCACATGGAAATGTTAATTTTCTCTTACAATAAAGTGGTCTCTGTTAAGACTGCTCTGACAGTAGATTCATATTGCTGTGGCTTTCCTTTTTTTGTTTTCCCTTCTGAGACTTTTCTGTTCTTTCCAGGCCCCTGAAGTGATTATGTCTCAACACTATGATGCTAAAGCAGACCTGTGGAGCATAGGAACTGTGATTTATCAGTGTCTTGTTGGAAAACCACCTTTTCAGGTAACACTTTGTTTGCTTTTCCTCTCTTCTCAGTCTGAAGGACATTCCTGGGGCTCTTGCCTCTAGTCAGGAAAGCAGAAGCAAGTGGTGTCTGAGTGTTGGTGCTGCAAAGGCTTGAGAATACCAAGGGAGAAGTTGTTTATGCTTAGTCTGCATGATGAGTGTGTTCAATCCAGAGGAAATACATAAATAAGGATCCTCAGTGCTGAAGTCACTGCTCTGCTTGGTGTTTTCTCCTTTAATGCCCATATGCAAAAGTCTTCTTTTTGTGTATGTGTGCTTAGGTACAAAAGCTATTTCCTCCATGAAACCGAGCTTTAATTAATGTACATTTTTATTTGACAGGCCAATAGTCCTCAAGATTTGAGAATGTTTTATGAAAAGAACAGGAATTTGATTCCTAGGTATGTCACCATGGCCTTTCCTGTCACTTACACTTGTTGATTGAACACTTTTCCATCTTGGGGAATGCCTGGGATTCATAAAAATATTTGCTGTTGCTATCTTTGCAGGGATGTAGTGTGATACCAGTGAATCATGTTGCATCTTGCCTTCATTGTCCCTAGCTGAAACTAAATGTACTGAGGCTATGGATAGTGATGACTTAGGGACGTGGCAGAATGCTGATTTCCTGAAATTCAATGTGCTATGCATTATTCAATGCATGCATTACATTTAATGCATGTTTTACTTCCTCTTGTGTGCAGCATTCCTAGGGAAACATCATCTTACCTGGCTGACCTGCTGTTGGGTTTGCTTCAGAGAAACCAAAAGGATAGAATGGATTTTGGTATGTATTTCTTTTTTCCTCTTGCTCTTTTGACTTTTCCTTGTTAGTTGTATTCATGTGACCAGAATAATTATCTTGACCTTTTGTCCACAGCCATTTACATGAGAAGTCAAGTGTTTTTTTTATTTCTCTGTTTTCATAAAGAAGGCAGGGTAGCTAAAACAAATCACTGGATAACTGCTGTCAGTATTAAATGATGCACATAAATCATTACCTTGATTTTGAGTAATGAAATATAAATCAATTTAATTCTTTCAATTGTGCCCTTTCCTTCAAGGGTTTACTGCTGTACCTTAAATTTCATGGTGAAGTCTTAATTCTGTTACTTGAACTGGTGTTTTGGCATCAGACTGGGAGCAACCATTTCTGATCTCCATGTACTGGAAGAACCCACTTTGGAAAGACACAACTGAAAAGTTACATCTTGATTAATTCTTCTTAGCTGCATCTTGTATGTCATGATATTCATGCTGCTTATTTAAATTTTATAGCACCACTTGTTAATGTAGTGTTATCATAGCTGCCAGGAAATGTTAATCTTAAAATTTTAGTTCAGATCCAGAAAAAGCTCACGGTAATTGGGTAGAATGTCACAAATTATATTCACAGTATCCAGAGGTCAGTATATAAATCCCTCTGTGTAGGAGAAATAATACATCACAAACATGGACTGTGAGTAATTGATTCCACTCTGCATGTGCTGATCCCTACAGTTTCTTCAAACATGGGAAATTCACTGTATCACTTGTGGTGGTGGGAGAAAGCATTTGTGCTTCGAAAGAAAAATAGAAAGCAGAATGGCAGTGATGAAAGTCATGTTTTCCTTGGCTGAGCCACTTAAAGGGCCTCAAAGGGGCTGCTCTGGAATGTGCTTAGCAAAGGGAGTGAAAGGGAGAGTTTATAGCAGAGCCCAGTCTCCTGTTGTTAAAGTAAAAATAGCTCTGGAAATGTTGTTGATCTTCCAGCAATATAAAGTAGAACAGCAGGTGTTGTACAAAAGCTGGAGAACACCTGATCCCTGTGTTCAAGTTAATAATTACATTATTCAGGCATTACAGCTGGATTCCTTCCCTTATTGGGTCATGGAGAAAAGTGTTGCTGAAGGAAGGGAGATACTGCAGGCCTCAGATTCTTTCTGTTTTTTTTTTCTCCTTGTTATTTGCTTATGTCTGAGGCACAGCATTGTTTTTCCTCCAGTGTTAGGACATTAAAGTTCACCCAGCTCAGCAGCTGGCTCCCACCAAGCCTCAAATTCCCTGAACCAGCTGAACACTGCTCCTTGCTCAACAAAACTTTCCATGTAACCTGTTGGCCAACTGGTTATGCTCAATTAAAAGTGCCTCAGCATATCCATTTACAACAAAAGCAAAGTATTTCTAGTGTAACAACAGCGAGTTCACTGGGGTAATTGTTGAAGAAATGGTGTCTAATTCTGCTTTGTGCCATGAACTGGCTGCACAAGTCGTGTTCTGCTTTTGGGAAGTGGAAAGGAGAATGGCTCTGCTGTGTTTTTTTTTTTTTTGGTTTTTTTTTTTGGCCACCTGAGATGTAGCATTAATGGCTTCAAAAATAAAAGTCAATCCTTGGGAAAGGCAGAGCTGAAATACTTTCAGTATCTGATGTGAAAAATGCTCACTGCTTTGAAGAGCAGACTAAAACTGAATTACTACCACAGAGAACATAATTTCCTCAGCAGTATAGGGAAGTTTCTTGTGTACATGGCTTTAAGTGCAGTCACAAGATTTCTTCTAGTGATTCAATCTGATTTGCCTTGCTGACTGATGTTTGAAGTTATTCAATTGATTCCAAAACTCTATAGCAGCACATACCATGGAAAGCTTTAATCTTTTATGAGCTCTTCACCCTCTGGCTCTGTAGTGTTGATTCTGGGAAGGCAACCATTTATCACCATCTGCAATACAGTCTGTAAATTCTGTCATTTGTGCATCTACTCACAATGGTGGTTGTTTCTTGTTCTACAGAAGCCTTTTTCAACCACCCTTTCCTGGATCACGTTTCAACAGTGAAAAAATGTAAGTAGTTTGCTTTTTTTTTTTTTAATTTATTTATGTGAATGATGAATGTTGAGGGCTGGGAGGGAGAAAGATCTGCCAAATATCACACTAAGTGTTTATGAGACATTTTCTTCAGCCTGCCTGTTGTTGTGCTCTATTATGAGCCTGAGTGTTGAATCCTTTCTTGTATTATGCCAGACTGAAATGTGATACTTATTTACTTGTTCTTTTGACGTTTGCACTGAACTTAAATAGCCTCGTGTGATTGAGGATGTGCTGTTCTTATAAGCTGTGTAAGGGCTTATGAATGAGAAGCAGTGAGAAAATTTGCTTGAAATTCAGCCTTTTGAAGTCTTAGTCCTTTTTTTTTTTTATTTTTTCCCCTCTGGGTTTTTTTTTTCTTCTAGCTTGTCCTGTACCCGTGCCCACATACCCAGGCTCAGTCTCTGGCAGTTCCTGTGGTAGCTCTCCTTGTCGATTTGCTTCTCCTCCAGTAAGTTCTGTGTTACACAACAATCCCCAGAAAATATTTGCTGTAATGTTTAGCCAAGAATTTGTGAATTTTTAAAATATTTTAATACTTGAACACTGTAAACTGTCATGTTTAGGAGCAAAGAGCAAGGAACACCCCTGTCTTTTCCTTAAATACCATGAACACTTTGGTGCTCTCTTGCTCCTTGTGTTGTATGTTGTGGGGCTTTTTTTGTTCTTTTTGCTTAAGGTAAAAAAGTACATACGAATATCAAATGCTAGAGCAGCAAATTTTTAGATATTCTGGTATGTTTGCAATGTAATGGCTGTTACAGATACATTTTGAATTGGCCCTTTTGGGTAAAGCCCCTTATTACAAACCAGTGTCTTCAATTTTATGTGACATTTGGAACAGATACATCTGTATCACCAGGAATGATGGAATAAATCACAATTGTTTAAACTCACAACCTAATCGGTATAGAACTGTCTAAACTGACACAACAGGGTTATCCAGTATTTGAAATGTCATAGTTCAAAAGCATTTCTACTTTCTGAATCACTGGATTTACAGTGGGGTTTTTTTAACTTTCTTTTTCCCACCACCCCCCTCCAGTCTCTGCCAGACATGCAGCACATTCAAGAAGAAAATTTGTCTTCCCCTCCACTGGGTCCTCCTAACTATCTTCAAGTCTCTAAAGACTCTGCCAGTACCAGTAGCAAGAACTCCTCTTGTGACACAGATGACTTTGTTCTTGTCCCACACAATATCTCTTCAGACCATTCATGTAAGAACTTTTCTTGTTTTTGCATCTCAACCCAATTTTCATTCATAACACACTTCTACCTCCTTTTGTTCTTTGGCTGTCTTTGCTCTAAATGTGTCTGAATTCAAATTGAAATTGATTTATGTAGTTTGATTCCTTTTTGGAAGGAAACTCTTTGGTACTGCACATCCATCTGGGACATTGTTATCTTCAATTGAGCAGCCAAATATGCAATAGGGGTGGTTTAAAGTCATGGAAAATAGTGGGGCTTGGCAGTAGAAGAAGAGATTCAGTTGTAAACAACTGCTGATGAAAGACCCAAGGATTCTCTTGGAATTCTTTGTGGAAGCAAGCACTTTGTTTTCCTCCAGACTCACTGAACACTTAGAGCTTATGCTCTAGAGCTTTAAATAACAGATGTAGCTAAAAACATAAAACACTGCTAACATGAAAAGTAAAACATCAGCCTGGGCTTGTACAAAGGAAAAACTTGGATGTAGCACATTTATGACATGGTCCCAACCTGAATTGCACAAAGTCAGCTGAATTCTGGATGATGCCACCAACTTGTGGTAAATATTTGACTAAATGACTGCCTGAAGGGTTTCTGCCAACCATTGTTGTAAACATCCCAGTGCTGATACCTTGTACTCTTAAACAATGGAGTTTATTTCAAAATTATTAGTATTGATATGGCAACAACCCACAAACAAGCAGCAAAATAACTCGGTAAAGAACTCCCTTCCCCAGTTCCATTTTTGTTGGGGTTACATTTGAGATATTTTCCTACACAAAACCTTTTATGGGAAACTTTTGTATGTTCACAGAAATGTTTTTCTCTACAACAGCAATATGGAAGAAGTCTTTTTTTTTTTTCTGATTCTGCTTGCTGACGTGGGTTTTCCATGTGTTTCCTCCTGCAGATGACATGCCTTTGGGAGCAGCTGGCAGGAGGGCTTCCAGCGAGTTCTTGATGTGTGGAGGGTAGGTGTGCTGAGCTTCTTCCAAAAGAAACTTCTTCTAAAATGGATGCTGCAGCTGCAGAAGGGAATTCTGGGCTTCTGGCATTGGGTTGTCATAGCTCTGTGGGCTTGCTGAAGGATGAACAAAAATTGAATTTGAGTATCTAAACAGCTTGAGTTCAGGAAATTTTGCTGCCAAGTAGAGTTTTCTGGTGTGAGGACCTGTCTTTTGACAGTGGTTTTTGTTTTCACAGGCAGTCACCATTAACTATTTCTGGAAGCTCAGGAACTGTACAGAAACCATCCTCAGCCTCTTCTCGAAGTGCTGCTTCTGGCACAGCTAACAGGTGTGTGATGTGCCCTTAGATTCTCTGCTGTTTTATGGTTTTGGCTTTTTTTTTTTTTTTTTTTTTTTAATTTTGAAACTGGACTAAAACAGAAGCCAGACCTCCAGCCTCTCTTACCCTTCATGCCTTCTCTGGTGCATCCCCAAAAGATTTCCTTAAGGAGTTGAGAGCATTCTTTGTTTGTTTAAATTTTGAACTGTTTAAAAGCAGAAATTTAGGGACATAACTGACTTGTCTTTTTTGGTGTTGGGAAGCACAGCACAGCCTATGTGTAGTGAGTCAAGATATTGAATGCAGATACATTTTAAGAAGTGGTTGTGAGAGAAGAGGAACTTTGAAAGCCCAGATTGCTGTGGATTTGTGTCTCATGGCTGGCTTGGTTTGTCTGGTCACTGGGTGTGGCTTTTGTGCAAGTGATTATTGTGAATTTCATGGTTGTGTCTCACAAGATGCCAAAGTCACATGAAGGAGCTAAACATGTATTGCAGGTTTTCCATCAGCAGGGTTGGTAATTAGTCCCCTTTCTTCCACATGGCTCTAGGCTTCAGTTTCTGCTGGTTTAAAATAGAACTGATTTTCATCAGTGTGGCCTGAAATCTTTCCTGTGTTACACTGGAAAATGTAAAACTTAATTATGGTGTTTAACTACTCGTGGAATATCTAAGCAAAATTTGTTCAAGTGATGAATTTCATGATGTTTTCAGTACAAACAGAAAGAGGATGAGTGTCTAACTAGGGAATAAAGCTATTATGTTGGGTGCATTTTTGGCTTGTGCCAGTGCTAGAGGGCTGCAAGTCAGCATTATTTGTTTAGAAATGCTTGTCACAAGAAAAGTTTGTTACTTTGTGCTGATCTTTGTGCAGTTGGTGAAATCTGCTGACAGGGGCTGTCAATACAGCTTTTAGCCTCATGGTTTATGTTTAAGGGCAGATAATGGGGATGGTCTGCCTGTAGAGACTCATTTGCTCTGAATTAGCCATGTACAATGTAGTATAAATACACTGTTCTTTCCTTTTTTAAGTTGTGTCAGGCAGAGTTTTTGGAGTTTAAAATTTTATGAAAATATGCCACTGAGATATATACTATAAATATGCCACTCAGAAATATACTACTGAGAGCTAAATGGTCATGTGATTAGGAACAGGTGCCTACTGTTCACACTCTGTTTGTACTATAATAATTTGATTTAATTACTGGGGAGTTAATTCAGTAACTGCATTTGGGGCTGCATGGGGCATATCTGAAGAAAGCAGAGTGTGTGTCTGGTATTCTACAAGATGATGGTTTTGGGGTTTGTTTTTTTTATTTCATGACAAATATTCTTTCATTGTTTGTGGATTGTTTCTTTCAGGTTTTTTTGGTGTTTTACAAAAGGTTATGCCCTGTGAAACAGTGAATCTTTCTGATTAGCTGATGAAACTGAATTAATTGTGCCCATAGTTACACTGCTTTGTGTTGTGTGTCTTCACAGTCTCCAGCCAGAATGGGCAGACTAGGTCAGGGTCGTTCACTCTCCTGTGGTTTATTATCAGTTTTATCCTCTGGATCTCAGAGAAACAAGATTTGCATGCAGCTCTGCACACATCTGTATTGCATTTTCTCTGACTGGTAACAAACCACATCAGACTGGAGGATGCCTGGCCAGAGCTCAGCCTGCAAGGCTGTGTGAGAGCAGGGAAAGGCATTTTCTGTGCTGAGTTCTTTAAAAGCTGCAGTGTCTTCATGGTCTCCTGAGTGTCACTGCCACAGTTTAAATAACATCTGCTTCCCTCTCCTGGGGAGAGGCTCCCTGTGCTCCCTGAATGTGCTGTGTAGTCATGGCAGGCTGCCCACAGCCTTCCTGTGGTTTCCACTTGGGAGTCCTTCTCCTTGCCTGGAAATTTTCAGGTTTTCTGCTGACTTTGTGCCCACAGTTAACTTCCAAATTACTCTGTGGGATCCAGAAACTGGGTGGCAGCAGCAGGACAAACTTAGTTTCTTTTGCTAAGGAAGTTCTGTGCCTATTAGGAAGTAATATTTCATTCTAATTGGTAGCAAAGAGAATAGGACAATTAGAGTAAAAAACCCAGATTTCTGTTCAGCTGGAGCCAGGCAGGGAGTCTTGTAACTGCCTGTCTTCTAGAGAATTATTTTCACGTTTCTTCTAAGAATTTATAATCTTTCTTTAAAGATATGGTCAATAAAAGACCAGATAGTGAAATTATTATCTTCCAAACAGCCCATTTGTTTGAAATTCTTTCCGTTGAGTTCTGTTTTCCTTTAAAAGTGTTGGTTACTGATTGCATGGAGTGGTTTGAATCCCTTATCAGCAGCCACACTGAGGCGAGGCAGGTCACTGACACTGCAGCTGAACTTGGGCAATCTACAGTTGGAATCTGTGGATTAATGTTCAGGTGTGTGGTTTGGCTCCTCCTGTCAGGGGTTGGTTGTTACATTACATAACATGTTTTCCTCCTGCAAGTTCACAGTGTCTCTGGGGATATCTCTGCCTGTGCTTCAGTGGCTTTTGTCCACATTCCAGTCCTGCTCTGAACTTCCTGTCCCTGGCGCTCTGGGTTTTCCTAGAACACTATTTTCAAGTGTGGTAAACACAGCGAGTGACTTGGCAGGGAGTCAGAGGGATCTGGAGATCTCAGTGATGTGTGACCAAGGGCTGAATCCCAGCTCCATGTGATCCCAGGCAGGGAGTCCTGAGCAGTTGCTGATCCTCCTCAGTGCAGCATTGGAGCTGCGTTAGGACAGGCCGAGATCACAGCGCACCCAGAGAGCACAGAAATTTTATTTGCCTGTTTCCTAGATTTTCTCCAAATTCCTACAGTACAATTCTGAGAGAGTGAGAGACCTGCCTAGCTGTATTCATCTCCTATCTCCATCTCCTGTCTCCACACCTTCCAACCTCAGGCACTGTCAGCCTTCCGTGTCCCCCCGCAGCGAGACGGCGCCGATCCCGGTTCCCACCCAGCTCCGGAATTACCAGCGCATAGAGCAGAACCTCTCCTCCACTGCCAGCCCCGTGTCAAACCCCCACGGATCACCCAGGTGAGGCTGGGATTTTTAACTCCTTTCTCTTGGGTCTGGTTGGTGTTTTTGTACCCTGGAAGATGTCCCTGCTTTCTTGCCGATGTCATTTTTTTTTTCACACTGAAGAGACGTTTCAGTAATAACAAATAAAAAGCCCTTTACAATCTCAAGATTGTTGGATGGGCACTTGAAATATTTCATGAAAACAAAATGAGCTTGTTCTTTCACTCAAAATACAACCCAAGAAGGTAAAAAGATGAAGTCTTTCTTTTTTTACTGCTCTTTGTGTACTGCATGGCATTACATCATGAACTGAAATATCAGTAATAAGTTATGTTTTGTTTTCACACATGTAGTGATGAGATGACTGCTTTTTTCCTGTAGCATATCAAGGAAACAATTTTTGGCATGCTAATTAACCAGCTTGTCTCATTACAAAGCTCCAGTGAGCCAGGCTTATTCTCTGCATTGTGGTCTACAGGATCAGGCTGGTGAAGGTCAAAGACTCATAAATAGACTACTCAGAACTCTGGAGATCTTTACAAAAACAAAACCCAGGATTTGTTGCATATTTTTTCCAGGATCCCTGATTTGATTATAGTTGGTACATTCAGGGAAATTAATTTCCTTAAATAATCTGTTTTCAGTTATCTGATCTGTATTCCAGACCCAATATGAAAATTTTTTTGCTGATTAAAAAATGGGCATTTACAGCAATACTTGGTTGTGAAATAAAAAAAAATATTATCAAGTTTTTTGAAGATTAAGGTGTTTTAATGTTCTCCACTGTTAAGGCATTGAAACTTTAAAAGTCTGTGGAAACAGAGAGAATTAAACCTTGATTATTGTCAGTATAGAAAGCTTAGCTTAAGTTCTTATCTTTCTCTTGAAACACCAGTATTCCTTTAACTGATCAGACTCCTCAGAGGGGATTCTGAAGCTCATGCCAGGGAAGCAGTGAGCAGTGTGTGACCCCTGTTTTCCCTTGCAGAGCCGGGGTTGTGAGGCGCTCCAACACCAGCCCGATGGGGTTCCTGAAGATGGGCTCGTGTTCTCCAGTGCCAGCTGACACTGCCCAGGGCGTGGGCCGCAGGCTGTCCACGGGATCTTCCAGACCTTATTCTCCTTCACCACTAGGTAAGCACTCAAATGGTCAGCAATATGTAAATTTTATCTGGAGCAGTCATTCAGAACTCTTAATTCTTGCTTGAAATTAATCTTAAACTGCAACCTGCCCAGCCAGGTCATTTGTGTAGAAATAATTTTTGTTCAATGGCTCACAGAAGTAAACTAACTAGTTTTTCACTTGCTTTATGTTTGCAAGTGAAGTAGAAAGAGTAAATCCATATTTTGGTTTTGTTTGCATAGTTGGAACCATACCTGAGCAGCTTGGGCACTGTTGTTGTGGACAACTCCAAGGACATGAATCAAGGAGTAGAAACTTCTCAGGTGAGTGGCTTTGGACAATGCAATCAGCATTATTTTGAGAGAGCATTTTGTGAAGGGGTTGGAGAGCCAACACACATTAGAATGGGTTCATAGGGGACCCTGAGTTTTTGTGGGAACAGCCCATTTGTGGCCTGGATGACACCTTTGCCCATAACTAATTGCCTACACAATAAGACAGCGACTGAAATTTCTTATTCTCAAGGTAGAACAACAGCTCTGATGAAGCCTGTCTTTAACCAGGGCTGGTTTATAATGGATGGTAGTAACATGCTTCTCAGAATCTGGTTTTGATAGACCAGCTCTGTCATGCCAGTTCTCAGAAAAGGGAGGCAGAGCTGCCAGTGCACAGTGTGCAACACGTTTTCGTCATTCCCTTGGGAAATCAGCTGGGATCTGATGTTCCTGTTGCTAAGCAGTCAGCAAGCTTTGCAAGTCAGAAATTATTATGGCATGCCAGCAGGAAAAAAAAAATCAGGAAGAAATAGGACTTGAAGATGTTCTGAGACTGTTAAAGATTGAATTGCACTGTAATGCCAGAAGGATTTGGTATATGAATATGCAATTCAGCAACTTGTTCTTCTGTTCTGTGCACATTTTGGGTGCATTTTCTTCTGTAGCTAAAATACTAGCTATAATTTTTATTTTGACTTTCTAAGATGTGATACTGAAACTGCATTGTGAGTTTTTCTCCTATTTAAACACTTGTCCAAAACCATCTGGACATGACAGAGCCTTCACTTCTTGGAGTAGCCACGTCTGGCAATGGTTTCATCCATTTGAAATATGTTCTATGATATGTCTCAAAAATTGTCTTTATAATTGCTGTGCCATTGGCTGGCTCAACAAAAGGAAGGAGTGAATCCTTAGATATGAAACGATCTCTTAAAAAGTGAAAAAGGGGGTGTGTGAAGAGAATACAAAACACTATGTTTGCTTTTCTTGTTGCAACTTCTATTTGGATAGACTTTGTCAGGCTGTTGGTTTAGTGCCTTTTGCCATTATCAAACTAACTTGTAGCACACCACAGCACTGTTTTTATGGCTGGCAGGGGTTTTAATGTTTCCTTTGTTTATATGTTTTCTGCATTCTTTTCCTCCTTGGTTTCACTTCTTAATTTGAAACGACTGCAGTGGTATTTCTGTTTGTACAATACCACAAACTGCAGCAAGTCTGTTTCTCAGCATTTTAAGGGGTATGGGAAGCAGTTTTTTGTTTTGGGTGAGGTGAGGTCATCTGAGCTGAGATTTTTCTAAGGACTGAAGATGTCTTTCGTAATGTAGCTTCTGAACTAATTGAGCTGTTCTTGCTGCCCGTGGCATCCCAGGACACACTTTTAATTCAGAAGCCTCCCCTGGGGTGGCAACAGCACTGGAACAGTCACCAGTGAGATTTCAGACTGATTCTAAAACGACAGGTGAAGACTTCCCGGTGCTGTGAGACAGACAAAGCAGAGGGATTTCCAGCAAGCAAATTCTTGGCTGGAAGGTTAATGAGAAATAGACTTGATCCCTCTGCTAGAGCTGCAGGCAGACAGGCTGTTCTGAAAAATCCTGCCGAGTGGAGTGGAATGAAAGCAAGATGAAGTAGCTCATATTCAAAATCCAACTAGCAAAAAACATGGGCTTAAGAAGGCTGAAAGATGTGTTGTAACAGCTGGGCACTTTACTGAGCAAACTGCAAGAAATGTAGGGTGGTTTTTTTGAGCAGGCATTTATGAAATGAAGCCTCTCAGAAGATTTTCATGGCCAGCTTTTAAAAATCTTCTCTAGTTGTATGGTTCAGTTTTTCCCTCTTTCTTTTTTTTTTTTTTTAACTTGAGTGAAACTCAGTTCAGTGTCAGTTCTTTGAGGTTACAGGCAGGCATTTTCTCAGGGAAGCAGTGACCATAAAGCTGAAGTGGGATGTACTCTTTGTAACTTTGCACAGTTCCTTATCATGAGACACAAAAACATACACCAGGAGCAGAACACTTCATCAAATTTCAGGCCTAATTTTGAAAGAGGAAGGGCATCTTTGAGAAGGTGAGGTGTTTATAAGAGTTATTTCCCCAATGCCCTCTGTTTAAATGATAACTTGGAGCTCTCCCATTTGCATCAGGAGAAACTGCACTCGTACCTAAGTGTGGACTTCCTCTGTCAGCTTTTGAAAAAAGATTCAGTCTGACACTGACAGACTAAAAAGTAAACAACTGCTCCAAGTAATGTCCCCAAACTGTTCCATCTGAATAATTTGGTTCTTTTTAGTACCCAGTTTTCTTGCAGGAACATGAGCTGCCTTTGTATCAGCAAATGAAGTCATTACACACAAAACAAGTCGTTAACATGCTATGTCGCATTCACGCTCTTGTTTGCAGGAACATCATTCCAGGCCTTGAGAACCTCTATTCAGCTTGGAATTTCAGTGCTGGTTATGCCATTCCTGCTGAATCCAGCCACTTTATTTGTCTTGGTGCAGGTTGCCAGACGTACTGCAGCTGCCAGGACAGCTGTCAGCCTGAAATTGTGCCTATTTGGCAGCTTGGAGGGCTCATCAGCGTGGTGTAGCAATAGTTCAAATAATCCATGGGCTAAATCCATTCCCCTTGCTATCTAGTGAGCTAATGATCAAACACATCTCAATATTTGCAGTTTAATGTTGTTCTCTGGAACTTTGGGCTTTGTCAGCACTGCAAGTAGAATTTTGCCTTATTTTGTCATCTCCACAGGTTCTCCTATTCCACCATCTCAGTCTCCACAGTCACTTTTGATGGGAGCAAGGTTGCAGAGTGCTCCTACTCTCACAGATATCTACCAAAACAAGCAGAAACTCAGAAAGCAGCATTCAGACCCAGTTTGCCCATCCTATGCTGGGTATGGATACAGTCATTCTCCACAGCCAAGCAGGCCAGGTAGCCTGGGAACATCCCCTACCAAGCACATGGGATCCTCACCCAGGAGCTCAGACTGGCTCTTCAAAACCCCACTGCCAACAATCATCGGCTCTCCCACTAAGGTTTGTTCAGTTTGCAATTCTCAGTAACACAGTGCCTGAAAACAAGAATATTTTTGGGATTCTAACTGATTTTTTTTTTTGTGTGTGTGTGTGTGTATTCTTGCTCTTGACTCTTAAAGGCAACAGCTCCTTTCAAAATACCTAAAACTCAAGCGTCCTCCAACTTGCTGGCCCTGGCCAATCGCCAGGGCTTGGCTGAAACCCCGCTGCAGCCTAAAGATATCACTGACCCAAGGGACTTCACACACTTCCACTCCAGCCAGGCAGCTGACAAACAGGCAGAACAGCACAGCAAAACAACCTTTGGCAGGTAGGCACCGCCAGCAACAGAACATTTCATCAGATTTCATCAGATACTTCCAAAAATTTCAAATTTTGAAAGAGGAGGGGCATCTTTGAGTAGGTGAGGATTTCCTCAAAGCCCTCTGTTTAAATGATAACTTAAAGCTCTCCTGTTTGCTTTAGGAGAAACTTTGCATCCCTGGGGGAGGCAGCTGGGCAGCAGAACTGCACACAGCAACTCTCAGAGGGTGAAAAAGCTCTGAGGGGATGCTGAGGTTTGGTGTGTGCAACAGAAACGTTTTGTACTGGCTATAAATACAGCAGGGACTTCCTGGAGCACTTTGTGTTGCTGTCTAGTTCCCTTTTGTTTTGATTAGCTGAATCTGGAATTTCATTGCCTCTGTAAAGCCTGTTCAGTTTTTGCTTGAAAATCTTTATGATAAAATTTGCAATATATTAATTTTTCAAGAGGAAAAAAGGTCTTGTTATTTTTATGGTTTGCTCTATTTTAGAAGATCCATGATAACAAGCAAGATTTCAATACTTTCTCTATTTTTATTGAAAAATTCTCTGTAGTAAATACCAAGAATCTTAGCTATCCTTAGTTGCAAGTTGGATGATATTCCTGAACAACTTTTTTTTTGGGAATTCTTGTGTTTTCCTGTCCAGGTCTGTTAGTACTGGGAAGCTGTCAGATCAACAGGTGAAGACCACCCTTGGGGGCCAGTTATACCAAGGCAGTACAGACAGTCTCAACACAGAGAGGCCAATGGATACAGGTGAGGAGCAGAGTGACACTTCCAAGCTATTTCCCTGTGCCTGGGTTTTTATGGAATGCCAGCTGGATCACAGCTCTGCTTCCAACTTTGAGAATTGGTCCTGACAATTTTTAGCCTCAGCACAGAAGGCTTTTTTTAATGTTTAAGGGGATCTGTTCCATTTCTTTAGCATAGCTTTAAAAATAACTGAGACAGGAAAATACTTACTCCTGTGCTAAACACAGAAATATCTCGACTGCCTATGATGGCTGGAGGGGTTTGGGATTTTCTGGTTTGGTTTTATTTTTGATTTAGCATTTGTGGCTTTTCATTTTCTAATTCCACCTTGTTTTCATATGAAAGCAAATTTATGTAATTCTTGGCGTTTGGTTGGGTTTTTTTCTTCTCCTCCCTGAGCTTGTCCCTTGCCACCAGAAGTTCTCCCTTCTGAGCAGGTGGAAGGACTGGGCTGGTGTTTAGCCTCCAGACCTGTCATGATCTGCCTTTAGAATTTTTCTGCTGTATCTTGTGCTGCAAAACTGATATCTTCAGGCTCTCAGGGAGTCTCTGTTGCTCTTTTCTGGCTGAGAATAGAACATTGAGATACTGAAAGTAAAAAGATATGTTAAGCTGCACCTTGACTCTGTCTCACCAAGACTGTCCACTCAGCTTCTTTTATTTCCTGTGAGAACCTCTAACTAGTCCAGGGCTTGGATCTGCATCAAAGCACATTGTGTTGCAGTGCTCCAATTTGCTGCATGTAATTACTTCTTGGTGTGTTTATAGGGACTAACTTGCTGAAATGTTCTCTCCCAGCTCCAGCAGGAGCCTATGGAATTGCAATGGCAACTCCATCCATGGGAAGTGGGGCATGTTCTCGGGCTGTCATGTTCACTGTGGGGTCCCCTCCAAGCAGTGCCACCCCTCCCACCTGCACCCACATGGTCCTCAGAACCAGAACCACCTCAGGTAAGATTTTCCTGGCAGTTGTGTGGACATTTCTCAAAGGCAGCACTTGGGCTTGCCCACTTCTGGGGCCCAATTTCTGCCTTGCACAGTAAAAGTGCTCTGGAAAGTAGAGATGAATATCAGATAGTTTCTGCCTTTCCCCCCCTAAAGAGGGTCAGAGGCACAGATTTACAATCCAGCAGTGAGTAAACTCCTGTGTACACAGCTTTACTCCCTCACTGGGAGTGGGAAGTCTATGGCAAAGGTGGAGAGGAAAAGTCAGAATTCTGATTTTTGCCTGCTGCCGTGCATTGTCCCAGAAACAGCACACCAAGGGTGGGAGCTGCCTGCATTTTGGCAAGAATCAGCTGTGCTGCCAAATATCAAAGACCTCAAGTTACAGTGGTGTGAACCACAGCACAACCTGAAGTCCTTGTCAGCCACGAAGCCCAGAATCTGTTAGGAATTGTCACTGTTGTTACAGCACAGCCTTTGCACTCTCTGCAGAGCTGTGTGAGGAGAGCCTTCCATGGGGCACTCTGTGCTGGCTCCTCATGTGTCACTTGCTGTCACCCAACAGCCCCAGTGCTAAATCAGACTGAATGTGTGTGTTATTTTTCTTGTAGTGGGATCAAACAGTTCTGGAGGGTCTCTGTGCTCCACTAGTGGCCGTGTTTATATGGGCTCTCCTCCTGGTATTTATATGGGCTCCTCTCCTCCGGGGGCCGAGGCGGCTCCGAGTCTGAAGTACATCCCTTATGGTACTTCCCCTCCCAGCCTAGAGGGCTTTATCACTTTTGAAGCTCCTGAATTGCCTGAGGAAACTTTAATGGAGGTATAGAAACAATCATTTCATGTTTTCTAATGTGTGGTGTTGCTGAAACAGATGTGGGAAAAGCAGGATTGCTCCGTGTGCTTTGTAGTTTCCTCTGCACCGTCTCACATGTTGGTTTTTTTGTTTAAGATCTTGAAAATATTGCTGTATCTCTAGTTGCCAGTTTCTTTCTGGTAGTTCTTGCTGGCATTTCATTATGTTTGAATAGGTAACCAAAGGAACATGATTGCTTTAGTCCACCAGAGCCTCCCAGAGAGGCCTCTGTTGAATGCCAATGGATGTGGGTGCTGACAGTAACAAAGCCCCTCTGGGCATTTCATTGCTGCTTCACAGTCAGGGAAGGATGTTCAATCCTACTTGTGGGAAGACTGTCCTATATTTTTTAAAATGTGTGGGGGAGTGACACTTTAAAAACACAAATTGGGGTGGTCTTTCACCAGAATGCTATTCTTGGAGTGTACATTTCTCAAGACAGATTGCTGTTCTGGTTTCTCATTCACATCTTTCTGGAAGGTGTTTGGGTCCTTATTG
This sequence comes from Sturnus vulgaris, assembly GCF_052056855.1. Taxonomy (NCBI): domain Eukaryota; kingdom Metazoa; phylum Chordata; class Aves; order Passeriformes; family Sturnidae; genus Sturnus; species Sturnus vulgaris. Next base: position 3,239,517 of record NC_142263.1, on the reverse strand, counting down.
AATATCTCTTATAACATGAATGCTTACCAGTACACTGTATTCTTCCCAGAGATAGAGTTTTATTATTAATGAAAATATTATAAACATTGCTAAGATATGTTTAATCAGTTTTGAAGGCTTCTTTTTGAGGAGGAACTCTGCATGTGTACTGTGTGTTTTACTGACAGAGCAGTGGTGAGCTGTTCACTCTAATTAAAGTTTTTAGTCTAAAGTGTAAACTTCAGTAACAGCCACCTTTTAACACAATTTAATTCCAGAATCAAGTGTAAATTAGAGTGAGGCAGATCAGTTCTTTTGTAGGTATTAAGTCTATTACATAATAAAAGCCAAATGTTCCTCCTGGCTCCTCACACACGTGCCAAGTATACTTTTGTGTTGCTGATAATAAAATAAGTCATTTGTCCTACTTGTCATTCCTTTAGTTCCTCAGGTTTCAACAGAGAACTCCATGTACCAATCAACACAGAACTTCATGTACCAATTCCTTTGGCTTTGTTGAAAGTCTTTTAAGTATAAGCTACAATATCTTGAATTCATTAACAAAGAAAAGAACGAGTTCAGATCTGTAGGGGCCCATTTGGTTCTGGAATCCCTAATTCTGCTTCTACCACAATGTGATCCCAGCACAGAACTGACATACCAAGAAATCTTTAAGTGATTAACAAGAGTTTTAAATGTGGCTGATGGCTTAGAGTGGTTAAATCGCTGTCATCTTTCCCTCTGACAGAGAGAGCACACAGACACACTGCGTCACCTAAACATGATGCTGACATTTACAGAGTGTGTTCTGGATCTGACAGCAGTGAGAGGAGGAAACCCAGACCTGTGCACTTCTGCTGTGTCACTGTACCAGATCCAGGAGAGCATCGTTGTGGATCAGATCAGCCAGCTCAGCAAAGAATGGGGGTGAGTATGCAGTCAAACAGAGAATTAGTGAAGATCCAACACATCAAAAATGTATTGATACTCTGCCCTTTTTGCTGGGAGTGATTGATTTCCTGTAGAGAATCTTTAGAGGAATTATTCTTTTAACAACTGAAGACAGATCAGAAAGAGCAAAGACAAAAGATTTTTTTTTCTTGTTCTGCCACTTTTCTGGGGAAGGTGTTGAGTTCAGGTTTGAGGTGCAACAGTGCATTTCTGAGCATGGAAACGTGTACCAGCTTCTGGCAGATGTGAGCCCTCATCCCTTCCTGTTGACTGAAGCACTGAGGTGGAGTTTGGGAGGAGAGAAGAAATGTCCAAATTTGGTTTCACTGGAAAAAACGGTCAATCAGCCCTAATAAAAAATCAAAGGCAAGGTGAAATACGAGAAATTTGAAGTGGTGGGAAAGGGCAGTTCTACTTCCTGCCTTCTTCCTGAACTAATAAAAACCCAACAGAAAACCTCTGTAAAGTGTTTGCTTTTCACAACTGAGAATTCCAGGGGGATAGGAAATGAAAAGTACATCCAGTCACTTGTGGTGAGACGTTGACCTCGGTCAGAGAGTCCCCACAAATAAGTGCTCCTTTTTCAAATGGCTGCATTTCAAGCAGTTTGTCTTTGCTGCTGCAGCTCCTAAATGAGCAGATGTCCCCTCACCCCATGACAGAGTGTTTGTGAGGGGAAGGGAGGGGAGGGGTGGAGCTGCATTTTAAACATCTGTCTTCCTTTTCTGCTGTTGCTGGGTCCCGTGGGCTGTTGGGATTAAAAAGTGATGTCTGGCCCTGGTTTGAATGCATTCAAAAAAGGTATTTGGATGCATAAATTACTTTTTTTTTTCCCCCCCTCTTCTTCCTAGACAAGTGGAGCAGCTGGTGTTGTATATGAAAGCTGCCCAGTTATTGGCATCTTCTCTGCATCTTGCCAAAGCACAGGTCAAATCTGGGAAACTGAATCCATCCACTGCTGTTAAGCAAGGTAGATGCAATATCATCTAATTTGCTGTGCTTGTGAATTTTCTTTGCTGATTACATCAGTCAGAAAGTTTAAGTTGCAATATTTGTTTTGTTTTTCTTCTCTGCAGGAGAACTGTAGATATGTACAATTGCACAATTCTGATAGTAAACAGTCAGAAACAGTTAGGAAATGGGTATTCATTAACTAAAATTTGATATTTGATAGATAATCAAGTCATAGAAGTAGTGGAGTAAATAAACACTAAAATTACAAGTTCAGACAAGTTTACTTTGCAAAGCTGAACTTAGGCTTAGTTGTTGTTTGGGCTTTGTTTGGGTTTTTTTTTTTAATTTCTTCTTACCTTTTACCCAGTTGTGAAAAGCCTCAACGAGAGATACAAATTCTGTATTGGAATGTGCAAAAAATTGACAGAAAAGTTGAATCGTTTCTTTTCGGACAAGCAAAGGTTCATTGATGAAATCAACAGTGTAACTGCAGAGAAACTCATCTACAGCTGTGCTGTGGAAATGGTAAGTCCCTCCTCTTCCCTGAACTATAGAAATTGCTGCCTTCTCTCACATATCTCACAGAAAACAGCATTAATATTTTCAGTGACCACAAAGGAAAGTTAACAGCTTTAGTGATGAGAGGGAATTCTTGTGTCACACAGAAGATTCTGGCAAACGTGCCAGATATATCCCTGATAATGGTGGTGTTGTGCACAATTAATTTGTTTCTTTACAAGAGAGTGCAGGTGTAAGAATGAGCATATTTGTTCATATAAAAAAAGTGCTTTTATAGATTTTTTGTGCAGAATATTCTCAGTTACCACAGCACAGGTGCTGCATCCTCTCAGAATCACAGAATGGTTTGGAAGGGACCTTACAGATCAGCTAATTCCACCTTCATTTTGTTGTCTTAGCTACAACAACACGTCAGCTAAATCAAAGCTGAAAATCAGTTTCTTAATGACACTTTGAGGTGATTCATTCTGAATTTTTCATTTTGCTGCTTGCCTGAGGGAGTTTGTGAAACTGAGTGTCCTGACTGATTGCAGGTGCAGTCGGCAGCTCTGGATGAGATGTTCCAGCAAACTGAAGATATCACATATCGATACCACAAGGCTGCCCTGCTGCTCGAGGGACTCACTAAAATCCTGCAAGACCCTGCAGATATAGAAAATGTACACAAGTGTAAGTTCAGCTGAATAATGAAAATTACATGGGATTAACTCATTGTGGAATAACTCTAAAATAATCAATCACCTGTCTTGTGCCTCTCTCTGCAGATAAATCCAGCATCGAGCGAAGGCTTTCTGCACTCTGCTACAGCACAGTGGCTGTGTATGAGCAGTAGGAATATCCTGAGGACCAGATGGTGTGAACATAAGGGACCACATCAGTGATACTGCACTTTTTTCACTACAGCTTCATTGTTGTCCTTGTTCTGCCCCATGTGGAAGATGATTCTTACATTTCTGTGGTGACTACCAAAGAAACAGCAGCATATTCAAAGAGGAGAAATTCCAAAAGTACACTTGCCTTACGGATCCAGCAGCTCCTTTTCCTTCCTAGCAACAGAATTTAAAAGAATCTCTCTTCACATTTCAAACTGATCCTTGTGCTTTGAACTTGAATGATCAGGGTTTGTTGTTTTTTTCCTCGTGAGGTTTTTAGAGTGTGGATCCTTCTGCATCAGGTACAAACAAAAAGACATTTCCCTCAGAAGATTCCCTCAAGAGTTTTTAAGCTGTTCAGTAAAACGTGGCTGAGTGAATTTGGGAAGCCCTAACCATGTGCAAGTGCTGCTTGAAGCTTTTTGGGGCTCAGCTGCCTTGTCTGGGAGCTCACCTGTTGTACACATGGCTCAGGTTGTCATATGAAGGGATGGCAAACACGCTCTTACCCCAGGGGAAAAGTGAGGATGGAAGAAATTTCTCTCCATCTGTGCAAAATCCCCAGGGAGTTTTCAGCTGATGTGGATACAATTTGATCATCTTCTTCCAAAATATTTTGTTTTGCACTAATTTACTAAAGCAACTGTATATTCATTTTTGAAGAACTATATTAAAAAAAAAAAATCTAGAGAAAGAAGGCACAATGGACTTGGCTGAATTTCATTTCAGTGTACATAAAATTCTTTTCAGAATTTCAAATGTAGCTTCTAGAAGACTTTCAAACAAACTGTGTAAAAAAACTTGTATTCATGTGAACCTTTCCATTTTATACCTATTTGTCTAATACTTGAGTAACTACTGCTCTGGACTTTCTCAGTAATAGCAATGTTGAGTTGCTGGTTGTTTGCTTTTTCTATAGATTTGGTTGCATCTTTTGTTGTGCATGCAATATGTGCATTAATGCCTGCAGTCTTTAGGGGTGTAATGACAGTTCTCTGTAGTTTGTTTCTTGGGCAGTATTACAATAAATACTGTAAACTGAAAGGTTCTGCAAGGAACCATGCAAAAAAAAAAGATTAAAAAAAAAAAAAACAAACCAGAAAATAATGTTGTGGTTTGAGATGCTGATAAAATGATGTAGAATCTCTACATATAGAGTGTGTGAAAAATCAGGATTATTTTGTGTGCATTTGGGGGGAGAGGTGGGAAGCTTCATTTAGCCTTATAGGCATTGTCATTTCAAGCATCCCATGAGATCATCAGGACAGCAATTTGCAAAGTGTTTAGGCAGATCAGCTTCTCTGGAAATGGTTCCTATATTTTATTTTTGGGACTTTTTTTGTTACTCAACTGCTTGAATACTTGAATAAACCATTCTCCAGGACAAAATCATTTTAATCCTCTTAAACACAGTGGTCTGAACTATTTGACAAAGTTGTACAGGGCTTACACATCAAAATATTGTTTCAGTGTTGGGATAACCATGTGTTTCCTTTACTTTGACAGAGTAATGTACTTTTTACCTTATTTATCTGTATGAAATTCCAACAGTTAATTTGAAAGTGTTTGTTTATATAATGTTTGTATTTTTAGGTCTTTAATACGGTGTTTCTACCTCTCCTTTGTAATTGCATGCATTATTCTTGGAACTAGGTAATAACTCACTGAACTGTTGCGTAATAGCCTTTTTATTATGGCCTGTATAAATGTATATTAAGGTAAAAATAAATACTGACACTAGAAGTGTTTCTATGGTACAACTGAGTTGCTGTGTCTCTGTGACCAGAGGTGTTAAATTTAGGAAAAATTCTCTACCTGCCTTGGTAAAGAAGTTGCTGAATGCTTCCCTCAGCAGCTGGATCTGCCAGCAGGGCAGGATGGGGCAGCATCCTTGAGTTCATGATCACATAGCTCTGGCACAAAGTGTCCCTGAGTTTGTTTTTCCCTGGCTGTAGGAAGACAATTTACCCTGCTTCTTTTTTTTTTTTTTTTAATTTTTTTCTTTTCAACTTGGATTGGAAAACAAAAATGCTAAGTAGGATCCTGGGTAACAGCTGTATGATCTTTCAACAAGGTGCTTATTTATTGCCTCTAGCAAAGGGGAGCTGCTGGGCTGCCAGAACAGCATATACAGAGCTAATTGACAAAAGCTGGCAGGAAGTTACAATTTCTATCCAAATTTGACAAAAAATGAGCTTTGTTCACCTCACAGCTCGCACCCTCTGCCCAGCTGAGGTGTGCTGTGCTAGCTGCTGTGTGGATATTGTATTTTTGAGTTGTACTATCAAATTCTCCCCAATTTATTCTTAAAAACCCCTCCACTTGTGAGTGGCACATAAAGAGGATGAGGAAGGGGTGAGCTGGGAATGCTAATGATATGTCTGAGCCTGAATCTAGGAACAAAGCAACAGCCTTAATGCACAAGTCTAGGAGATAGGCTGCTTTTCTCAGGAACTCACTGGGTTTTGTTGGTTTTCTTTCTTTCCTTTCAGGATTCAAGCTCATTCTCCTTCCCCTCTTGCCAGCAAGGCTACAGCTGCACAAACAGGAGGAGAAGAAAAGGGCTATTCTTGCTGGCTGTTTTCAGGAGGAGGAGACCAATGTTCATGGCCTGTCTTTCTGCATAAACTCATTCCACAAAGATCCTGAAGCTGTCCTCTGTCTTTGGCTCTCCGTGCTGAACAGCAGGTGCTTGTTTTTACCAAATACTTTTTTTTCCCCAGCCTTTGAAAGACAGAACTTGAAAGGAGACATTTGATGTGCTTTTCTAGTTCAGCTCTCCAGCATCTCCTTGAGTGTTCTGCACTTGCTCCACTCTGTCCATTTTAGAAAATGTCAGCTGAGGAATCTAAACCACATTTTGATTCTGACATTTGCTGCTTTCCATAAGAAAGAAGTTGAACTCTCAGCCCTTCCTCTGACACACAGGAGGAAATTCTGTTAATTTAATTTGCAACTAAGATGCTACAAGTTTTGCCAAGGCACATTTTGAGGAGGAAGCTGTTCCTGGGACTGCCTGGGTTTTGCATAGTTCTTGCTATTATCTTGTACAGTTATACATTAAGTTACTATCTCATCATCTCAGGGTTCAGAGGCAATAACTTGTGATTCACCCATGTCTCAGTGCTACACCCTGCTGCATCTGGAGCAGGGAAAGCTGGATCCTGCTGCTTCCAAAGCTTGAAGGCTTTGAAATTCAGATAGGCTGCCTTGTGACCCACCTCCTTTTTTGCTTCCTCTGCTTCCTCTCCTATTTTGTTTTTCTTTAAATTTAAGTTTTGATTCTTTGACTTTTTTGTCTTCTCTGAGCTCTGCTTGCTACTATATTTTTTGACTGTCCAGGATGCCTTTTAAGTCTTCAGGCAAATCTCTTTTTATCGTGAACTTCCCCATCTGACCTGAGCCATGGTCCTGGCTGTGGCTTTTCCCAGTGGCCCCACAGCTGCTCCTTTTTGCAGAGGAGTGAAGTCCATCAGGGTAACCCCTCTCCTGAGGTCTCCAAGTCAGCTGGAGCCCAGCTGAAGGAAGCCTTGGCACTGCTCCTTGGGACAAACACCTTTTCAATAGGCTTTTGTGCACGGCAGGCTCCCCCCTCCTCGCTGCCTGAAAGCCAACCGGGTGCCAGTGGGGCTGTTGAGTCTTGTTGCAGTCCTTGTGCCAATCATTCCCATTGTTTCTTTGTGTCCCTTTCACATTTTCCATGGCCTGAACTCTGTCCACAATGCAGCCCACAGACCAGGGCTCTGTGTGACACAGTATCTCCTTCTTGCTAATGTGAGATCAGCCACAGCTTTCAAAACAAGTGATGCCATAAATGAACTGAGCTGCATTGATTCCTGTAGGTTCCTTAAAAACCTCTCCCTGTCGTTCATCTTCTGTGCCTGCTTTTATGGTCGAGTGCTGTTTGGGTTTTGTATCTGGCTGGGTTATGTGACTTCCAGAAAACGCTTGGAATTTGAGACTAGGGCAGACATTTAAGCAGAGATTGAGGATTGTAGCTGAAAACTTGATGTTCTGTGAGCATGGTGTACAAGCTAAAAGGACATTTATTGATTAGCTGTGTTATTTGGTGGACTCTTGAAACCAAATACTGCACATTTTATCTTCCAAACCAAAGTCCTCCTTCCCCAGGCTCTGCTTTGGACATAAGGTAAGGATCAGCAAAAAAGGCTGCTCCCCAGGGCAGGGCGAGAGCCTGGCTCATCGCTTTTAATTGACTCCAAGAGGGGGTGAGGGCTACCAGGAGTGGGAGGAGGGAGGAATCTTGAGCTCAGCTTCTCAATTAAACACCTCTTGCTGCTGTAACTACAGATTAGAGCCCCTCCCCTGCACTGCTCACCTCCCAGTTCCTCTGGAGTTCCACTGCTTTCCCATAAATAGCTCCCTTTATTGTTTCTCAGCGATTGAATTAAAATAGAAAGCCATCTCCCAGGCGTGGGGAGCACAGGGTATTCCTCTGTCTCACTCAAGATCCCACACTTCCCTGAAATCCACGTGTCTCACCCAGCTGAGAGCCTGCAATGCTAAAAAAGCCCTCAGCCTTGTTTCCTGTCCTTAACTGGCCAAAAGATGTTCCCCAACAAGGACCAAAAGGGACTCTCTCCCAGGATGCTGCCTCATTTCTGCAAAGGTTTATCCCTGCTGACCACTGGGAGCTGGGAAATTTGCTTCCAGTGTGTGCTGCCAAGTACAAGCAGCACTGTTGTGACGTGAAAACCCTCTGGGCTGATGGCTGAGAATTTTACAAGCTCTGGAGAATCCATCCACCTCCCTGCTGCTGCTGCCAGCCTTGGTGGGTGCATTGCAGCATCATTTCCCCAGGCACAATGTAATGCTCCATGCTGAGAGCTCAGGCTTTTACTGTGATTGCAGTACCATTAATCCCTTATCTAAATTCTCTTGGGCCTGCACAGAGCTCCAACCTGCTGTGCCTGCAAGGATGCTGACAGGATAAGGGGGAGCACTTGCATCAGGTAATGGTGCTGGGAGGAACATTGCTGCTTCTTACCCCCATGTTTTCTTCAATGCAAACCCAGCTTTTCTCCATACACCACCTGGAAGGGCCCTGTCAAGCCCAGCCTGTTTTTCCTTCTCATGTTGCCCTCCTGCACACAAGTTGCAGTTGCTCGTGTCATTCTTCTCCACAGCAGGGTGTTTACTGCTGAAATTTGTGCAACAGCTTGTGAAATTGCTGAGCCATAACCCAGGAGGTGTTAGTGAAGCCAACTGACCACAGAAGCCAAGCTTGGTGTTTGGGGGGAATTGTGCTCCTGCACAATCTGAAGGACACTCCCAGCTTCGGAAGGCCGTGTTGAAGTGGGAAAATGGGATTAAACTTTGCAGGACAAAGGGGTGCTCAGAGCCCCCATCACCTGGGCAGGAGCACCCAGGTGCCAGCCTGTGTGTCAAGGTGTGGCCGGCATGGGTTTAATGGGGTACAGCTGCAGACAAGGAGCTTTAGCAATAAAGGCCCTGGGTAAATCGTGTCACGAGAGGCAGCATGTAACAACTAGCACGGAATCTTTAAATAAACCCCGTGCTTTTCCTAGAACAAGTTGTGGCGGGTCTATTTTTAACCGGAATGTGCCCAGCCTTGCCCGTGCTTCTTTCTCTGCGCTTTTTCTTCTGGCTCGTTTCCCACGCCACGACTGCATCAAGGATAATTTGACCGTCCTGCCTCCCCCAGAAGAGCACCTGGGCAGCTTCTGTCGCCCTCCTAGGCAGGGCAGGTCAGGGTTACGCTGCCCCGCTCGTTCCCCCGATAAGGCTCCGCAGGGACTCTGCCCTCCGCCCGCAGAGCAGCCCCACGCCCCGGCAGCGTTTCACAACCGGCCCGGCAGTGCCAGAGCCGCTGCCACCCGCGCAGGACTGCGGAGCCTCGGCACAGCATCCCCGGGGAAGGTAGCGCCGGTACCCGCGGGGACGCGTCCTTCCTGCCCGTACTCTGCTCCTCCCTCGTTCTCGTCCTCCTCTCTCCCCTCCGAGACCACCGGGCAGGGAGGGGGAGCGGCGGCCTCGCCCGTTCCGCTTCCGTCATGTGAGCGGAAAGAGGAAGCGGCGGCGGCGGCTGCGGTGACCCCGGTGGGCGGCGGGGCCGCGGGGGCGGCGGGTGCTGCCCGGGGCGGAGGGTCCTGCCCGGGGGGGACAACCAGCGGCTGGCAACCCCCTGCCGCAGCCGCTGCCACGGTTGTCACCTCAGCCCCGGTGTGGCTCGGGGGTCCCCGCGGTTCCTCGGGGGGTGTGGGGGGGTCCCCATCGCTCCGTGCCCCGGCTCGGTACCGCGGTGCTCGCACGGCGGCGGAGCAGCCCCCGGCTTCCTCGGTGACATCCCCACGCTGCCACCAACGCCCTGCGCTGCTTTTGAAACTTTTCTAACTCGGGAATTACGTAAGGCTTCGGAGAGATGCGGCGGGATTGGGGGCGAGCGGCGGCGTGTGGGCTGCCGGCGATGAGGGGGCGACGAGCGGGGCTGTGGGGCCGAGGGAGGGTCGTGTCGTGTCCCCTCCGAGCTGAGCTGGTGTCACCCGTGTCTCCTCAGAGCTGAGCTGCCATGGAGAAGATGCAGCAGATCGTGGGGAGGGCGAGGGCTGCCTTCAACTCGGGCCGGAGCCGCCCGCTGGAGTTCAGGATCCAGCAGCTGAAGGCCCTGGAGAGGATGGTGCAGGAGAAGGAGAAGGAGATCCTGGCAGCCCTCAAGGCGGATCTCAACAAGGTCTGGGTCGGGGAGTTTCTCCCATCAGTCGTGCAGGGACAGTGGTCAGCCCTGAAGGGAAAGTGGGAAGGCCAAGGGCTGCCTTTGCTGTGTTAAATGGTTTTTGGTACTGTGTCTCCCCTGTCCCTGGCTCCTACTGGGGCCTGCGAACGTCTCTGCCACTGTTTCTCAGGAGGAGTTAGTCTAAGGCTGGACTGCAAAGGCAATCCTGGCTGTCAGGATTTGGTTCTGCCTCACACACCCAGACTGGCCATCTTTGGCCAGGGATCCTTAGTCACTGCCAGTGACAGACACTTTGAAGCAGCAGGGCTGCGATGGTGGGTGCCTTTTCCATCCCTTCCCAAAAATCCCTGTTGTTTCAGTGTGGGCACAACGCCTACAGCCACGAGATCCTGGGCGTGCTGGGGGAGCTGGCCCTGACCATGGAGAAGCTGCCATCGTGGGCAGCCCCTCAGCCCGTGAAGAAGAACCTGCTGACCCTGAGGGACGAGGCCTACATCGGCTACGAGCCCCTGGGCGTGGTGCTGGTCATCGGGGCCTGGAACTACCCCTTTGTGCTGGTCATGCAGCCCCTGATCGGGGCCATCGCAGCAGGTGGGGATCCAGCCCAGCCCTGGCCGTGGTGGGGTCGTGGCTGGAGCTGGGGGAGGATGTGAGGGCTCAGTGTCCGTGCTGGGTGTGCCCTGCAGGCAATGCCGTGGTGGTGAAGCCATCAGAGGTCAGCGAGAACACGGCTCGCCTGGTGGCTGAGCTCCTCCCACAGTACCTGGACAAGGTGAGTCCATGACTGTCTTGATCTGTCCTGCTTGCAAAGGGCTCCTGCAGGTTCGAGCCAAATCTATTGCCTGCTCCTTTCAAAGGAACAGAAGCAGGAGGCACAAGAAGGGTTTGTTACTGTTAGAGTCCAAAGGTACATTGACAAATTCTGCCTGTGTTTGTGTATGAGCTTACACAAAGGCTGCTGCAGTGTGACGGCCTTTTTGACACCCATGACCATGTGGAGAGGTGTGCATGTACTTCTCACTGCAGGAGCTGCTCTTTTGGAGATGTGCTGGAGATGCCCTTAGGTCAGCACAGGTTGTGTAGGATGGTGGCTGTGCCTGGCTCTACCTGGTAATTGGGCACTGTGTGTTCCATGGCAATCTGTCCTGAGTTTTAATGTCCTGCTGAAGCACATTTGTAGGAGGAGGTGTTGTTTCTCCTCCTCTTGCCTGGTGGTTCTGTCATCCCTTGCACAGTGTCACAGAGAGACAGACTGTTGCTGTCACTGCACAGGGCCCTGTGGAGTTTCCTTTGGGGAGTTAGCACCTTTTCTAGGTGGGAGGCAGGAGCAGGGGAAGGAGGAAGCCCTTGGGAGAGCCTGGCAATCATATGTACTCTGATCCTTACTGTGTGGGAGCAGCTCCATAGCCACACTCAGCCCTGGCCTCAGCCTTCATTTCTTTTAGTTCGTGTGGCACAAAGTGGGAAATGAAACTTCATTTCAGAGGAAGGAGCAGAGTTTATCTCTGATACCACTATATTTTGTCCCTGTTATGAAGTAGGCCACAGATAAGTCTGCCCTCTGCCACATGCACAGCAGAGCTGCTGCCTTGAGGTGAGTGCTCTGAATCAAGGTAACCCTCAGGCTCATGTTTGCCCCGCAGGAGCTGTACCCTGTGGTCACTGGAGGAGTTCCTGAGACAACAGAGCTGCTGACCCAGAGATTTGATCACATCCTCTACACTGGCAACACTGCAGTGGGAAAAATTGTGATGGCAGCAGCTGCCAAGCATCTGACCCCTGTCACCCTGGAGCTGGGGGGGAAGAGCCCCTGCTACATCGACAAGGACTGTGACCTGGCTGTCGCCTGCAGGTCAGGGTGTTGCACCCATGATGGGGCCTCTGCACTGGGGCAGCGAGAGATCTCTGGGCCAGCATCCCCAGCTCAGGGGACTGCCAGCTGGGCTGGGGGTTGTGGAAGGCACTGACCATGGAGAAACCATGTCCCCTTCTCCCTTGTCACAGGCGGATAACGTGGGGCAAGTACATGAACTGTGGGCAAACCTGCATCGCCCCAGACTACATCCTGTGTGACCCATCCATCCAGAGCAAGGTGGTGGAGAACATCAAGGCCACTCTGAAGGTGAGGCAGGAGTCCCTCGTGCCGTGGAGTTGTCCCAGGTGTGATTTCCTGGATCTGTGGCCGTTGGAAGGTGTGCTGAGCACTTTTGTTTCTGCTGTGTCTTTTGTCAGGAATTCTATGGAGAAGATGTGAAGTCGTCCCCAGACTATGAAAGGATCATTAACAAGCGCCACTTCAAGAGGGTCAAGAGCCTGCTGGAAGGGCAGAAAATTGCTCATGGGGGAGAGACTGATGAGGCCTCCTGCTTCATAGGTGCTCCTGGCAGCTGCTATGGAGGGGAGGTGGTGGTGGTTTGTTTTTGGGGTCTGTTTGTCTGTGCCTTACTTGGGCCAGGTCTGTGTCCTGCTGATGCTGTTGTCTCATTCTCCTGTTTGCCTCAGCACCAACCATCCTCACGGATGTTTCCCCGGAGTCCAAGGTGATGGAGGAGGAAATCTTTGGCCCAGTGCTGCCCATTGTGACTGTGAAGAGTGTGGAGGAAGCCATTGAGTTCATCAACCGTCGGGAGAAGCCCCTTGCCCTGTATGTCTTCTCCAACAACAAGCAGGTGGGTGCTGGCTGTGCCAGAGGAGATGAACATTGTTGACATGTAGCTCCCTTCCCAGTATCCTCAGTTACATGGTCTGATCTCTTCTTTGAGCGTTTTTAATCTTTTTGTTTGTTTTTTTTTTTTTTTCTTTTCCTAGTTAATCAAGAGAGTAATCTCGGAAACCTCCAGTGGTGGTGTGACTGGAAATGATGTCATTATGCATTTCTTCCTCTCAACTTTGCCTTTTGGTGGTGTTGGTAAGTTACTGGAGCTCCTTAGGAGTTGGGACTCACTGCATGGTGTGTCCCAGGGAACAACAGCTCACAGTTTGTGTCTGGGTATCCCTGTACCTCCTACAGCCCAAGAGTCTCCGTGCAGCAGGTCTTGATGATAATGATGACTTCTGGGCGTGCATTAGGAAAGGGGTCAGGAGGGAAAAACCTTTGAATGTATTTTTGGAAAGACTAAACCATTTAGTGTAGCCTGATGTGAAGGGTGCATTAAAACCATTAGCTTCAATCAGACTGGTGGAAACGAGCTGAGGAAGAAGAGGTTTGGAGCACAGATGGACATCATAGAGACTTAGAAGTGCTGCAGGGGAAGGGTCAGTTGTCCTCAGATGGGCAGAATTTTGTCTGGCTGAGGCAGAGGAGTGATGTGCCTGTGTGTGTCTCTCAGGGCACAGCGGGATGGGCGCCTACCACGGCAAGCACAGCTTCGAGACCTTCTCGCACCGCCGAGCCTGCCTCATCAAGGACCTGAAGATGGAGAGCACCAACAAGATGAGGTACCCGCCTGGCAGCCAGAAGAAGGTGGACTGGGCCAAGTTCTTCCTCCTGAAGCGGTTCAACAAGGCCCGAATCGGGCTCTTTGTCCTGGCCCTGCTGGGGGTTGTGGCAGCAGTGATGATCAAGGTGAGTTTTGGGTCTTTGCTCTCTGTGGCGGTGCATGAGGAATTTACCTGATCTGTTCTTTGCAACTGCAGCCCTTTTTTATAAAGCCTGATCTCTTTTTCTATCTTGAGATTTATGATATCACCTTAAATTCTTACCTTCTCATTCTTGCAAGCAGTCTGTAGAATAGGAATATCTCAGGAGAGATCTCGCAGGCTGCTGTGCTCCTTGTTGCTCTTCCCCGGTAGGTGACACCCGTGGGATGCTCCCTCCAGAGGCAGAGATTGTTGTTTTGAACTGGTTAAGAGTGGTTTCCACTCCAGGGCTTGCTTCAGCAGCTGCCTCACAGCCCAGAGAACTGCAGTCTGTGCCATGGCACCCTGGGGAGGGAAACTGTGTCCCAAAGCTGGGGTCAGCAACGAACTTTTGTTCCTCTTCGCCCATTCCAGCCCCTGTCTGACCTCATCTCAATTATTCCCATTTCCTCCCTTGTTTCCAGCTGGGCAGTGCGGAAGGGTGGGATGTCCTCTCCTCTCTGCAGGAGGCAGAGGCTTGCAGGAGGCTCAGGATGCCTCCTGAGGTAGAAGAGCAAGATCTGAATCTTTAAGCTGATCACAGTTGGTTGTCCATGTCTGACAAACCAGACATGTGCCTTCACTGACTGCTCCGTGGGGTTTAGTGAGCTTAAGGGAGCAGCTCCTGAGGGCACAGGAGGTGGCAGGGTGGATCAGGACTCTGCCCTGCAGTCTGTGTTGTTACTGCTGCAAGGGCACTCTCAGGAGCCCAACATCCCAGGGCAAATAACCTGCCCACATAGTCCAGGAGATATAAGAGCCAAGAACTGGCTCAGGCCTCGAGGCAGCAGCCAGAGAGGCAGGCCCTGTGTAGAGGAATGAGAGGAGGGGAAACTCACAGCATCTTGAAATCATTTGGGTTTCTCAGAGCCACCAGTCTGTGCTGAAGAGAAAAGCCCTCTTGGTTGTGCTGGCTGTGCAGAGGCTGGGCTGGCCCAGTGGGTGGTAAGGAGGAGCAGGTTTCAGAGCACTGCTGTGGCTGTCACGGTGAGGTAGGAGCCTTTTTCTTCTCCTGTGTGTAGACCTAGTTTTGAGATTGGGAAAAGCTTTGTAGATGAGTGAATGTGGGGCTGAGCCAGAGCACGATGCTTTCCCTGGCATCTGAGATAAGCAGTGCATGCTGAGGGGCAGGAGAGCTGCACGATGGGGAACCTCCTGACTGAAGGGGCTTTGCTTCAGGCTCTTCTAGAAGGGGAATTGGATTTGTCTCAGCAGATCCTTCACAGGATGTTGGTGTTGTGTTTTGCTCTCACAGGTGGTTAACTGATGAAGAGAGGAGAAGGCACCATGTGCACGTCCTACTCTGGGTGCTCGCTTTGTGTCTGTTTCCTTAAGCTGGGAAGTCATTATTTTCTTTTCTTCTGGGTGATTTCAGTGAGCTGTCGAGCACACAGAGTAGCCTTAGAGAGACACTAACCACGAGAAGGCTCAGATTCCTGTTTACTTAAAAGCCATGCTGGAACAGAGGGACCAGTGGGGACAAGCTCTCCAAAGGAGGACTACAGAACAAGAAATTCCAGTCCCTGCCTCCACCCCGTGCCATGCAGATCTTCCAGGGACACACAGTGTCCTGCACCAAACCACTCACCTTCCCTCAGTGACCATCAGGAGCTGAGGTTTCAGCAATCCTTTGGTTGACAATGTTTTCCCTGCAGTTTTGGGGATGGTCTCAACACCCACCCTCTTGGTGAGTGCAGGTTGTGCTGCCTGATGCATTTGGCCAAGAGTGATGGCTGTGGATAAACCCAGTGAGCTTCCCCTTTGCCGTTTATTTGAGGTGAAACATTCTCACATCTCTGTGAACCAGAAACATCCACAGCTGGTCAGGGGCTGCTTGCTGGGATCTGTGTTTCATCATGTGCTTTTAACAGTTATTTAGCAGTTAGAAAATTCCAAAGGTGATGCCTGCACTGCCTGTTTTGTGCTGATGAGTGTCTCACGCTGGAGCAAAAGAACTTTCAGGCCTGTTCAGAGCAGTGGGAATGACAAATACCTTGTGGATTAGCCCAACCCCACACAGCCACTTGCTTTTTCCCTGTGGGATGGGGAAGATAATTGGAAGAAAGAAAACTTGTATGTTGAGATAAAAATAGCTTAATAGGTGAAGTGAAAATTGGGCTTGCAGGCACATCAAAGCAATTAAGAAATTTGTTCATTAATTCCCCTCATCAGGCAGGTGTTTAGCCATCCCCAGGAAAGCAGGGCCTCGTCACACCTGGTGGTGACTCAGGAAGACAAACACCGTAACGCCCAATGTTACAAATTCAAAACACAACCATCCTTCTACAAAGAAACTTAGTGTCTACCACGACAATTAACTTAATCCCAGCCAAAGCCGGTACAAAGGTGTTCCTGGTCAGATTCCTCCAAGGGAAAACAATTACTGCAAGAGTGTGTGTGCTCCTTCGTGTTTGAGCTTTTCAGGATGCTGTAATCTTGCACTGGCGGATAATGTGGGGCTTGTTCTAGCTTGGGGAAAGGATGCTGAAGGAATTGAAGGTGAAAGAGCCTTAGAACTATTAATATTAAAGCAAATTGAAAAAATACTACTAAATGCAATTAATATAGAGTAGAAAATTATATTTACTGTGCAATAAGTGGGATTTCTTCATGTCTGGTGAAAATCCGTGTGCTAAGCCTTTTTGATGACACATTTTGCAAGCCACTAAATAAACACAGAGAATTTAAATAATAAATTGAGTGTGGTAAGTCCTTGCAGTCTCCTGAGGAATCCTGCTCTGCTGGTCCCAGCTCTGGCCCTGGCTTGCTGGGTGGCACACGTGTGGTGAGCTGTCCCTGGCACCCTGGGAAGGGTCCTCCAGAGCTCTGCTGGGTGCAGAAAATGCTCCTGGAGCCAGGCAGGGAGTGGAGTGAGCCAGTAAGATGAGTGGCCTGTTTCCCCCCCTTTCAAATCCATGCCTGGATTGCCTGCCACCTGCCTGGTTGGGTTTTTTAGGACCCCAGTCTGAGCATTGTCAGCCGTGGCACGTGGGCCACTTGTGCCCTGTGTGGGCAAAGCCACGTGGTCTCTGCATCCCACGGCACGGCTGAGTCACTGCCCTGGCTGGAATCAGCCATCCAGGGCTCCACAACCCAGGATGGGGTTGGGTAAAGGGCATCTTGTACCCAGCAAGAGCCCTGGGCCAGGGCCAGGGCCAGCACTCCTGTGGGAGGAGGGATCGCCCCCAGCCATGGCAGGGGAAGGGCTTGTGCCTGCTCGCACTTGCCACAGGAGGCTGGTGGAGAGAGAAGCTTCTCTGAAGGTAATTTGCTTTTTTCCTTCGTTTTTTAATGAGTCACTTGCTTTCTGGGGCTGTGTCACACAGCTGTGGCAGTGGGTTGGGAAGGGCAGGATTTTATCGTTGTAACGGGATCTTGGTGTCTTGATGGGTTGGGCAGGGATGCAGGACCTGACCTCTGGTCCTGACTAAAGAGTGAAATGCTGCTCCTGGGAAGCAGGGTGAGATCTTTGCAGTGTTTTGTGTTTCTGTGAAGACGTGAGGGCCTCAGGGTTAAGGGGAAGATGGAGCAGACTGGCTCTATGGAACACATCTCTGCTTCCAGCTGGCTGCCCACCCAGGCCACTGTCATCTCTGTGTTTTGGCTCCTTGGGAGTATCCCTGTGGTGGAAACTTAGAGACAGCACCCTCAGAACAGGAACAACAACAAACCTCAGGCTGCTTGGAGAGGCGCCCTGTGCAGGTGGAGCAGGGCTTGGATGCTCAGCGTGAGAGTGGGAGCTCCTCTCCAAGAAGGACAACATCCCCCAGCCTTGCTCGGGGTGGGACATCTCATGGGGGTGTTCCCAGGGCTGAGCAGCCCTCAACGGCCCTGTGCTGAGCTGGGTGTCACTGGTGTCCCCTCAGAGCCGAGCTGGGTGTCACCGGTGTCGTGTCCCCTCAGAGCTGAGCTGGTATCACCCGTGTCCCCTCAGAGCTGAGCTGGGTGTCACCCGTGTCCCCTCAGAGCTGAGCTGGTATCACCGGTGTCCCCTCAGAGCTGAGCTGGTGTCACCCGTGTCCCCTCAGAGCTGAGCTGGTATCACCGGTGTCCCCTCAGAGCTGAGCTGGTGTCACCCGTGTCTCCTCAGAGCTGAGCTGCCATGGAGAGGATGCAGCAGGTCGTGGGGAGGGCGAGGGCCGCCTTCAGGTCAGGCCGGAGCCGCCCGCTGGAGTTCAGGATCCAGCAGCTGAAGGCCCTGGAGAGGATGGTGCAGGAGAAGGAGAAGGAGATCCTGGCAGCCCTCAAGGCGGATCTCAACAAGGTCTGAGGTGTCAAGGGTAACACTGAACAAAGCAGGAAAGCCAAGGGCTGACTCTGCAGTGACAAATGGGTTTTGTCATGTCCCCCACCACGTAACTGGATGGCTCGGACTCTCCAGGGTGCCACAGTGGCTGGGGGAGGTGGGTGCCTTTTCCATCCCTTCCCCAAAATCCGTTTTTACAGAGTGGGCCCAACGCCTACGGCCACGAGATCCTGGGCGTGCTGGGGGAGCTGGCCCTGACCATGGAGAAGCTGCCATCGTGGGCAGCCCCTCAGCCCGTGAAGAAGAACCTGCTGACCCTGAGGGACGAGGCCTACATCGGCTACGAGCCCCTGGGTGTGGTGCTGGTCATCGGGGCCTGGAACTACCCCTTTGTGCTGGTCATGCAGCCCCTGATCGGGGCCATCGCAGCAGGTGGGGATCCAGCCCAGCCGCGGCCGTGGTGGGGTCGTGGCTGGAGCTGGGGGAGGATGTGAGGGCTCAGTGTCCGTGCTGGGTGTGCCCTGCAGGCAATGCCGTGGTGGTGAAGCCATCAGAGGTCAGCGAGAACACGGCTCGCCTGGTGGCTGAGCTCCTCCCACAGTACCTGGACAAGGTGAGTGTGGCCCCATGTTGGACCCCGGGTTTCTCTGTGCCGCTGGGTTGGGGTGACCCTGACACCCCTGCCCTGCAGGATCTGTATGCTGTGATCACTGGAGGAGTTCCTGAGACAACAGAGCTGCTGACCCAGAGATTTGATCACATCCTCTACACTGGCAGCTCTGCAGTGGGCAGGATTGTGATGGCAGCAGCTGCCAAGCACCTGACCCCTGTCACCCTGGAGCTGGGGGGGAAGAGCCCCTGCTACATTGACAAGGACTGTGACCTGGCTGTCGCCTGCAGGTCAGGGTGTTGCACCCATGATGGGGCCTCAACACTGGGGCAGGGGGAAATCTCTGGGCCAGCATCCCCAGCTCAGGGGACTGCCAGCTGGGCTGGGGGTTGTGGAAGGCACTGACCATGGAGAAACCATGTCCCCTTCTCCCTTGTCACAGGCGGATAACGTGGGGCAAGTACATGAACTGTGGGCAAACCTGCATCGCCCCAGACTACATCCTGTGTGACCCATCCATCCAGAGCAAGGTGGTGGAGAACATCAAGGCCACTCTGAAGGTGAGGCAGGAGTCCCTCGTGCCGTGGAGTTGTCCCAGGTGTGATTTCCTGGATCTGTGGCCGATGGAAGGTGTGCTGAGCACTTTTGTTTCTGCTGTGCCTTTTGTCAGGAATTCTATGGGGAAGATGTGAAGTCGTCCCCAGACTATGAAAGGATCGTTAACAAGCGCCACTTCAAGAGGATCCTGGGCTTGCTGGAAGGGCAGAAAATTGCTCTTGGGGGAGAGACTGACGAGGCCTCCTGCTTCATAGGTGCTCTTGGCAGCTGCTATGGAGGGGAGGTGGTGGTGGTTTGTTTTTGGGGTCTGTTTGTCTGTGCCTTACTTGGGCCAGGTCTGTGTCCTGCTGATGCTGTTGTCTCATTCTCCTGTTTGCCTCAGCACCAACCATCCTCACGGATGTTTCCCCGGAGTCCAAGGTGATGGAGGAGGAAATCTTTGGCCCAGTGCTGCCCATTGTGACTGTGAAGAGTGTGGAGGAAGCCATTGAGTTCATCAACCTTCGGGAGAAGCCTCTTGCCCTGTATGTCTTCTCCAACAACAAGCAGGTGGGTTTGGGCTGTGCTCCCTCATGGCAGCCTCTCTGCACAGCTGGATCCTGAACATGATCCCAGACACAGCTTTCTGCAGGGTCTGTGTCATTTCCTTTTCCATCTAAATTGTAGCATTTGTGGGCCATAAGAGTTCCCAGAGCTGTTGCAGGGCTCTAGGTTTGTACATCTCCACCCACAGAGGTGGGTGCTGCTTCCTGCAGTGTCTCCTGCCCCCGTTTCCAGACTCTGTTGTGCCAGCTCAAGAATTCAGGTCAGGGCTTTGCCCTGGAAAAACAGCCCCAGGCAATTTGGGTGGGAGGGCTGAGAAGCTTCCTGGGCTGACATAAAGCCTTTTCATTTTGTGGCTGTTCCAGCTGGGCAGATCCTGTGCTTTAGTGGTGTAATCTGGCCTCTGTCATGGAACAAGGCACAACCTGTGCCCCCCACAAAGGGGGATGGAAGCATCACCTTGAGCCCTCCCTGCCCTGGTACATGGTGTTGTGTCCCATCCTGATTTGTGCTGTGCCCTCTCCATTGTGGGTAGCTGATCAGACGAGTGATAGCAGAGACCTCCAGTGGTGGCATGACAGGCAACGATGTCATCGTGCACTCCATGGTCCCAGATCTGCCCTTTGGAGGTGTGGGTGAGTCCCTGCTCCAGCCCGTGCACCTGAATTCACCCAGCAGCAGCCTCTCACCCAGGAGTTGTCCTGCCCATTTGGCAATTCAGGAACTTCCAGCCACATTTCCCCCTTAATGTCATTTTCTGGGGTGGGTTGCTTTGTGAAAAGGCTCATTAGTTGGGCTCCCAGTGAGAGAGGAAAACCCCCTGGCACACAGATGTGCTCTGGTTCTCCTGTGCTGGGGTGTGGGATGAATTTATCCGTGGCCTGGCTGAGCTTCCACAGCTGCTGTCAGGCTCTCGTGGCAGAGACCACCTGGCTGTGGGCTGAGGTCTTGGCTGTTTCCAAGTGTCCTCCTCATGTCCCACTCCCTGAAATCATAGGCCTAGCTCCTCCTGTCCCTGACCCCATGAAAATTTTGTGGGAAAAGCAAGGCTGGCCCTGGGAGGAGAGAATTGGTGTTACTAACATTTGAAGGGTGGGTTCACACAAGCAGCTGTTTCAAGGCAGTGAGCACGTCCTCACTGATTTCTGCAAAGTTAAAACAGCTGCTCATTGCTCCTCTGCCCTGAGAACCAGCATGGCCAAGCTTTCCCTGTATCCTGGGGGGTGCCGAACTGGGTTGGAGTGTCCCTGTGTGATGTGCCTGTGTGTGTCCCTCAGGGCACAGCGGGATGGGCGCCTACCACGGCAGGTTCAGCTTCGAGACCTTCTCTCACCGCCGGGCCTGCCTCATCAAGGACCTGAGGTGGGAGGTTCTCAACAAGCTCAGGTACCCCCCTGGCAGCATGGAGACGGTGTATTTGGCCAAGTGCCTCCTCCTGAAGCAGTGTAACAAGAGCAGAGTGGCTCAGTACATCTCAGCCCTGCTGGCAGCTCTGAAAGCCGTGGTGGCAAAGGTGAGCTTTGGGTCTCTGCTGGCCCTGTGAGTGTGTGCTCCCATTTCTGTCCCCTGAGCCCCCCTCAGCCTTCATCACCCCGTTCCTTTGAGCTCTGCTCCCTCCCTGAAGGACTCATCCCTGTTTCTGTGCCTTTCCAGGTGTTGTGCCCCCAGCGAGAGGGGTGATGGGCAGCCAGCCCTTGGACCCTCTGCTGCTCCCTGCTGCTGAACTTCTCTTTGCTGCAATTTCCTTTCTTCCAAAGCAGCCAGTGCACTGAAGAGGTAGAAGACAAAAAAAAATGCACCTAAAGCAGAGACACCCCAAGTTAAAGGCTCCAGCTCCTGCTGAAACAGGAATCTATCCAAACCTCGGCTGTGGTCATGCCTGAGCAGTGACTGCCAGATGGAAGGAAACAGCATCCACCCTTCTTTGTAAACAGCAGCTCCTCTAAAAGCTCCTGGGAACGTGGGAGTGTTTGTCACAAGGGTATCTAATCAAAGCCAGTCGTTACTGTTTTCTGTGTAACACCTCACCTGATGCCCAGAGGAAGCCGCTCATCACAGCCATAAGCCTGGGAAATGAGGGTCTCACTGCAGGGGACAGTCCAGGCTGTTTGTCCCCAGAGCAGAGGAAAGGAGCCTCGAAGAACCTGCAGCATCTCATCCTTGAAGGGCCTCGTGACTGAAAGGGTGATGCTCCTTGCAGGGAAACCACCTTTAGCCATCCAAGGTGTGCAAAGGCCACCCGAGGTGATGGCAAAAGCCACCTGAGCTGTGGCCATGCTGTCCCAAGGGCTTGAGAAGTGCCAGGGACTGTTGTGCTGCTGCATTTGGAGCAACTGGGGCAAAGACAGGGGCACTGCTGCATCTGGAGTCCCAAGTCTGGGGTATCCTTGGCCAGAGTGGCAGAGCAGCCACAGCCTCCTCTGTAACTGAATTTCAGGGGTAATTAGTTTAGGAATAGTTTTTTACCTCTAAACTTGTAACTGAGAGCTTACCTTGACCTTGCTGAATAAAACCATTGTTTTACTGCAAAGACCCCCTGGGGCAGGGCAAGACCCACGTGTGGATGTTCCCTGTTCTGACCCCAGCCCTGCCCTCAGCCTCCACCTCAAGGAGCCAGCCCCACTCCAGACAGGTTTATTCTTTATTGGACGTTTGTCACGGAGCAGGGGGGGGAGCTGGGCTGTGCTCAGCTCCAGGGGGGCGGTGGCAGAGTGGGCTGGGGGTCCCACACACACTCAATGTGTGTCAGGCAGCCCAGAGCAGCATTTTTGGGTGCTGGAGCAGCCTGGGGGTCCGTTCCCACAAACACTGCTGAGCACTGGCAGAAGCCCTTTGGCTCCTGGGGGACAGGCGTGCGCTCCATTTCCTCGCCAGCCAGTCCGTGCTTTGTACGCCTGTCCCTCAGGAAAGGCTTTCACCCCCCAAAACAAGTCCTCCAAAAAGTCCTTGGTGAGGGTCAGTCTCTGCTGATCAGCTTTACGGCGATGCCGAGGGCCAGCGTGGCCAGGGACGCGGCCACCGCCAGCGCTCGGCGGAGGATCAGCTGCTTGGTGACCACCGGGGTGGCCGCGCCACTGGTCACCTCCTGCAGCTGCAGCTGGAACGGGGCTCCCTCCGTCCTGGTGATGCCCGTGAGCACCACGTCGTTCTGCACTTCTATTCCAGCTGCAAGGACAATTTGAGGGGTTTGTGTGGGGGATTTTGAGGGGTTTGTGTGGGGGTTTTGAGGGGTTTCTGGGCAGGGTTTTGGCACAGGGCTGAATGCACGTTAGGAGCAGCCCAGAGCATGGGAATATCAACCAGGTCCTGCCTCCAGAGGCGGGACCAGGTGTCTGCAAGGTTGTCCCTCTGTCACCTTCTTAGCCCACACTTGTAATTACTGCTCTCCCAGTAACTGAGGGTGTCACCAGCATGTCACTCTTCCTGTTTTTAGGACTTGTTCCTGGCTTATGTGAACATTTTGGGACCCTCTTTGACCCAACCCCTCCCTGCATGCCCGTACCGACACACCCCAGCACCGCCCTGGCAGGGAGGTAAGTGTGGGGCTGGGGGGCTGGTGCCACATCCAGGTCCTTGCAGGAGGGCTCAGGGCTCAGGCTTGGCAGCTCTGGTGGTGGCAGCTGGGTCACTCCTGCACGGCACTGAGCCTGGGGAGGGAATGTGCTGGGTTTAGTTGGGAATTCCCACCAAGGAGCAAAGCTGTGTTGTCTCTCTTGGGGTTTCCCTGGAGCTGTTGAGGCACAAGGTAATGCTCAGGGCTGCAAGGTCACCCCATCTGCTCTGAGCTTCGTGTCCCCCAAACAAGGTGCAGGGGGAAACCTTGAGGCTTGTGCAGGAGGAAGCTGAATACAGGGGTGACACTGGACATGGGATTGAGCCTGTCTCATCCCAGCAGGGCACTGAGGACCTTCCCAGTGCAGGGATGTGCTGTCAGTGCCTGGATTACCTCCTTGGCTGCCTTCTCCCAGTCCATACGGGAGATGCAGGTGACAAAGCAGGTGCAGAGGATGAAGACAGAGACGAGCATCGCGATCCACAGGCCTGCAGAGGGCACACAGCATCAGCCAGAGCCAGCCCAGCATCCCAGGACAGCAGGTCCAGAAAGGGGATGGCACCCAGGTCAGCGGGGACATGAGGTGGTCATGGCTGTCTGCTTTGGGGTTACTTTTTCCCAGTAAAAGCTCCCAGCAGCTGCAGGAGCCATCCCAGTCCACCCTAGTGTGCCCAGGCGGGTCAGAGGGGTTGTGGTGAGCCCCCAGCTGCCCGTGGGGGGTTTGGGGGTGCAGTGCCCAGGGGTCAGTACCTATGACACCGATCTTGGCCACAAAGAGCAGCACAACTGCCAGGGGCATGCCCACACCGTAGTAACTCATGGCGTTGAGGATGGCACCAAATTTCTGCTTCCCAATGCCTCTGAGCACCCCACTGCAGGCACCCTGCCAGGAGAGGGAGAGGGGCTGGGCCAGGGAGCATCACCTCCACCGAATTCAGGAGGTGACCCAGCTCCCTGCCTCTGCCCATTATTTCGGTGTCCCTGCCCAGTCCTGTGGGTCACCATCCTTTAATGAGCTCGGTGTTTTGTAAGGGATGATCCCAGGAGCTCTGCAGGGTCCTGGTGTGGGCACTGGTGCTCAGCTGCAGCCTGAGGGACCCTCGACTGCCTGATCCATGACGCTGCTGCTGAGCACCGAGATTCCCCATGGAAAACAGCAGCATTCTCTGGGACTTACAGTCATGGCTTCAAACAAGTGGAAGACAACGTAGATAGGCATGACCCACGCCACCAAGTCAATGATCTCCCTGGGGGTGGAGGAAAGCCAAGGATCACTTTTGGGAAGTGACCTCCACACGCCAAGGCCAGGAGCTGGGGGCACTCACCTGTCCTTGGTGAAGATGTGTCCCAGCACGTTCTTTGTGGCAGCTAAAATGGACCCCACAATAACAGAGAACACCCCTGAAAACACAGCACAGAGCTGAGCCCAGCCTGGCTGGAGAGCAGAGGCAGAAGAGGCAGGCAGAGCACTGCAAACACTCCCTGCTCCATGGGAAGGAGGGCAGGAAGAGGCTTTCCAGGCTGTTGTGGGCTGACCTGTGCAGACCAGGCTGGTGCTGGCGGATCTCTTGGCAGTCTGGAAGTCGCCGGCGCCCAGCGCGTTGCCCACCTGCACACTGGCAGCTGTGCCCAGCCCCAGGGGGATCTGCAAGCACAGGGCTCACATGTGTCTGACCATGGGGTTGTCACAGTGACGGGGGGATAACACCCAGCAGAGTTCAGGATTTGATTTAAAGCATCCGTAAGGAGGGATAGGCAGGAGCAGGGAGAGACTCGAGTGCAGAGAGGGAAGATGGGAATTTGCTGGAGCTGATTTTCGCTGTGTGCCTGTCTCAGGACAGCCCCCATGGAGCCCTGGTTTGCAGTGAAAACCCAGCCCTTACCATGAAAGCCACAACAGACACCTCATAGATGATGGACTGGACAGAGAGCTCGACAACGCTCAGCAGGCCTGCGGGACAGGAGGGGTCAGTGCTGGCTCCGGGTGCTGCTCTGGGCCAAGCCTGGCCATGTCCTGGCAGCTCCCCTCTCCACTGACCTATCAAGAAGCTCCCAATCTCGTAGGTCCACCACTCGATGCACATCATGAGCATGCTGGGGACAGCCAGGGAGGTGAAGCTGTCCCACTCCAGCAGGCACTCAGAGGACCAGCCTGTCGAGAGGAGAAATGACACCTGATGGATGAACAGACTGGCCACATGCTACATCCTGCACAGCCCCTGGGGCAGCTGGAGATGCCATTCCTCTTCTCAGAGCCAGCAGCTTCACAGGATCTCCAGCAGCTTCACAGGATCTCCAGCAGCACCGTGTCCACCTGCACCCTCTCTAATGCTCTCCCGTGGGCCACAGAGCAGCACAACCCTCAGCCCATCCCTCCAGAGCCGTGTCCAAGGACAACCTCCTGCTTACATCTGTGGAGCTGAACCTTCCAAAGCCTCAGCAGGAAGTTTCATTTCTGCAGAATTAATGTTTAGTGCTGATCACACAGCTCTGGCAGTGGTGGTGCGTGACGAGCTGCCACTGAAGCAGCACTGTGGTACCCGGGGCACCTCGGGCTGGGGTTAATATTCCACCATCAGGACAAGCAGAATTCCTCTTCTGTCCAGAACACCTGATAGAAGTTTTCTGAGTAAAGCAGGAAGCTGAGGGAGATGCCCTTACCTCCCCAGGTGTTCACGTGGAGTTTCCTGCCTATGATGTACAGGAACAAGAAAATGGTTTGTGAATACTGAGCGGTGGTGTTGGCCCAGGCAGAGCCCCTGCAGAGGAAGTGAGAAAGGTCATTGGCCTCCTGCTTATGCCTCCCTCAGGGTGCAAAGAGACATCCTGCTGTACCTCTGTGACCTCAGTGTCCCCTGGCCATTGCCAGGTGCCCTGTTTTCCTCTCCAGGGCACACAGGTGCTACTCACATGATGCCCAGGTGGAACACGTAGAGGAAGACGTAGTTTGCAGCCACATTGATGACGTTGCCGATGACCCCACTGAGCACCAAGGGCCACATGATCATCTGCAAAGAGGAGGACACGGGAGTGTCTTCACAAAGAACGTCCCCCCAGCCCCACTCTCAGTGACTTTCCCAGAAAAAAAACCCCAAACTTCCAGTGATGTCACCTGCTTGGAAAAAGAGCGTGATGGAGGTAAACGCCTGATGTGGGGAAGTATGAAGGGAGGTGCATGGATACAGCTGGCTGTGGAATGGGATGATCTACAGGGTCAGGGCTCTTTTGGGGCACCTGGGCATCTTGTCACTGGGAACAGCCAGCATGGGAACGCTGGATGCACTGTGGAAGGGAGCCCTGAGCCAGAGTGGCTGTGAGGGCTTTGGCACTCACCTGGTTCTGCAGGTATCTTGTCTCCAGGTTATACAGAAAAACCGCCTGCAAAGGAAGTTTTGAATGAGGTGAGCCAGTGCCGAGCTGTAGGACGGGGACAGCCTGTCCCCACGTGCAGGTGGCATTCAGGACTCACCGGGAGAGCAGGCAGAAATGCATTCACGTAGTGCTGGGTCAGCCTGGGGGCACACAGAGGGGGGGTCAGGGAGGGGCATGGCCATGGCCACCGTCCTCTCAGCCCTTCCACACTGAGGAGGGATGAGGGGACCACCCAACCTGGAGACCTCACGATCTTGCTTCATGACCAGCATCAGCTGCTCGATGTTGATGAGGATGGCACAGCAAGGGAAGCAGCAGAGGAGGATGATGATGGTGGCACGCTGCAGGATCACCCCCACCCGCAGCAGGTTCTTGCTGCCATAAGTCTGCAGGGTGAGAGGGCAGCAGCGAAATCAGCTGGCGCTGGGGGAAAGGGGGCACTGAAGAGTATGGAGCAGCTCTGACCACCCTGAAAACCTCCCGGGAAGGGTTTGGAGCACAGATCTCGTTATGGGATTTTTACCCAGGAATAAGCTTCCCCAGCTCGCAGGACCAGCCAGGGCTCAGTGTGGTGCCTGGGCATCATCAGCTGATGCTGGAAATCCCCCGTGTCCCTAAGACAAGTGCCAGCAGGTCCTACCCACCTGAGATATCAAGGTGTCACACGCTGAAGTCAAACCATAACCTACAGAGATGGCAGTGACATTTATAACCTGGGATTAAAAAAACAACAGCGAAGGTGAGCATTTAAGTCTTTTGGTTGGGAAGAGGGGCTGAAAGGAAAAGTGAGAGTCTGAACTCTCCCCTGTCCTTTTCCCCTGCCACATCTGATCCCCGTGTCAGCAGGGAGGGAGCTGGTGCCCGGCCCCGGGAATGCTTACAGCGATGGCCAGCGTGACAGAGGCCAGCTCAACCTTGCCCAAGTGGCCACAGAATATGGAGCTGACAAGGTGGATCAGGAAGATCAGCAGCTGGATCAGGATCTAAGCGCGGAGGAGAGCTGGAGGTTAGGGATGGAGATGAGCAGGGGTGCTTGTGCTGGAGGGAATCTCTCCTCCCGGCTCCTTACCAGCGGCCCCGCCAGCACCAGCAGCTGCCTCACGTCCCCCCAGAAGTTGTCGGGCATCCAGCGACGTTTCTTCTGGCAGCTCCCGGCCGTGAGGTTGCCCTGGCTAGCGGCCTTTCCCTCCCCGAAGCCATTCTCCTCGGGGAAGTTCTCCGGCTTCATGCTGCCCTGCCGGGGAGTGGAACGAGCCCCTTCCTCCGCGCTCTGTTAAACCCGGCTGGGGCGAGCAATGTGTAACCACGGCGGGCTGAACTTCAGCCGGGGCTGGGCGATGTCCCCCCGCGGCTGGGCTGGCCATGGGAAGCGTGGGCACTGGGTCAGGGCAGGGCACGGAGAGCCGGAGCCCAGCGAGGGTCCTGGCAGCTCAGCGCAGTGAGTGCGAGGCGCTCGCTGCCTGTCCTGAGCCAGCTTAAGGGGCTGAGCCATCCTAAATCCACCCTGTGCTCCCTCCTACCTCTCCTGCTTCACCACAGCTCCACAGGCAGTGGCTGGAGGCTCGTCCTGCCCTCGCTGTGTCTGTGCGCTGCCGGCAGTGGCGGGGCTGTGGCTCGCTCTCTCCCATCACAGTGGCCGGGACAAGCCAGCCCCCTTGGCTCCAGCTGTCCCCGGCACAGCCCCGCCGTGTCGGGTTTCACTGGCACCGCTCCCCCCGGGCCGAGTGCAGTGTCCTTGGCCCAGCAGGGAGGGGGAGATGCTGCCCAATGCCCAGCCCACCTGCACGGAGTGGGCGGTGGGCTGGGATAACTCATGGGACAGAGCGAGACACCTTCCTGCTCCCCCCTGACTCCATCCCAAACCTACTGGGATTCTGAGCAGGGCAGAGTCTGCCACATCCTCCCGCTGGTGGTGGGCATGGTGGCAGCTTCAGGTTTGTTCGTGTCACTTTTTTTCGTTCACAGGCCACCAGCACCAGGAGAGCTGTGGGGTGGCAGGGAGGTGCCACATATCCGTATGAGGTATTGACTGCCCAGGGCCCAGCAGCTGACATGTCACAGTCACTGAGCTGCAGCTAAGAGCCCGGGACAGGCCCCCAGGGACTCAGTGCTGGGATGTTTGCATTATGACATCGGGCAGTTCTTTGATGGCTCCGTAGCAACACAACCTCCCTCTTCCACGGTGCTCAACAAACATGACAACAACAAATCCTACTTTTGTACCTAAGGGGAAGAGTGGTAACACCGTGTCTGGAGCCAGCCTCAAGCCTTAGGGCCAGGACCAGACCCACAATCTTTCCTCTTAACAGCACAGTCCTGCCAATGACCAGGGTCATGCTCACAGCATATTAAACAGCCTAACATTTACTCAGAAAACTTTATTGTATCAAAATCCCACCTTACAAAAGTGCAAAGAAAAGTTGCTTTAGGCCCTGTGCCTGCAGAGGGAGAGCAGGGTCAGGGCCAGCAGCCAGCACCCAACAGCAGAGTCAGACATCTTCCAGCAAAATCTATTTTGTTCTGTGCTGCCACAACGGCTGCAAGTGGGATTTGCCACCCCAAGATGCTGGTACAGGCTGGTGTGTGAGGAAACGTGCTGTGGGCAGCAGGAGCCTCTGCCATGAGCAAATGACACGGTCCAGTGTCCCCAGAGAGAAGGACAGCAGCACCAGGACCCTGTCTTCTTCTCAGGTCAGCCCCAGGATGCACTCCCACCTCTCACAGGTGACATCCCAATGCAGTGCAGGAGAGGAACCAGCTCTCAAGCACTTTTTTTTTTCCCCAGGTGCCACATCCTCACCCCCTTGAAGAACTCTGCGTGTGGGATAAAACATTTTGAGTTAACCAGAAACTGTGCAAAGAGACTTTTTGTAAGGCACTGCAGGGGAATTCCTTGTCCACACCATCCTCTGGGACATTGCCACGTGCCCTCCTGCTCCATGCACAGCTCCTCAGTGTCCCCGGTTTTAGCCATTGCCAGTCAGGAGCCGGACCAGGATTCCCACCAGCAGGACAGCGATGGCAGCAGCAGCAGCCAGCACACGGTGGAAGATCACAGCCCTCCATGCCACAGGGGGAAGAACAGGGACAACAACAACGGGCTCCTCCTGTGTGCTGAGCTCGTGGTCAGGCTGCCTCTCCCCCATCACGATGCTCTCGGGCAGGACCGCGGTGTCCCCGGTGTCTGTGTCAAGGGAGGTGTAACCTGTGGGACAGAGAGAGCTGCAGGGAGGCTGAGCTGCCCAGACAGCGGCTTCCACATTGCACAAGCACGTGTGATAGCCCTCAGGGCCCTTTCCCAATGTCTGGGGACACTGGCACACAGCTGCAAGCTGTACCCTGTTACGAAGTGCAGGAGAAGTGCCACTGGCCCAGGGCCAGCACCAGGCACTGTGCTCTTTAGAGCAATTTGAGCCTCCAGGACAGATATGGTTGCCATAATTGGGAAGGAAAGGAAGGGGTTGGGTGGAGAATTCGGGCTCCCTGCCTGGTGTCAGGCCCAGCTACGTACCCACAGCAGATGTTTTGTTAGCAGCTGTGCCATTGGAGTTCACATCTTCCACTTGTTCTTTCATTCCAGCTCGGACTTGAGCCTAAAAACACAGGGAAGAGTTGCTCTTCTCAGGGCAAGGGTGTCCTGCCCAGCCCAAAAAACCCTCCACTCTCCCAAGACAAGCATTCTCAGTACCAAACTGCTCCTCTGCTACAGGAGGACAGACCTTAGCTCACTTCTGCCACCTCCTAGAGGGCTGTAGCGTTGTACTGAAACAGGAGTTAACTCAGCACCTTTCAAGAATTATCAGAGAAAAGCACAATTCTCACCTCCTCTGCAGCTTTCTTCCAATCCATTCGGATGACAAAAGCCAAGAAGGAAAGGGCTTGCACGGAGATGCAAATGATCATCCCAACCCACAGACCTGCAGCAGTGGGAAGTTATTTCAGCGAGGGCTTGAGGAAAACTTGCCTTTGCCAGTCATTCCAGAATGCCCAAGGACTTCAGCCCAAGAACTTTCAAAGAAACACCTCCCAGGGAAGATGAGAGTAAGCCTGGCTTTACTGAGACACACTCAGTGCCTGCCCCAAACACAGCAGCGTGCAATCCAGCCCCAGTGATCCGAAGGAAGATCCAGGCACGAGTTCCAGGGCTGAGCCTTTGCTCAACACATCTCACAGCATTCCAGCTGGAGGGCACACTTACCTAACACCCCCATCCTGGCTGCAAACATCAGGGAGATGCCGATGGGGAAGCCGATGGTGTAATATCCGATGGCGTTGGCGATGGCGCCCAGCTTCTGCTTGCCCGTGCCCCGCAGCACCCCGCCACACGTGCTCTGAGGAGAGCAGGCACAGGGGTCATTGCCAGGCCACTCCGGGCATGGCACAGCCCTGGGGACAGGGAAACCCACAGCACTGTCCCACCGAGCCAAGAGGGAGCAAAGCCATGTTCTGGTGTGGGGCTTGTCCCACTCCAGCTGCCAACACAGACACCGAGCAGATGCCAAAGAGCTTCCCCAGGTGTCTCCCCCAGGACACGACAGGAGGAAACAGGCCCAAATTTCTGTCTATTGAGTATCCCGGTGTGCTGGGAGAACCTGGTATCTCTGAAGACACAGCTGCTCACTTGTGTTGCTTTGCTCCAGTAAAAAGCTGGAGCCTTGGCCAGGGGAAAAGAGGAGGAAGAACTGGGGTGTCTGCAGCAATGCCAAGGAGCAGGCACAAGCACAAGGGACACCGAGCTGTCACAGGTAACACAAGCAGCTACTTTGACAGTTTCTCAGTTTGCTTCTGTGGATCATTTTAACAGGTCCAGAGTGGGCTTCAGGCAGCTTTGCACCCCCAGCTGCAGAGAAGAATCACTCCACGTGCCAGAATACTCACAGCTGTTGCATCCAGCAAGTGGAACGGACCGAAGATGAGCATCACTTTGGACACCAAGCTGACAATCTCCCTGTTGGGAAGACGGATGGATGATCAGGAGAAGCAGCGCCACCTGGTCCCTGCTTCTCACATATCTTCCTCAATCAACCACAAAGGCTGATCCCAGTTCCCTGATCCCAGCCTGTCCCAGTGTGAGAAGCAGCTGTGCTGCCCAGAGATGCTGGGAAAGGGGGAGGAACCTTTGAGGAACGTTTGCCAGATAGGCGTTTATGAACTCATTTGTCTGAAGTTTCTGGGGTATAAATAAAAGCCTCCAAGAAGGCAGTAATACTTAAAAGAAAGCTGTTAACCCACGTGTCGTTGGTGAAGATGTATCCCACCACGTTCCTTAGGCTCCCCAGCAATGCTGCAACCACCACAGCGAAAACTCCTGAAAGAAAAAGGAATAGTCAAATTTCTTCCAGGGCAGCACATCCTGTTCCTGACTCAGCCCCAGACCTCAGGGGCCCCATGTGGTGGGGACTGGACTTTGCTGACCTCAAATGATACTGCAGCAGAGGACAAGTCTGTTTGCCTCTGACTCTCCCCAGATACTCCCTCTACCCTCTGGAATGTGAAGACAGAACACTAAGCTGCATTTTTAATTATCAAAGCCTTTGCACCAGGTTCATAACAGAAAAGATGAGTCAGGACCTTGCCTTGCCCAAAGGGTCCAAACAAGTGGGACTGGGTTCCTGTGGGAGCCCTGGGGGAGGGAAGCTGAAGCATTTGCTGATAATTGCCCTTTATTCTGCTCTGCAGGACTGCACTGACCTGTGCACAGCAGTGCAGTGATACAGGAGGTCTTGGCTTGCTCCACATTCCCTGCTCCCAAGGCATTCCCCACTCTGACACTCGCAGCCACGCTGATGCCCAGAGGCACCTGAGAAGCAGGAGACAAGAGGAGGTGAGTGACAGCAGAGCCTGCAGTGACAGCAGAGCCTGCAGTGATTTTCTTCTTCCCCAGTGGGGAATTTGGGAGAAATTGGCATTGCTGCAGTGAAGGGATTTTCCATCTGCAGCATACCCTGGATGTGCAGACTTGAGAGGCATCACCTGCCTGGTACCATCCCCTGCTTCCCACCTCAGCACTGATCCCCAGGGCCACTGTTTTGGGGTTCCTCCCAGGCAGTTTGGGCTTTCACACCCCCAGCCCTTACCATGTATGCGACACAGGCGAGCTCATAGATGACAGATTGTGCACCCAGCTCCACCACACTGATCAGCCCTGGAAAAGATTTGCCACCTCCTTCACTGGCTGAAAAGGAGGCACCTATCCCCGTGGAATAGATGGGAACACCTGCAGTGTGCTGCAGAGCCAGCCCTGTAGTTGAGGAGGCTGCTGCTGGCAGGGGGCTCTGGGGACACATTCAAGCAGCAGCCACCAGGAACCAGAGGGAAAAGAGGATTTGGACTCACCAGCCAAGAAGCTCCCAATCTCAAAGGTCCACCACTCAATGCACAGCATGACCATGCCAGGCACTGCCAGCCAGATGAAGGAGCCCCAGTCCACGAGGCACTCCCTGCTCCAGCCTGACAGGAGGAGGTGAAGCAGAATGAACATTTGTTATCCAACTGCTCCCCTAAAGGGGAGCCACATCCTCTCTTCGAGGACAGCCACCCCTGCAGCTCACAGGACATCAGCCCAGGATTGCTGCTGTGCCATGCTGCATTCCTGAGACAGAATATTCAGCAAGAATGTGTTTGGAGGTACAGTAAAGGCCTTGAGGACATGGCTACAGCATCTTCCCACTGTGAGAGGATGACAATCCCTTTGTCACAATGCCAAATTCCCAGTGCCAGACACTGGTATTCTGCAGGATTAGGATAGAACAGTACCTCCCCAGGTCTTCACATGGATCTTCCTCCACCACATGTAAAGGACAAGGAGGATGACCTGGGTGTACTGAGAAACCATGTTAGCCCAGGCAGAGCCCCTGGAGAGAGAGACAGGCAAGTTACAAGTGACGTCCTTGCTCACCTACTCAGCCACAGCAGGATGGACCTGCAACATTGCTACAGATATGGGACAGACCCCTCCAGCCCCAGCTTTGCAGGCTGGGGGCTGGAGGGAGGGGGTGCAGAACTGGGCACACAGGGAAGCTCCTCTCCCTGCACCCAGGGAGAGCCTGTCCCCAGGCTTGCTCACACTTACACCATGCCCAGCTTCAGAGCATAGAGGAGGAAGGCGTTCATGGCAGCATTGAGGATGTTGGCTGCAATCCCTGTCACCACCTGAGGCATAATGATCTCCTGGAAACCAAGGAGGAACTTTGGAATTTGCTTCCCCAATATGCAGCCCAAGCCCCATCCAGTGAACACAGGGGAGACCTCCAGCAATGCCCAAGGAGAAAGTCAAGAAGGCAGCTCAGGTTCCAGGTGAGGCTGGGCTGTGTGGGACATGCAGGAGGTGATAAGCAGAGCTCAGGAGCTGGTGCAACCCATAAAACACAGAGTTGGGAAGTAGGAAATGGAGCCAGCTAAGAGTGGTTCTCGTGAGCTCAGCCAGGGCTGGCTCATCACACATTCCTCACCCCAGTTCTCCCCAGAACAGGGTGAACTTAGACCCATGTTCCTGGGAATACCTTTATTCCATGGCCAGAACATGGCTGATTGTACAATACCTGACTCAGTAAATATCTTGTCAGCAGCTGGAACAGAAACGCCGCCTGCAAAAGTCAGGATTCAGTTCATCACCACACTGTGGTTCAACAGCCAAGTGACCACTGAACACTGACAGTTCAAACCCCCTCCACCTTCTTCCAAAACCCCTGTGCTCCAGCTGAAGCACTGCCAGCACCCAAAACCAAGAGTGGCAGAAAGCACATCCCATTCCCATTGGAAAGACAGATCAGTCTCCAAATGGGAAATCTCCAATGCCTTCTCGTCAGCATGAGAAAGTCTGGAAAACTTGGGAGAAAGGATAAACCTACAGACCCTTACCCCACAGGGGTACTGCTCCCTGCCTCAGAGGAGGCAGAGCCCAGCAGCTGTGAGTGTGGGAACAGCTCCAGCCTTTATCTCAGGGCTGAGAGTGAGCCAGGAGGCAGTGGTTCCAATGTCCATCACAAGTTATGGGGCCACAGCAGAAGCCTTTGCACAGGAAGATGAGAGAGCCCCTGTTTGCTGGTCCAGCAGCTGCTGGCCTGTGCACATCTGGTAAGGCACAAGGTCAAGGGGCACATTGTAAAACCCTAAACCTGCTCTGTGAGCCACACTGCAAAGGCCCTCCCTCCTTTCCCTGGTGTTATTAAGGGATACAGAGCTTCTAACAGCTTTAGCAGAGACTTACAGGAAGTGCTGGAATAAAGATCATCACGTAGAGCTGAGTTAACCTGGAAAGAGAGTTGTTTCCTCAGTTAATGATACAGCAAAGCAAGAGCCAAGGCAAACAGCACTGCACTCAAACTCCAGAGAGCCTGGATTTCAACACTCCATGGCAAATGCCTGATCCAGAAGGGCTGGATCTCATCCCTGACCTGGAGACCTCGGGGTCCTGTTGGATGAGCAGAAGGATCCTCTCGGTGTTGATGAAGAGGGCCCAGCAAGGGAAGCAGAACAGCAGCAGGATGAGGATGCCTCGCTGCAGGATGGTGCCCACCTGCTTCAGGTTCTTGCTGCCATATGTCTGGGTCAGGAGAGAGGATCAAGGTGGGCATCACAGGGAGCCAAAGGGGCTGGGCAAACACTCAGTGCAACAACAGGACAGTTAAATGCCTTTCTCATGCCCTGCAGATGCAAATACCAGGCTGGCTGGGTGTAATTTGCAGATTGCAAATCCTTTGGCACCCAGGCATGACCCAGGGCTCCCTGGGTAGGCAGCAGGCTCCAGCCAGAGTGTTTGCAACCCTGTTCTGTCTGGCAGTTGCCACAGCCCTGTCCTTTGTGCCCAGATCACACTGCACAGGAGGGGACACACCACCAGCAAACATCCCCAGGCAAAGGAAAGGAGGAGCTGCTACTGACCTGGGTCATCAGAGTGTCACATGCTGAGGCTAAGCCAGAACCGATGGAGATCCCTGTCACGTTGATAACCTGGAGGAGAGACAGGGGAACCTGGCCCACAGCACTGTCTCCCTCCCAGCTGGGTGGGGAGACAGTTCTGCTACAAGTTTTTGGGAAATTTTCCAGTCCTTCTCTATTTCTCAGAATAACATGGTCTCTTAACTAAATAGTGGGGAAAAGGATCTTCTAGTAAGAAGATCTGAAGCACCACAACACAGTGCTGCTCCTGGCTACATGCCCAGGTCTGGTGGGTTCAGGGAACTGGCCAGAGACTCTCAGGTGCTGGCCTTGCACTGGCACAGGCACTGACTGCTCAGCTCCCCTCTCCTGCCTGTGCTCAGGGAAAAAAACAAAGAACAGGGCCCTCACATGTACATTCCTACAGGTCTGGTTTTTTTAGTTCTTCTTTTTTTGTTGACACATAATATGTTTTAAATCCAAGGAGAATTGGAGCAATACGTACAGACACAGCCAGGGTCACAGCATCCAGCTCAGCTTTCCCCAGGTGGCCACAGAAGATGGAGCTGACCACGCTGATCAGGAACCCCAGCAGCTGGGCAAAGAACTAGGACGAGAGGAGAAGGAGATGGTGAGATGTGGACCTGTTGGGGCTTGTGGAACACCATCCCTCCCCCAGGAGATGGACTATGAACACTCAGGTTTCCTCATGTTTCTGTCCATGCCTCGAGGCCAGGGCTCTGCTGAGGTCCTGGGAACCCGTCCTTGCTTGCCAACACTGCTGGGCAGGGGAGGCAGCTCCAGGACTCAAGCAGGCTCTCAGTAGCTTTGTCGTTTCAAGCCAACATCTACGTGCCCTGTAATATTTTGGTGTTACACAGCCAATCTGCCAGATGACCCCATTTAAGAGAGGCTTCACTAGAAATCCTCTTTCCCAGGATGAAGGCTGCATAAAGAAGGGAAATTAAAACATCCCAGTGCTTTTCCACATTTGCGTGCGTCCGTGGAAAACTATCCTCCAAAACCACAACATCCTCTCCTCCTGGAGAGACACCAAGGCCAGCCTGCATGTTCCTTGCCAGCAGTGTGTAACAATGCTGCAGCAGAGATTGCACTCCAGACCTCATTTTCCCTTGGCAAGAGGATGTCCCCCTTACAGGCATCCAGGGCACAGAGTCATGGCACAGCTCAAAACAGATGGCAGGAGTTAGGGACATTCATACCCACCGAGGGGTGGGCACAGCTGGAAGCCATGGCCAGGAGCTGTTCATGCTCCTTCCCACACAGCAGCTGGCAAGACAAGAGCCCAGAGCTGCTGGAAAACCAGCTCTGGGGGGTCAGAGGAAGAGCAGAACAATCCCTTCTCCTCTGCAGACCTCCCACTGCTGCCTGCAGATGCAGTCCTGCCACCATGCCCAGGCATGTTCGACCTACTGCTGTGAGTAATCCCCACAGGAGGGGTCTGTACCTCCAGCATCATCCCAGCACGGCATTTATCATGAAATGATCATTAAACAGCAGCTGGAGGTTTGGGTTTAAGGTGTCTGTGCACGTGGAGGAGCAGGCTGTGCTGCAGGCAGGATGGCTGGGGGACTGGGAGGACTTGGTGTGTTCAGTTACAGAAACAAACTAGTCTAGACTTCCTCAGCTGACTGAACACAGCAGGTCAGGGGTTTGATGTCAGGAAGGGTGCCTCTGAGAAGTTTCAGTTTGTACTTATTTACCAGATATAGCAGAAGACTAAAAGCACAGAATTTCACACGTGAGTGATTAAGATAAGGGCTATGATGCACGGTTCCTCTTGGTTTCTCATGGTTCCTTTTCATCTGTGGAAGCCTCTCCAAAATGTGCTCAGCACTGTCTGTGCCAGCTACCTAAGGGTCCATTTCCCTCCAGAGGGTCCAGATAAATGGCAAACGGCAGCTCCAGTCCAGGGAGGATTTCAGGACAGCGAGCCAAAGGACACCCACCGGAAGGGTCAGCCATGGACCTGGCGCTAAGCAGAGTGACTCACTGTCACCTAAGGGGTGAGTGACAGTGGCAGTGGCATGGCTTAGGCGTGGTTTCACAGAGCAGTTTAACAGCTTAGTCCCCCTCCCCGAGCCCACCACTGCTCTTCCACAGCCATGCTTCAGGGACCACGCTGGGCAGCAGCAAGAGCGCCTGGGGCAAAGAATAAGGATCCGGGAGCCAACCCAGGCATGGAGAGTGGCGGAGGGACCGCGCTGCGGCCCCGGAGAGGGCGGGAGGCACATCCACGGTCACAGAGCCCTGCCCGGGGGCTGGAGACAGCCGAAACCCCGCAGCACGGGACCAGCAGGACCCGAAGTCTCCCTCCTGGGCATCCCGCAGCGCCCGGGGATGCTGCGGACAGCCGAGCCCCGCCGCCATCCCCGTCCCGGGGACGCGCTCCCGCACCTCCGGCGGGAGGACACCGTGTCCCCCGAGGGTCCCCCGTGTCCCTCCCCGTCTCACCCCGCCCAGGGTCTCACCACGGGCCCCGCCAGCCGGGCCAGCTCGAAGCACTCGTGCCGTGCCCCCGCGGGCAGGAGGCGCCGGGCGCTCCGCAGGCACCGCGCTGCCGCCATCGCCGCCGGTACCGCCCGCGCCACCCCCCGCCCGCCTTATGGGCACGGCACGGTCGCCTCCGCCCCCGGGGCCACTTGGGCTGTGGGCGGGGCGGAGCGGCTCGGTATAGCTCGGTATGGCTCGGCACGGGCAGCTCCGTGCGCCGGGTCAGGGCTGGGACCCTCCGCCGGACGGGAGCGGGACTCCAGAGTCGGCAGCTGGGGATTCTCCGCACACACGCGTTGGCCAGAGCCAGAGCCCGTCGCGGGGTTTTTGGGGGGTTGGGGATCCCCTGTTGATGTTGGTGGTTTGGGGATCTGCTGGGCAAAGAACAGGGAACCCCCCTGTTTGTTCACTGGCATCTGGAGCTCTCCTGCTCATCCGCTCTGAGCAGGAGATCCCCCGATGAGACACGTGTTGATCGAGGTCACCAGAGGTCCAGAGACTCCCATGTGGTCGTTATGGACTGGGGAACTCTTTGTGGGACGATGGTTTAGGAGTCCCTAGGTGCTGTCTGTGACGTGGGTTCCCTAACACAGGGGCTAAGGCAGGAACAGGACATTGAGCAAAGGAATGTCCCCTCTGCCATCAGCATCATGGAAACAGTGGAGGGCAGCCGGCTCTGGGCAGCCTTCCCTTCTCCATCCACTCACCAGCACCTCATGAGCAGGGATTGTCCCTGATCCAGGGATTGCCACCCAGCAGGCCGGTGCCCAGTGGTGCAGCTGGCAGGATGAGTTTGGAATGGCTGTGTTTGCCCAGCACCAGGCAAGAAGGAGATTTGGTTTGGGTCAGAGGCTGGGTGAAATTTTACCTAAGTGCAGGTACTTGTAACCAAGCAGCTGTAACCAAACCTATTGCTAACGCATGGAAAATTACAGTGGAAAGTGGGTCTCGGTTTTCCAGCTGTTTAAATGCTGCCCTGGTGCCTTATAGCTAAGTCACCAGCCCGAAATGTAATGTCTCAGTTAATGTTTCGGTTATCCCCTTGTCCCTTCAAATATGATGTGACATCATGGAAATTTATATAGTAGTAGTGGTGAATCGTGATCTTTCCCTGCTGCTCTCTGTGGCCTGTGGGTGTACGATAGTGCTGCAGGGACAGCTCTGAAGAAACAGAAATGTTTTTGGGAAAAGGTGATAAATGGCTGGTGGTGTGACTGTCACCAGCCTGGCTGTGAGATGGCTGGAGGGTTCCTGCCGAGCCCTTATCTCCCTTGGAGGCAGAGGGGAAATGATAAGGCTCAGATGGTGCTATTCATGGTCCTAAACCAGCAGTGCAAGTGTGAGTCCTTTTGAAGTTTACTGGTGACCCTGCTGAGATCAATACCCTGGCCTGGTGAAGAGCAGGGAGAGAATCGGGCAGAAACCTGGGGGAAAGGACTTTGAAAATAAAAAGGCCCATCTTTAGAAGCTTGGGGAGAAGATTTCCCTCCCAGTCCCAGGAGCCAGGTCCTGGAGTAGCCCCCAGAGAGCCAAATACACACAGAAGGGTTGTGATTGAAATCCCTTTCCTTGTGTTTTGCCGGTGTTGTTTGAAATTAACTCTGGTCGTTTTCAGAAGCGCTGTTTTGTGTTTCCGTGGTTACACGTGGATCTCAGTCCTGCTGGGAAATGGTGGAATGGGCATCCCAGGAGCTGGCTGGATGAGCAGGGGTGCCCTGAGGCCTCCCCCATCACTGGCACAACAGACCTGGCACTGCCTCTGCCTCTGTGACAGGGACAAGGACCTTGCCAGCTGCCCCGTGGGATTCAGCAGGACTCATCTTCTGGAGCCACAGACGATGAGGAGGGTCATTGCCCTCAGCAATCCAGATATTAACAGGATTGCAACACCAGTTGGAGGAATTTGAAGGGTCAAATTCCGTGTGGTGGTTTTAGACCTTCAGTGAATCCTTAGCAGCATTTTGGGAGGTTGATACCTTAACACAGGCCTGTTTAAAGGAGTTAATGTGTGACCAGCCACAGTCTAGCTGGAGCAGGCAGATGGCCTGCCCTGCTGGAGCTGGTTTCGGCAGCTGGGACACTGTGTGGTTCCCAGCAATGCTGATGTGGAAAAAAAGAAGGAAAGGAAAAAATGGGGAGGAGAAGGATTGCAGTTGACTTGCATCATGTGCAGAGCAGAATTAGCCCTTGTTTTCCCTGCAGATTCCCAGCAGGATGGCTACCCCGGGCTTTATCTAGATATGGATGGCCATAATCTGAAACACAGCCAACGTCTTGCTGCTAAAATACATCCCACAAATGTACTCGTGATTAAGAGCTGCCCAAAAAGGAGAATGTCAGGACACAATGGATTCATGTTAAACACTGAAGTGTTTGAAGTGTGTCCCTTTCCTTTAAGAGACCTTGCTGCTGGTTGATGTCCACATACTGTGGAAAATCCACTGCCCTCAGTGCAACGTGGAGTTCAGATTGCAGCTGAATTAAAAACTGAGGAGCCTTTTGCAATCAAATTAGTTTTTCTGTAAGTGTCATAGATAGGATAAGATCAGAGCCATCAGGGGACACCTCAGGGTAACTCTGCTGTTGAAGTGCCACATCAAGATGTTTTTTGAACACTTCCAGGGAATGATAACTCCACCACTACCCCGGGCAGCCTCTTCCAGGGCTTCACCCTTTTGGTGAAGAATCTTTCCCAAATATCCAACCTATTGCAGCTCGAGGCTTCTGGGAGGACAGACTGACCCACACCTGGCTAGAATCTCCCTCCAGGGAGTTGTGGAGCTCCACAAGGTCCCTTTGAGCCTCCTTTTTTTTTTTTTCCCGGCTGAGCTCTCCCGGCTCTCTCCCGGGTGGCGGTGGCGGTCCCCGCTTGCCGTGCTCGGTGTTCCCGGCAGATGGCACCGGAGCCCCGCGGCTCCGAGATCCCTCCAGGTGCTCCCGCAGCACCGGGAGGGAACCGGGGGGGACACACGGATCCCCTTTTCCAGCCCTTCTCGTCTCCGTTCCTCGGGCTCGGCGCTTTTATCCCTGCCTCATTTTCGTCAGTGTTTGTGTTTTTCAGTAAATGAGCACCGGGTGTCTGTT
Organism: Sturnus vulgaris; assembly: GCF_052056855.1. Classification (NCBI taxonomy): domain Eukaryota; kingdom Metazoa; phylum Chordata; class Aves; order Passeriformes; family Sturnidae; genus Sturnus; species Sturnus vulgaris. The sequence goes on along the minus strand of NC_142263.1, from coordinate 3,198,549 downwards.
ACAGGGAAATCCCAAAGTGTGCCAATCATTTAGCAAATATACGCCAAGTATTTTTGGAAAAAAATACTTGCTGAATACTTCCCTGAAAAATATAGTATGTACTAGTCAACCCGGGTGTAATATAAATAAAATCCCAACACCTATAAAAAATAAACAGGAGTTAGAAAAATGCAGAGAGGCACTGGCTTTATATGGACAAGAAACTACTCATTAAAAACCCTGAGATGCTGTCCTGACTCTTTAATTCCAGTGTCTCGAGGTGGTTCTCAAATGGGCATCCTGAATCTGTGATTCTGCTGCAGAACCAGCACCTGGACAAACCCTCACCCACCACATTTTAAGCACTCTCAAGGTGTAACTTCGGTTCAGTCACACCTAACCTTGTGAATTTTTTTCATTAGGAACAGTTGTATCCTCATTTTATTTTATTGTTCCTGAAGAGAGAAATGTTTTTGACTTGTTCTGTATTTCAGAGCATCTTCCTCCTGCTTTGTTCACTAAAAGCAGGGCCAGACGTATTAACTGCAGCCATAAATATTATTTTTACAGCAGAATATTTATCTTGCTGCATGGGTTGGTTGAGTTCAGGGTTGCAGACTCAAAAAACAGCTTCCCTGCCCTGAAGAACTCAGTTAATTACGGCAGATAAGGCAGGACAAATAAAAAACAAGACAAAACTTCTCCCGCTTTGAACCACCTCTAGGGAGCAGGTCTTGGCAAGAGAAAAGAGACATTGTAAAGCTGTAATAATAATAATAATGATAATTAATTGTATTTATAAAGCATCCCCTAATGGCTCTGGATGCTGCATAACAATTTTAAATAAAATTGAAAGCAACAACAGTAATGAGAAGCCAAATAAGGAAGGGTTGTAAAAAAAAAAAAAAAAAAAAAAGGTGTTTATTGCAGTAGATAGTAAGATTTCCATGTACTGTTTTGGGGCTCTTCTGCAGCATGGACACAGGGACATCAGTCGGGAGCAGCTGAGGATCCTGCAGTGAATTCTGCAGGCTTGCAGATTGCAGACTTTGATTACAAAGAGCAAATACATTTTACAGCCTGGTTTGCATGTCACTGTCTTCTGCTTTATTTCCTTTCTGTATCCCAGCCAGCCAGACGATGTAACTCAATGCAGCCCAATTTACGCTTATGCTTCTGCATCGGCTTTGAGGTTTTTCTGCCTGCGTTTGATAGAGGTAAATAGATATTTATGTTCCATTTTGGAAGCAAAGAAGGGAACAAATCTGTGGGCTTTGGGGAGGATGGATCTATTCTCATGGGGCCAGCGGGAAGTCACAGAATGGTTTGGAAGGGACCTTTTGGAAGGAGTCCTGGGAGGAGTGGGGATGTTTAGCCTGGAGAAAAGGAGGCTCAGGGGTGACCTTATAATTCTGCACAACTCCCTGGAAGGAGGTTGTAGCCGGGGAGGGTCAGCATCTTCTCCCAGGGAACAGCCACAGGACAAAAGGACAGTCTTAAACTGTACCAGGGCAGGTTTAGTCTGGACATTAGGAAGTTCTTCACAGAAAAAGTGATTAGAAAGGATTGCCCAGGGAGGTGGTGGAGTCACCATCACTGGAGGTGTTTTATGGAAAGGCTGGATGTGGCACTCAGCACCATGATCTGTTTAACAAGGCGGTGTTCTGTCATAGCTTGGACTCAGGACCTCAAAGGTCTTTTCTCCTCCTAGCTGGTTCTGTGTGACCCTGTGTGTGTGATCACAGGCCTCCCACGGGCTGGCAGACCTTTCCCCGGAGCAGGTTGCTCAGAGCCACATCCACGGCCTTGGACACTCCAAGGACGGGACACTCACATCTTCTCCGAGCAAGTTGCGCCAGCGCTTCACCCTCTGAGGGAACAATTTCTCCCCAGCACCGCATCCAGCCGTGCTCTGCGGCTCTCTGTCCCCGTCCCCGCCGTCTCCGCTCTGCGCTCCGTGCCCGGGCTCCGCTCTGAGGGGGTGGGGGGGGCCGGGCCGGGGCGGCGCTGCCCGAGGCGGGGGCGGGCGCGGCGCGGCAGCGCCCCCTGGCGGGGCGGGGCGGGGCCGGCGGGCGCGGAGCGGAGCGGGCGCGCAGCGGGAGCGGAGCGGGATGGCGGGCGCGCTCACCGACGTGCTGGGAGAGGTGCTGGTGGCCGCCGACGGCGAGGAGGTGGCCGTGTCGGCGCTGGCCGCCCGCGGGGTCTCGCTGGTGGGGCTCTACTTCGGCTGCAGCCTCGGCGGCCCCTGCGCGCAGCTCGGCGCCAGCCTGGCCGCCTTCTACGGGCGCTTCAGGGGGGAGGCGGCGGCGGCCGGCGGGCAGCGCCTCGAGATCGTCTTCGTGTCGGCGGAGCAGGAGCAGCAGCAGTGGCAGGAGGCGGTGCGGGCCATGCCCTGGCTGGCGCTGCCCTTCGCCGATAAGCACCGCAAGGTGAGACCCGCGGCCGGGCGGGGGGCGGCGGGGTGCGCCCCGGGCTTTGTCTGGGGGCCGCGGGGCTCGGCCGGGGCCGGGCGGCTTCCAGAAAGTTCCCGGGGGAGCCGGGGAGGTGGCGGCTGCTGTCCCGCGGGGCGACGCCGTCTCGCCCGGTTCCTGCGGGGCCGGGGAGCCCTGGGCTGGGCAGCGTGGTCGGTGCGGGCGGCCGGAGGCTCTGGATGGCCCCGCAGGGCAGCGGGGCTGCAGGTGAGGTGTGAGGGCAGCAGCTCCTCCGAGCCCCGACACGGGCACGGCGGCACTCGGAGAACCCGAGGAAACCAGAGCGTGGCGTGGGCAGCGGACACGGTGGCCGTGGGCTCCTGCCCGTGGGTTTGGGCACAGAAAGGAGCCGTGGCCTCCGCCGGCCGTGGGAGGACACGCGGTGGTTGAGGAGCGAGCGAGCCCGGCTCGACTGGGAGCTGCTGGCGGAGCTGCCCGGCCAGTTTGTGGGATGGGGTTTGTTCCTCTCGTTTGGTGTGTTCGATACTCTACAAGTTACAGCCTCTCATCCGTAGAGTTTAATCTGAAAGATAATGGACAGAAAGCACGCTAAGACCCAGACGCGGCAGGCTGTGAGGAAAAGGAAGGCACAGGCTGAGCCTCCAATTCCCAACGAGCTTAAAAGAGAAAAAAAAAAATCCTCCTTACAAATCTAATCTCTGGAAGCAATTGAGTAAGAATTGAGAAGATGGTGCCCCACAGTGCCATTTCTAAACATCTTTCTGGCTCGCGGTTGAGGCAGTGGAAGCAGCGGGCAGGCTGTGGCTCGGCTTTGGCTGGGATTGGGATAACGCTGGTACCTGCAGGGTCGGGGGTGGTTGAGCCCCCTCAGGCATCCCCTGTGTGTTGGGATGAGAGGAATGACATCTTCCAGGATGGGTCTCTGAGCCCTGCTCTATTCCTTAGGTAAAGGAATTGTTTAAGGAAAAGTTGGCTGTTTGGCAGCACCGTGTGATATCCCTGCTGCTGAGAAATGTGGCTTTGAAACACGGATTTGCCTTTTTTTTTTTTTCCTTGTTTGCTGCCATTTTTTGTCACTAAGCCCTCAGTTTTGCAAAAACTCTCATGTATTTTATGCTGTGCACCTGGATGATAATGCTGCACAAAGCCCTCAGTTTGCCCCTTTGAAGTCCAGACATTTCTAACTGGGAGCTCACTCAAGTGGTGGGTATCTGAGCAGTTTCATGAATCAGAGGAGCTGCAACAGAAGCTTCATCCTTCAGAGAAACTACAGTTTAACTCAGGTTTCTTTTAAACCAAACCCTCTTCCTACAGGGATGTGAAAACACTGTGGTTCCAATTACTAGCTGACCATTTCCCTACAGAACATTTCAGATTATTTAGATGGTGGGACTTCTGCTTGCCATATTTGCTTTAAAAATTCCACTGCAATGTAGTTAAATGGTTGGGAAATTGTAGAAGTGGAGGGTGGCATTAATTTTACATGCTGGCCAATGCTTCCATCTATTAGATTGCAAGAAAACATGAAATAAAAAGATTATGGGGTCTTAAACTCTTATTCCAAGAAGCCCTGAGTTAAATTCAGGATTATTTTTGTGTGGAGTGTAAAGTAATTGAAGCTCGTGCTGTATATTTTCAAAACTAAGCAGATGTGATGTGGCTTTGGAGGAAGCTTAATCTACGGATAACAGAGAACCTATTTGTAAGTTGTAAGGGCAATTATGTCAGGATATCAGATTTCTAAACAGGAGATTTATAACCTGTAGCTCAGGCAGTTAGAAGTTTCCTTGTATAATAGGCTGATTTTTTAAATAGTCGGGTTAATGACCTGGCTCCCCAGAAAAGCACAAACTTTCTATTTTTCAAAAACATGCCAGTGAGAGCTGGGGATGTCGAGCATATGTTCAGTACCTCACGGGCTTAATTTGTTATAAAACAAAAGCATTAGAGGAATGTAGGCAGTGCTTTTGAGTTATAGTTCCTTTGCACTAAGGGATACTCCTAAACCCCAGCGAATTATAGAGATTTATGGGAAGAAAGGGATATTTTAGATGCAGGGTAGAGACAGCAAGAGAGGTGGGAACACTGAGAGCTCTGTCCCTGGGCTCTCAGCTCCCCATCCTCGCAGGTTTTAGGGCTTGTCTGGGAGAAGCTCTGCCCAGTGGGGATGATGCCCACGCTCAAAGACCTCCAGAAGTCCTTTCTTGCCAACTCTTCCCATTGTGGGTTGGTCACTTTATCTACTGAAGCCATGAAAGCTTTGTGGAGAGATGATGGCTTCCTATCCTGTGTAAAAGCATCATTTTGATTGCTGAGTGTTGTTGAAAAATACGACTTTCAAAGTCCATCCATCATTACCCTTCTCTGGTGTACTCTGCATTTTCCTACATCTCTCCTTCTTCCAAACCTTGGGCACCAAACGTTGATAGATCTTAAAACCCAGACTCCTTTTCTGGGTTTGCAGTACGATTCCCACAGTCCTAAAAGTAAATTAGCATCTTACTCTGATGGTTATTGGGGAAAGTAGATGGAATTGTTAAAGCAAACAGCCACTCTTCATTGAATGCTTTGGTAACTCAATAATGCCAGGGTGCAGTTACCAGGGACAACCAGTTCAATTGGAGTAACTTCAGCACACAGCAATTTTTGCCTCCAAACCAGTAATAAAAGAAAGCACTAGAAGTCAGCAAACATCTGGCCGTGGGGAAAGCCTTTGATTAATGAGAAGGATGGCGTTATGCCTCTGTCTGAGCCGCAGCCAAACCTATTATTGGGTGGGTTTTTTTCAAGGACACAACCAGAATGTGCCAAATGAGATTGCAGGCCTTTAATTCGTGGTGCACGTCCCTCAGTTAAGTTGTTGAGCTCTGGATTTGGGCAGCCACAGGTATCTTTTGGTAATTGATTTGTCTCCTGATAATGCCTGGCGTGGCTGAGCAGAGCAGTGGGGAGATGTTGCTCCGTGTCTTCCTTTTGGTCGTGGTTTTGGTTTAATGTCACCCTGTTGTTGTCTGTTTGCACGGACATCTGCTCGAGTTCTGGAGGGTTGATTTAATAACAGCTTTAATATCCTGATTGCTGCTGAGAGCCTCAGTAGTGTAAACAGCCCCCATCTGCCTACATGCCCCGGTGTCCCCCAGCACCCACAATGAGACATCTCCCTTCCTGCTGTCGGAAGGATCCCAGACTTCTCCTGCTGAGCTCCACACCATCCCTGCTGCAGAGTCCACCTACACTCAGGGTGAATTTGGGTGCTTTTCAAGGCCTTATGGCACACAGGCTGTTGGAGGAGTGCTGTGGGACATCTTGGTCATCTCTGCTGAAAAGTAAATCATCCGCATTCTGCATTGAGTAGATCCTCTCACATGGCTCCGTGTAGGAGTGGGAGAGAGGAGAGTTGGGGTGCTGGAGGAGGAAAAGCACTTCAGTGAGAGAGCAGCAGTTTATCTTTCACTGTTGTTTATTTGCCTTTGCTTTTGTTTTTACTTGTTACTTTCTTGGCCCAGTCGTCTTCCTCATTCCTCGTTCTTTTTAATCTTGAATTTTCTCCTGACGCTTCCTTGGTGCATCCACACAGTGCTGCAGTGATGGTGGGGCTGTGCTTTGCCTCTCTTGTGTTTTTCTGCTGTACTTATGCATCTGGTTGAGTGTTGTACAGATTCTTCTTGGGAAGGCTGAGATGCTTCTGTTCTGGATTTAAATAAATGCAAAACATGTTGATTGGTTTTTTGTGATTATTCAGTCAAGTATCTGAAAACAATTTGAGGATCTCCCTTTGCTCACTCTGGTAAATTCCCTGTGGTTGGGACAGTGTCTTCTCTTTGTCTGAAAAGATCATCTGCCATGGGAGCCTCTCCTAATGAGATACCAGGTACTAATTTTGTAGGTAGACTTTGTACAAGAAATGGTGGGGAGTAGATAGAAATGCCATTAAATTAGACTGTCCGCAGTTTTTTTGTGGAGGAAAAGAATCTTCAGACCCTTGATTACAGTTTAAGGTACACCCTGATTTTCAGGGACTCAGAACTTTTCTGTTTGAAATTGCCATCTGCTGAGGTCTGGGAGGCAAGTGGTCAGCACAGATGTGGGATTTGTCTTACAGAAGATTTTGTAAATCACTTGAAGCAGCTTTTGAATTTCATCATATAAAAATATCTAAGTAATCACTTTCAGCTGTATTCCTGACTTTATATTTCTGGGGTGGGAATGTATATGAAATCTTTGGCTTGCAGAGCTGTAGATTTGAAAAATATGGTCTTTTCATGACATCAGGCTATTGAGTAAGAAGCAAGGCATTAGCAGCACCAACTGATTCTTTGTTTGCTTTGAAACTTCGCTGGTTCTGAAATGTAAGAATGGGAGATGTATGAAGGGAGCAGAGGGAAGCCTGTGTGCTGTTTTTCATTGTGGCATCTTAATCCAGATGTTGAAATGAAAACGTTCGTTTAAAAATGCACGGTTGACAATTTCATTCGTTACTCTCAGGTTGCAGGACTGAGCAAAGGAACTTTACTTTGTAAAGTAATCAGTGCAAAGTTCTTCTCCAAAAATGCATTCTTTAGAGGCTGAACACGTAACAGCTTTACAAAAGAAAGTGCAGAACAATGGAGCGTTTTTCCTTGCGATTTTGGAGACATTCAACAGTGAACTCCAATTATGAGTGAGGAATAAGCTATTCAGTATTTCCACATTGTGCAGACGACATCGAAGCCAAAACATTTTGACTTGTTGTTGTTGTTGTTGATGCCTTTTTTCCAAATTATTTCTGTGTGTGTTTTACACAGCTTTGCAGTCACCCTCCATACAATTAGCAGTCCTCTCATGCCAAGACCCTAATCCTGCTGTGAAATCCCCATAAGCGTCAGTAGGCTGGAAGTCTGGGGACTGTCTTGGTCCTGCAAGAGTTGCAAAAACACCACTGACGTCTGTGGAGGTTACATTTCCCCCCATATCCAAAGTGCTGCTTGCCTGAGAGCTTTCCCTGGAGGAGAATTAGTATTTTAAAAGTCTTGCTGACGTGTTGTCTGCTGTAGTGTTTATTACATCCTTCGGTGGGTAATTGCCCAGGTTTTAGGACCTGCTCTGAAAGTCCTTGGGCATCTTTCCATTATCAAATCCTCCTGGCTCCAGGGTGGGGACAAGCAGTTTGCTGATCACATGATTGGTTCTTGGGTTTTATACACATCCCATCCCAAAAACTGGCATCAGGTTTGTGTGGCCTTTGGATGGTGGCTTCTTCAAGTGATTTAATAAGATTTTAGTTTGAAATGCAGTAGCTGTCTCCTTGTTCAGTACTCAATCCTTTGGTATTGTTACCCACAAGTATTGCTTAGTACTAGAAAGTCTGGGTGAAATTCAAGGTGAATTCATTGCTGGCAGGTTCTGGTTTTGGAAGAGTTCAGGACGGTTTGGAGTTTTTGGATCCTTTCTCATGGACAAACTTTTAGTGTTTCAAAGCAGCACTTGGTGGGGTGAGTGTGTGGGACTGGGGTAAGGTTTCACTTCTGAATTGCATCTGGGTAGAACTCTCTGTTTTGCATTCCTGTTTTTTTCATCCACGCTCCCAGCATGGAAGTTGGGGCATGGTTTTAATCTAAGTCAAATCAGAAAATATTGCAGTTTTTGGTGACCACACCACGAGGATTCTTGTCCCAACCCTCCTCCCCAACAATCCAGATTCAACCTAGTGATTGACTCCTCCTTATTGCTAGAATTTGATGTGAAATGTAGGGATCTAGGGAAGCTAAGAGGGCATGGCAGGCTGTGGTACAGCAAGCTGAACTCGGAATTCAGCAAAACAAATTTGAGCAGTGCTTGTCTGAGCATTTGTTTGATGAGAAGCTCATTGGTGTGTGTGTGTGGATTGCTTCCTCCTTCTTCCCCTCCCCATTTTTTTTATCAGGGAAACAAGTTCCAAGCAAAATATTCCAAAGTGATATTTAATTACTCTTTAAAATGCAACTATTTGTCTTATCAGCCATGTGGATTTCTATTTGCTGCTTTGATTTGACAGTTAGTAGTTTGTAATTTTTGAAAAGCTTACACGCTCCAGGAATCTGTGATTTTTATGCTTTTGAAAGTCAAGATGTTGAATTAACTGCAGCTTTGAACTATTCACGGATAATTTCGGGCCCCCTGCTTTCAGCAAATAACAAGCTGACTCCTGAGCTTTCAGGCTGGGTTGAATACTGAATAATCACGACTTTATAGCTGCATGTGCTCTCTAAACTGGTTCCATGGCACATCACAGTGTAATGCACGATAGGTTTGAGATGTTTTTGTAGGCAGATCACTTTGTGCCATCTCCAGATAATAACGGTTGGGAAAGGAGGGGGTACTGCCAGCCTGGGGAGGGTGCTGGGATTCATTACAGCTTGAGCTTTGGGCACATTAATTCCTCTCTGTTCTTGAGGTGGGAGCCCAAATGGGGGATTTGGGGATGTTCTGGTGAGAGGGCTTTACCCAGCACTGCCTTGATGTCCGTCTGCAGAGCAGCTTTCTTTGTGCTGGCTGGAACTGCTGCTTCTCAGCTGATGCTCTGTAGGCAAAAAAACACAATCAGAGTTAAATCTGGAGGTTGTAAATTAAAGACAGGGTCAGTAGAGAAGCTGGGAGTGGGATGAGTTGACAAGTAAGCAGATAGACCTGTTAAATTCTCTCATGGGAAAGTGAATTATGTGAGTATTTCAGATTACAACATGAGTGCCTTGTCTCATAGCTGATCACGTTTTCATCATCTCAGTTTTCCAAGGAAAATTCAGTGTCTTACTGATTTGGCATAGAGTACACACAACTAATGAAAGGGTAGAACTAAAAAGATGCAGGAATGTTTTCTGCATATTCTCATGTCTTTCAGCACTGTGAACAATTGTAACCAACAATTAATACGTAAAGAATTTGCAGTCTTTATTTAGTGTGAGTGAGTGACTGCTGAGTTGCATCAGGGCAGTAGCTGAGCATCTGCAATCTGATCAAACCCATGCTGGGGCTCAGCAAACCCCTCTGGCCTCAAAACAAAGGGATGGGAGCCCTCAACACGGGGTGCAGGGTCCCTGCCTGTGTGGGGACAGCCCAGACACCACAGAGAATCTGGTTCCTACGGGATGAGTTCCTAGTGATCAGTGCTGTTCCAGGGACACAGCTGAAGGCTTGTGATGATGAAGGCAGCAGGGATACCCTAGGACAACTCTTGGATGCATCTCCAGGCAGACAAGGCACTGTAGCAGCAGGGGGGTGTGAGACATTTATTCCTGGATGGTTTTTGCAGCATTGGAATCTGTCCTGTCCAGCTCCAGGGTCCTTCAGCAGTATTTTTTCTGTCTTTGCAATTGTGGTTACATCCAGCCTGACTTTAAAATATTTTAATGGAGAAAAGGTGCAAAAGTCCCTATTTAAAATGAATTTGGCAAGAGTAACCAGATTTTAGTTCCATGTTTGAGGTATAAAAAATAGCTGGTGGCATCCTCAGCTGTGGGCTGAGACCCCAGGGAGTGGGTGGCAGCTGGGACAAGGGTTCACATCCCACCAGGAGGGATCTCAGCAAGGCTGGGCTTTGACAGCTGAAAAGGGAACATTTTTTTTAAGTTTCAGGGCAAGGATTTAAAAATCTGAGTGAGAATTAAGTAATGTTTGCAGAAGAGAGTATAAGAAGACTGAAACAAATTGCAACTGCATGAGCGAGCCGGGGAGAGAAACTCTAGTTCTCCCTCGTTCCCAAGAGATTCCCACTGGAGAGATGAAGTCATAGCTATGACTTCATTAATGTTAGCTCAGGATGCTGACAAATGAGCCCCTTTGGTTTGTGTCAAGCTGATGAGGACACTGCTCTGGCTCTCTCCCTGTGCCCTGGCACTCGCTGTCCTTGCCATGACAGTGGCAGAAGCAGGCACTGCTTCCCCAGGCAAACTGATCCAGCTCAGCATTTGCTTTTGAATTTCCACTGTTTCATCCTTCATTGCAGCCCTGAGAAATCCTGCTGGGCAGAAGGCAGCAGCCCAGGGATGGGTGAGCAGCAGCCTTGCTGTAGCCAAAATATCTCCATCAACACCCGAGCCTGTGCCTGGTGTGGGGAGCATTAATGGTACCAGCAGTTCCAGCCTGGCTTCCAGAGCAAACACAGGGGTGTAAGATCTCACCCTCATGACTCTCAGCATTGCTCTAAGAGTCCCTTTTGGAAAAAGTGTGAAATTTATTGTAATACATACTGAGGATCTTACGGCGGATCTGAGCTGCTAAATCCTCTAAACCTGAGCCTGTAACTTCATTGACAGGGCCTCTCACTTCACTCAGCTCCAAGCTTATGGTTTCACTGCTCCAATATTTTTCCATACATGGAAGCATTCCTGCCCCAGCCTGGGCTAATCCTGACATGCCACTGCATCTGGATGTTAGCTCATTTCTCGCAGCTGACACTGTGCAAAGGCAGATGTCTGAACTTACTTATGTTTAAATAGATGTAATTCAGCCAGCAAAAGTCTCACTCCATAGGTGAGCATGGGGAGAAAAAAAAAAAAAGAAAGGAAAAAAGGTGTTTTTCCATTTTATGAAGCTCCCAGGGCTGTTGGGTGGATGAATTGGTCACCAGGAATGCCATACTTTGTGAATGTATAATTTAATTTGCAGAGGGGTGGCAAAACACGGATTTGTTGTCTCTAAACCCATGTCCTTGCTGTGGCTCTGTCAGTGGAGAGGGGCCCCCACCCATCCCACCAGAGGATGCTCCTGGTCACTTTGCTCTGCTCTGCTGGCTCTTCAAAGCCTCGGGGCTGTTTGATGTGTATTTAGCAGCTCAGTGGAGCTGGGACTGCTGCACTCCTGCAACTGAGCCGACCAGAGAAAGAGATGCTTGTGCTGCTGAGCTGGGGGCCTGTTTATAATCCCTTCCTCACCAGGGCGGGCTGTAGCATTTAATTAAATGTCTGTGAGGTGCTCTGCGAGCCTCTGCTGAAAGGCCCTGCGTGAGGGCAGTGCCTCTGAATAAAAGCTGGAGACCTTCCCCAGCCGCCAGGAAAGAGTTGGAGCTGAAGCAGTGAGACCCAAGCTGTTGAATCTGAACAGATGTTGGTTCTCCCCCACTTGGGTATTCAAAAGGATTATTCTGCCTCTCCCAAAATAAAGGAGAAACACAGGGATTGATTTTAGTGGTGTTGCCAGGGATCTCGGCTCCATCCCCTCGTGCTCGCTGCTGGTTGAAAGGTTGCATGCTGGGCTGGAGATGTGTGTGCAGTGTTTTGGTTGTGGGCTTGTGTTTGCAGCTCAGCATCCACTTGCCTGGCACTCATTGGGGGTCCCGGTTTGTCCACTCTTTGCTTGGCTGCTGCTGTTGTGTGCAGGAGTAAGACAAGCTGAACTGAGCCAGGATAAAACAGGTTTCAAATGAACCAAGCTGTGTGATGGCGTGGGAAGGAGATGACAATTTCCAGATCTGCTGTCAGATCTGTGAAGCAAATGAAACTTCCTTTGTGTGACTGTTTCAACCCCTGAGAACCAAGTGAGTCCAGGAGCTGTTGGGGTCTCTGGTGTCCCCAGCCCCACTGAGGGTCTGCTGTCCCTGTGTCTGCCCTTCCAAATGCAGCTCAGGGTCTGAGCAACAGCAGCACCCTGGTCCTTGTGCACAGTCTTGGATCTGGTGGGATTTTCAGCATCAGACAAGTCACCAGAACATTAGAAATGTTCTTCCCCTTCATGTTTTTTCTCACTACTGTTCTGTCGCTCTCAGAGCAAATCAAAGGGCACCAGGCTACAAATCCTGCCTTGCAAGTACTGCCTGGGTGTTTGGCTTGCAGAATTGCTCCTCTTTTATCAGCTGATATCTGGTGTTTTAAGAGGGCAGGGAGCTGTGCTTATTTGCTTCTGAGAGGCTGATGACTATGAGCTGATTTTTTAGGATGCTCTCTTTTTGTTTCAGGTTTGTGGCCATAGAACAGAGGTCCCTGTGCTGTTACATTACAGGCTGCTTCTAATGAGCTCTTCCCTTGTAATCTCTGCTTGGAAATTTGCAAATAGCTTCGTGCTTAGGGAAATCCTGCTGGCTTCACCCCATGGGCAGGGAAGCAGAAGTGAGAGGGGGCTGAGGGCTGGATGAATGACCCGAGTGGGGCTGTGCTGCTGCCACAGCCATGATTTCCAGGTGCCAGCGCTCCTAGGAAAAGCCCCATGTCACACAGCACATGAACATGACCCTGAGATTGTGCTCTGCTTCCCTCAGCCATTGCCCCCCGCTGCTGCTGTGCCGTGTGCTTCCAAAATCGCTTCGTTCCAGGGTTAGAAAAGACCCATTTTTGTGTCCTAAAGCACTGGATTTCACAGATAGAGAAGGGGAAAGGTCTTAATGCCTGCAGCTTGATCTGCTAATCTGAAAGCATGGGAAGTTGTTCCTGGGGAGATTTGCTGCCTGGCTTTCTCAATGCAGCTTTGCACAAATAGGCTTCGTTCCTACAATGAGCCAGAGCAGCTGGATGCCTCCCACCAAGATTGCTGATATTTAGGTCTTTGATTTTTGGCGGAGACACACAGCAATAAATTAAATGGGATGGGGAATTTCAGAGAATAGTACAGATGGTGGGAAGCTGAGGGTAGGGACTATTTAAGTGCTAACGTATGGCACAGCTTCCACTCCTTTCTTTCTTAAAGAAATGGAAAATGCTGTGGGCTGCTGTTGCGGGGATTTTTACCTCCTCTTTGTCTTCAGAGACCTGCAGACCACCTCTGTTACAGTGTTTTCTTGATGGTCAAGAAAGAAGTGTCCTGTGTGTGCTCCTGCCTGTGGCACAGCAATGCCTTCAGTGCCTGTCTTCATCCCAGCCTGATCCTGGTTTGCTGCGTGCTTGGTTTTCTACTTTTCTCTCTGTTAAATGAGATTTCTTCTATCTTTTGCTTTTTTCTCAGTAGGTCTGACCTGGTTTTGCTTTTGTTAAGCTGTGAGGATTCAAGTGAAACTATTTCATTCCTTTGTCCCCCTCTGTCTGCATTAATTCCCTGCATCCCAACTGATGATTTAATTATTGTGTGTGACAGGAGCATCCAGGGCTTCCATTGGTGTTTATCTCTTAGGTGGTGCACAAAATAGATGCTTGTCACCCTGGTGGCTGCCAGGAGGAGTTTTTGCCTAGAGAGGCAGTTTTCAAACCAGTTAATTGCTGCGTTGTGAAGCAGGAGAGTAGGTGGCTGTCCTGCAGGCATGTCCCTGCTGGCTGTGTGGGACCAGTGGCTCTTCAGGTGGAAAGATGGGGATGTGGTAGGCTGGGAGGAGCCTCCTAGGTTGGGAAGAGATGTTTTGGAGAGGGATGATGAGTATGGGAGAAGCAGGTGGATGGAGGGATGGATGGAGGGAGAGAGGCATGAGGACCAGGCTGGAGCAAGGACTGGTGCCTCACCTGAAAAGTCACTTTGCTTCAGACAGCACAGATTTGAATTGCAGGATTTACTCAATTTTGAAAACGAAACTCCCTCTGAGCCCTGCATGTTTTGTGTTGTTCTTTGGCTCGGGCTGACCAAGCAATGGCTTTGTGTTGAGCCACATCCAGATCCTGGTTTGATGTTTGTCCCCACGAGGATTTGCTGCAGGCTTTGCTGCTAAAAAAGTGGAGTCATCTGCATAAACCCCAGTAAGTCTCTAGGTTAAGAGGCCACCAAATGCCACCTCTGTCTGTGACCATCCCTCTAATTATGAAAATAATAACCCCAGGCAGAGCTTACAGCCTGCTGGCAGCTCAGGGTCTGTTGTGCTGGGCTCTGTCCAGAGAACTGCATTTGAAGGAGATGGTCCTTACCCTTCAGCTGGTTATGTAGGGCTGTGTGTTACCTCCTTCCCACAGTGACCAGCCAGGCTTGATGCCTCCTGCCTTGTGGACACACAGGTTTGGGATCTGGAAGGGGGAAGTGTAGACTTCCCTCACCTCCCCCTTCTGTCTTCATGGTGCTGCCTTCTTCAGGCTTGAAGCTAGAAATGGGATTTACACCTGGCAGGTGGCTGGGTCATAATAAGTTCCCTAAAAATGGTGGCTGCCATCTCTGGCTGAGTGCATCTTCATCTGTTTGCTCCCCTCCTGAGAGCTGGAGCAGGGATTATCCAGAACAAATCCTGTTACCCAGCTGCCTCCTCAGTGAAGGAGTCACAGGACGGGAGTGCCCCATGGAACATAAATCTGTCAGCAGATGAAGCCTTCAGAGGTGAAGGCTTTTAGGGTTTCTTTGCCAGAAAGTGGCAGTGTTGATTGCCAGGCTTAGTAGTGAAGAATTTGTAGTTGTGATTCATCCCTCAATCTATGTTTTAAGTATGTAGTGGTAAAGCTTAGGAAAATCTGTGTATGTATAAAGTGTTTCCTCTTAGGGAGTTGAGAACCCCTTAGGTGCAGCAATTACTATTTTACTTAATTGGGATTGAAATACCAAATACTCAGAACATGCCAGCTCGTGTCTGTTGTGGGGAAAACTCAATTGCTCAAGAGAAAGGGCTTTTCATCCTGTCTGGATGAAAATCTATTGAAAAGAAAAATACCTGACATTTTTTGGTCATCTTCTCAAATATCTGTCTGGGCTCATGGAGGTGGTTCTTGGTGGGGAAAGTAATTTGTGAGAGGCAGCTCCCAGAAAGGGAAAGGGTTCTTTGCTCATTCTCAGACTTGTGGTATTCAGTTTGGTATTTTACTTTGTAATTACTCCAGCAATTAGCACAGCTACAGATTTTGTCTTCCCTCTGCTGCTCTGTGTGTGCTTCTCAAAAGGCATTTGCTGGCCCTGAGGATAAACCTGCCTTGTACAGAAGTACAGAGGCTTTGGTGAATTTAAGGGAATCAGGATCCATGTGGATGTTGGCTCTGACCCTCTGCAGTCAATGAGACTGTGCCTGGCCCTGAGCTGCTCCTGCACAAGTCAGTGCTTTGCCTGTATCCACCTACAGCTGCTTAGTGACATAAAAATGAGGGGCAAACAAGCTGTACCTGTATTTTCCTTCAGCTGTTAAATAATTCTAAGCAGGAGCTGAAGATGCATCAGTGTTGTGGGTTCATGGCCAGAGAGATGCTGAGAACATGAACCTTGTAAAAATAAATTAAACTTCTTCTGTATCTGAGCAGATTGGACATTGTATCACAGAGGTAGAAAAGTTCTGCCTGACATGAGCTTGGGCAAACACTTTTCATGCCATTTTGTATTTTTTTTCCTCTGCCATTACTCACAGCATTTGCTTTGTTCAGAGCTTCAAGCTATGTGAAGTGGTGTATAATTGCTCTGGAGGGTGCATCACATTGACACAGAGCTGCCAGACACCTTCTGATTTCAAAGTGCCATTTACTCACACATTTTCAATGTTTCTTGTTTGTGCTGGTGAAAGCAGCTCCCAACAGAGAAATGGATATTGGTGTGAGCAGCTCCTGCTGCCACGCTGAGCCTGTTCAGCTCCTGGGGTGAATGAGCAGCCTCATTGCAGCTTCCCTGGTCAGAGCCACTGAAGGACACCACAGGGTTCTTCCCTGCTTGCTTAGCTAAATTGTTACTAAAGAAAATAAATTGATAATCAAGTCCAGACCTTTTTGCAGGAGTTGCTGTGCTCTTCTCCCACCCTGCTCTCCTTCCCCTCACAGCGAGCAGAGGGTCCCCGTTGTGTTGGAAGAGCCTTGTTGGCTTGGTGGGGTTCAAAGATCCTGCAGTGACCATCCAAAGAAAAAATGCAAAATCCCAGTGGTCTGGTTGCTGTCCCTCCACTCTCCTGCCTGTAGCAGCCCATCTGAGCATTTTCTGCTCAGTTACAAGCTCTTCTTCATTCTGTTTATGCTCTACTTACCAAAAGATGTTGGAGCCAGATGATTTTTCTGCAGAGGATTTAATTTCATTTGAGAGAAGTGGCAGTTTGTAAAACAGTCCATGGGATTAGTGTCACCTCAGCTCCTACACAATATTCCCACCCCCTTCTTGAGTATTATTTCTTTGAAATCTGAAATTTCCATTGCTGTTGATGCCCTGCCAGGCACTCCAGCAGGGCATGCTTTCCCTTGGATGCAGTTCAAGAAACCATCATTCCTTTTATTATTTCTCATCAAAGGAGAGGAGCACCTTCCCTTCATTGCTCTGCTCCCTGCAGCACTGGCCAAAGCAGCCATGGATGTTCATCAATCCAACCATACTGGAAATGGAAATCATTTCGGTGGCATGGAAGCTGAAGCATTTGTGTCCTCAAGAAAAGACTTCAGCATTTAAAAATGTGTTCAGAGTACTGGTAGAGCTCTTGATTAAAGCCTGTGCATGTCATTGGAGTATCTTTAATTTTGGGGATTTAAGTGGACTATATTGGGTGAACTGGTGTGTCTGCCTCCTATGTGTCCACCTGATTTACTTGATATCTCCTTAGCCCCACCTTGACATACCATGATGAAACCACAACAGCTGGGTTGTTGGGGGAAAACCCCTTTTCCTAGAGAGAATACAGAGGTTCAGTGGATTTTCAGAGAAAATGTACGAGCTTCACTGGCAGGAGAACCAGCTGAGCGAGTCAGCAGTGGATTTGAGATGTTGGTTTTGTGGCTTTTGTCTAGCAGAGCCTGAGCAGCATTTGATGTGCAGACATGTTTTCAGACATTTTGCGTGGAGAAGGTGTTGGCAGGTCTGTTGTTAACACCCTCGCCTTTAGGCCAAACTATTGAAAATTCAAGTTCAGCTTGAATCTCATTTCAATGGCTTGGAAGGCTGCAATCTGATGGGCTGAAAAAATCTCATCCAACTCCAGCCCTTATTAGGAGCTTAATCTGAAACACAGCCAAAGCCCAATAAGGGAGAGGGAAAAAAAAAAAACCAAAAGCAGTAAAATGGAACAAGAAATGTGCATCCAATTTACAGTATTCCTCTGCAACCTTAATTCATCCCCCTGTATATGTTACGGTGCCGTTTCTAATTACAGGATCACATATGGGTTTTTTCCATGGCACCCCTGCCCTTGCTGCTCCTAGAGGGCAGCTGAGGCAGCCCAGTGAAGGATGGGGTTCCATGGGTAGGACCTCAGCTCTTCACAGGCTTGAGGGGCAAGGGAGTGAGGCAAATGATGGAAAAAGAGAGGGTAAAGTGCTGGTTAAGAAGATGGGAATTCCTGCTCTGCTGCTGCTGCAGGGCTCAGGGATGGTGCTGGGTAAATTGCTTTTCATGCACAAGGAGGGACTTGATTTCCCGGGTCCCTAGGGTGAGGGTTGAGTTGCAGAAGTGCCGAGTGCTCCTGCTGCAGATGATCTCATGGGAAGTCGTACATCAAACATTTAAAATGCTGCTCCATGCTATTTATTTTTTTTAAAGGGAGCTGGAGGCTGATTCTGGAACTGGATGCCCAGAGCTTCTCTGTAACTCTTTTCTTCGTCTGTAAACCCGAGGTGTTGTGAGCGTAGTTCTCTAGGATTTTATGAAAATAAATTCAGAGTCCTTTGAGAAGAATCCCAGTCTGCAGTGGCAAGACGCCTTCATTTTTGCCTTGGAGCAACACATGAAAAGTGTGAAGTGAAGAGGGCTGAATGCTGTGTATGCACAACCAGCTGAAACCCAGAACTGAGTAATTCCTCTCTTGCTGAGCATCTATTCTTGGTTCTAACTGCGTCAGGACTGTGTGCACACATGGTATGTGGCCATGCTGTAAAGACCCCTGCAAGTGGACTGGATTAAAGCTACAGAGACAGCACATTTCCAGCACATCCTTGCTTTTCAGGGCTTGGCAGCTCTGCTGTTCTCTTAATGCAGCCCTTCGGGTGCAGTATGGGATAAATTACAGCACTGGGCAAACCAGGAGAGTACAGGCATCACTCTCCAGCAAACAGTAACAAGGAGGAGGCTGAACAGCTCAGTCCTGAAGATGGTAATTCCTTTGCATTTCTGACCTGTAGCATAAAGTGGGAGGTTTTTAGATCATCCAGGAAGTGTATCGTTTAGGCTGCTAATGCCAGATGTCTGCTTTTGGCTTATGTGAACGTGGGTTGTGTTTGATCTTTAGCCTGGACCAGCATTGTATGTTGGAGCCTCGCTTGCAGAATAACTCCTTGTGTCCATTGAAGAAGGAGGTGGAGGGAGTTATTTTCTTCTGTGGTTTTCTGGAACTCTATACCGTTGTCTGTGTCCAAGGAAGATGTGACGCACGATGGCTTTGCAGCTATGCAGCTGATGGGGAGGCACATAACTGTGGATGCTGCCTCGGGGATGCTCCAGCAAGAGGGTTGGAGAGCCAAGAGGCAGCCAGCCTTCCTCCCCGTGCTTCAGTAGCCTTTGGACTTTGTTCCATCTTATCTCCTTGCTCCCAAAACGTGGATTAGGAGCTGCAAAGCTCTCTGCAGGAGGAGCAGCAAGAGGTGCTGTTGGGAGGAAGGGCAGTGCTCAGCCCTGCTCCTCCAGGGCTGTGTAAGGGTTTGAGCAGAGCTCGCTTCCATCAGCAGATGTTGTCAGGCGTGCACAGGCAAAACCTTGCTCTAATTCTGTAATTATAAAAATTCCTGGCAGAAGCCGTGTGTGACTCAGCTGCAGAAAAATTACTTAAGGGAAAAAGAGAAGTTTACAGAATTAGGTTGACTTTAGCACACAAGGAGGGAAGCTGGGGCGTTCTGTAAATCCACTTGCTCGTCCAGCTTTATCCCACCATGTCTTTTCCTGGAGAGAGATGAGACGGGAGAAGCAGAGCAGTGGAAGCTCAGGAGCTTGTCCTCCCCTGGCCACAGCTCCCTAAGGCTGACAGAAGAGGAGGGAGGAATGGAGATTTCCCTCTCCACTGCCTCTCAGAGCCAGTGCTCAGCCCCGGAGCTGGTGTGGCTCTGCCTTGAAGGAGGGCAGGGCAGCCCTGCTCCTCCTGCTCAGCATTTTCCTTTGCCTTTCCCCTCACTGCACACACTGGCACAGGAATCCCAGGAAACCTCACTGGCAGAGGAATCCAAGGAAACCTCAGACAGGTCTTGACTTATCTGCAAAGGGTGTTTGCAGCACTGTCTCCTAGGGAAGCTGCCTTTTTTTCCCTTTGTAAACATTGGATTTCATTTTATTTTTGTTAAAACCCACATAACTAATTTCCCTTGGAATCTTTTGCAGGCGTCTGCTCTCAGTGTGTTTTGGCCTCGCTGCCCAGTGCTGGTTTTGAATCCCAGTCCCAGTGGTGGGAAGTTTTTAGAATGAATGCCAGCTGTATTTTTTTCTTCAGTAGAATCACAGTGTCCGCCTGTGGGTTTTGAACAAATATCCTTGGTTTTATGTTTTTGCTTGCAAGTAGCCAGGATCCAAAGGGTGTGTAGGCAACCACAGAGATTCGGCAGGGATGCAGCACTTCCCCTTTGTCAAAAATGACTGCATTTTTCTTTTTTTTGTACCCTAGCATGCACCTCCCTTACCCTGCTCCTCATCTGGCTCTTCATCTGTGCCTTTGTATAGGGCTGTGGCACTGGCGCCCAAGGGATGTGTGTGTCATTTAAAATCACAGCAGTAATTTAAAATCACACCTGGGCAGTGTGGAGTAGGAAACAATTCTGAGAGTGGATGTGTCTTCACTGGCTTGACTTTTCAGGCAGGCAAAATATATTTGCTTGCACTTGGTACTGAATTTTCTGCCTCTACCAGTTCTTCTGTATGTGTTGCACTGTGTCTGTTGTCCAAGTGCTTTTCAGCATTTCCATTACAAAATCTAGTTGTAGTAGCACTGAGTTGTCTGCGAAGTTGCTGTTATTTGTATTTTTTATCTTTTTTTAATACACCATTCACTGAGGAACTTCTAAGAACACACAGCTCCCTGGTGTCTCCAGTGAAGCAGTAAAACTGTAACACTCGTCAGCTGTACTTTTTATAGTTCCTTTAGTCTGCAGTTTTCTTGGTTCTTTTCCCTTTGATGTTGGTCACTGTCAGAAAAGAAGTTTGAAACTGGTTGGATAGGTAATAGCTGATAGATATTATAAAGTATCAGTAAAGAAATGGGAACTGACTGTGTGGTGGTGGTATTAGCAAGAACACCCATTGGGAACAGTTGATTTTGGTGGTGGGGAAAATCAGTATAAACTTGTCTTTTGCCTGGTATGGGAGAGGGATGCAGAAATCCTGCAAACAGGTTTGTATCTGCATGAAGCTTCCATAATTGAAGAACCATCTATATCCTAGGAGAGGCTTTATTTATTCCTTGGAATCCTGAGTTTTTAGAGCATGTGTTGGCCATGCAAACTCTCAGCTTTGCCATAAATCTGTGTTTTGGCAGTGCTTGTCCAAATGCCATATTATGCAGAAAGGAGTAGATAGGGGATTAGAGCAGAATCCTTTGCTATTTATGGACTCCCTTGGGGAATACATTGTAATATTCTTTTGAATGGGCTAAAAGGTAACCACAACAACCCAAAGCTGCAGGTGCTAAATCTTCCCTGTAGATCTGCAGGGGGCGTGGAGGGGGATATTTCAGCTTGCAGATCTGAAATAACCTTGTTCTGACTTTTAACCATCTGCCACCTGCTGATTCCCAGGGATTCGAAACAGAATCTGGGACTCATGCTTATTAATTAATTAATATTACAAACGGGCTGGCTTTGGAGCTTTAAATCTCTCCTTTCCTAAGCAAGCACAGAGTTGCAAAGCACTAATTTTATACAATCTGTGGAAGCATCTTTCTTGTAGAAGTCACTCATCATTTCCCCTTGGCTTCCGAGCTCCCGTAACCAACGCGGGTCCCGTGTATCCATCTGGGTGTCCCTGTTGGCATGGGAAAGGAGGAGCAGGCTGGGTGCCAGGCTGCCAGACGGAGTCTGGAAATGTTCAGCAAAGCTGCTGGCTCAGCTGAAGGCAGTCCTGATGCCCTTCAGCAAACTGAGCAGCAAGAACTTAGCCGAGAAGGGTTTTTCTTGCCCTTTTGAAGCTGTCAGTAATCCAAAGTGCCGCCAGTTCTGTGCCCAGATTTTCATGTGTCAGGCTTCAGCTCTGCCCAGTGGTGGGAGGAGCTGCTCAGCCTTCCTGGAGAAAGCACAGAAGACCCAATCCAGATGTGTTAGAGCTACTGTAGTAGGTTCTGTGCAGGTGGACCTCTTCCTTTGGCTGCTTCCCGGCCTGACTGGGCACCTGGACCCTCAGACACTCTTTCCTTTGCCTACCACATTAAAAACCACGTGTGTAGTTTATAATGTGCAGAGCAAGTGCCATAAACTTCATAACTTGAAGACAAAACTTTTGTGTAGGATTGCAAACCTGGCTCTGGTTTGGTTTCTCAGAGTTTGGGAATTCCCTGGGTTTGGGTGTTGTGTCTACAAGGGGGCCACGGTGTGCTCCTTCCTCACTCAGTGGTGGGGGAGAGCACTGCAAAGACTGTGAAGTGCAGGTTTTTTTTGCAAAACTCTTGGTTTTTATTAGAAGCAGCAGGTTTGTTCTTGGAGAAGGGAGCATCTGCTTCATGCAGGGCTTAACGTGGCTCATTTTTGTGTGAGTTCACTGAGAAACAACAAATATCAGGAGCAAAACATGGCCAGGGCTGCCTTCTCCTTAATGTGCCTTTTTAACTGAATAATATGCTTGGCCTTGCCTTTGTGTTTGCCTTAGGGTTTGTTATGACATTGAAGATGGATTTTTCCTGGCTCTTGCACACACAGCATGTAAAACCAACACAGCCCAGTACACGGTCAGTGTGTGAAGCCTGATGCAACCTGGGAACTCGGGCTGTGCTTGGATGCACCCCATTGACAGCAGCTTTGATGATCCTAGTGGGTCCCTTCCAGCTCAGGATATTCCATGATTCTGTTCTGTGATTCATTGCTCAGTTGCACCTCTCAGACTGGGAAGCTCATCTCTTGTAGCCACTTGCACTGCTTGTCAAACACAGGGGCTTGTTTCAGATTTTTTTTTCTGGAAATAGGGATATTTGGGAGAATAGAGATCTTTGAGGTATTTCTGTCTTCAGATGGGGACATGGTGAGTTCTTGGTAACCGTGGGGAAGGAGAGTGTCTGCATCTACAGCTGGTTTTGCTGTCTCCTTTTAGTACAAAAAAGTTGCCTCCTAATCTTGGGATGATTTTTGTACAGATTTTTCCTTCAGTTCTCAGTTTCTGAGCCCTTAGTTCTTACCTAGGGAATTGGAGTTTTTTTCCTCCTATGCATCATAATTCCTGGGAGATTATGTAATTTATCAATGCTGGCTTGTCAGGAGAGACTTGGAATAAAAGCCTTTGTAGTGTGCTGCTTAGCTGGCTGTATAAACATGAAAGTACCAGGTTTTTAACTGGCTTGCTCACATGGCTTTCCTCTGCAAAGCTTTAGCCAAAACACTCCTCTAGATAAAAGGATGCTGAGAAAGTCCAGGTCAGGCAGAGTTTGTCTGAGAAGGGGTATAACACTGATCTTTAGTTTAGTTTTATTTCTTGTAACCTCTCAGTAAGAGCAGGGAATGAGGATAAATTGTTTTCATCTCTCAGCGGTCAAAGATTAAGATGGATGAGGCAGTGGGTTGCCTGGAAGAAGCTGGCTGTGTAAGAGCCTGGCTGTGACTGCTCTCCCTTGGATCTTGGATGAAGCTGACTTTGTGCTTCCTGCTTCCCAGGCGCACTTCCCCACATTCCTCCTGAAATATCCGAGCTGGTGAGTGATTGCCTTGAGTTTTCTGAGGTCTTTGAACTAAAATAAATGAGAAGGGCTCTGGGAATGAGGCTTCCCGTCGGTCACTTACCTTTCACCTCTGAGCACAGGAGTTGGAATCAGGTGTGGCATTAAATGCACAGGGTTTGCTGCTCCTAAGGTCACATCCTGCTGAGCCTCTCATGGGTCATTGGGAGGCCCCTGGCACGTCCTGCAGTGCTCTCTTGATGTTCTCATTTTATTAATAAGCATCTCAAGAAGATGCTGGTTGGATCTGGATGGGGGTTACAGGTCTGGGACTGGATTTGATGGTTCTGCTCTGAATGCTCAAGCATGGATGGGGAAGGAATGTTGGAGAAATACCCAAGTTCTGGAGCTCGCTGAGGTGCTGCAGTAGCTGGAGTTTTTGAAGCTTCAAGAGAATTCCCTACAAAACACATGGCTGCTGTTTGCTGCTGTTGGAACAGACAGCCCCTGGTTGGCTTCTTTCATGCTGTCACTAAGTGGGGACTGAAGCTTGAAGAGGCATTTTTACCCTCTGTACCCCAAGGCAAGGGTTTTGGGGAGGGGAGGTGGTGGGTGCTGGTCAGGCAGGACCCTGGGCACTGGTGCATGGCAGGGTGGCTGCCTTCCTTCTTTTCCTGCCCTTTGATGTGCTGTGGGATATGTAATGAGCATCTGCCCTCTAAGAGAAAACAGATTTGAGTTCTGAAGTTGAAAAAAGAGGGAGCAATTTTGTTTAATCATTTTCACACGGATCCACAGGCGTTTTGAGCCGCATCTGGTTCAAGGGCAGCCTTGGCTGCTTTGAGCTCTCCTGCAGCTTCTGCAGTCTCAGGCAGAGATTGATGTTCCAGATGCTGTTCTCAGCAATCAGATCAATGATGTGCTTATTTAGACTTTTCATTTTTTAAAGGGGGGAAAAAAGGTAGATTATGCTTTTTAAGATCATCTGAAGTATCAAAGATCTGTGAGGGGTTTTTGTTTTGTTTGTTTCTCAGATTAAGGGCCTGCAAATTCTTTCCCTGGTTATGAACAGCACTCAGAAGGCAGGAGGTGAGCTGCCTGCCTTGGTACACGGGTACTCACCCATCCCCTCCCTTTAGCTTCTAGCCATTGCAAGAAGTACAGGATTTTTTATTCCAAACACAGAGTATTTGTTTTAAGGAGAAAGTACTTAAACACCGTAATGCCCTTGTGCCCTACAAACTGCACTGGCTGTCCTGGTGTGTGCTTTGGGTTCTCTCCAAACTTGTTTGTGTATGTGGGAAAATTACTGAGTGACAGGGAAAGTGCTGGAAAGCTTTGGGGATTTGATTTAAATCTGATGAAAATCAAGGCTGCTGCCTGTTCTCCTCTGCCAGCACCCATTGGGGTGGCCGCAAAAACGGCTGCTGTGAGTTTGTTGCTGTGGTTTTCCAAACCCAGGCTTGTGATTTACCCATTTCCATCCATCCAGCATCAGTGTTGCCCTCCTGGAGCCCTGTGGTGGTGGTCGGTGCGTTGCTTTGGAGGATGTCACTTGCCAGAGTGCCTGGATTTGGCAGGAGCTCTCCATGAGAATGAGAGTCCACTGTCCCAACATTTATCTGCTGCCTTGGCAGATGAGCTTTAATCCTGGAGATCACAAAAGCTGCGGTTCCTTGGGGGAGGCTGAGGCAATGTTTGGCTCCTGGCGTACCCTGGGGCTGTCCTGGGATGAAAGTCTCTGATGGTGATCAGTGAAAGCTGCTCACCAACAGCAACAACAGCATCTTGTCCATCTCAGGACCAGTTTGGCTGCTGGGATGGAGCCTGAGCTTGGCTTTTGCTGACGGGAGCACGTGGTGTCTGAGCAGACCTGAGGTCTAGGCCAGGCTGGGTGTCACATGTTAAATTTCCCGTTCAGGTTCTGCTCACAGCGTGAGATACAGTAAAAAAATCCCACAAAGTAAGCCGGAATTAAGCCGCAGGTTTTGTTCTCATTAGTGTAAAATCAGAAAATCTGCTGTTTCTGATGCCTCTAAAGAGAGAAGGAGAATTAACTCCCGGTGAATGTAAGCAGAGGATACTTAAAAGGCAAATTGTTCACATACTTTCTTTAAAATTTGCATGAGTGTAGCAAAAGGTCATCGCAACTGCAGTCTCCTCCTCAGATCCTGCCTGCCGGTGGCTGATTGCAAGAGCCTGTTGCTAAGTGTTCCTGGAAACAGAATAAAGATGAAGCAAGATAATTGAACAAGAGGAGGGAGAGGGAGAGGAGGGGAAAAGCTTGGAGCTCGCAGCGGAACCGCAGGGCTGCCAAACGAGATGAGTGTGCTGGAGTTTGATTCGGTGGCTGCATTCAATCAGTTCTGACCCAGGGGTGGGGAAGGGGTGACTGAGCCTGAAACTTCATGGCAGATCCTTGGAAAAAGTCACTTGGACACAAGTGGATGATTTGCTTGCATTTCCTGTGGCTCATCCAATTCCAAACGCGTTGCTTCCTAGCACTGAGGCTGGAGTGGGGATGGGAAGATAGAACGTACTCCCACGGAGCTTTTCCTGGATAAAATCTTTGTTCTTGCAGTATGGATTTAGTTACCCTGGGATCATCTTCTGGACAATTCAGTAATCATGGAAAGCAACAGGATAAAACAGGAATGCAAGCAGACAAATCCAGAGCTTGACTAAGGCAGAAAGCCTTCAACTCCAGGTGATTTGAGGGCTGTTATCTGTCCATCTCAAGTCAGGCTACTCTCTGAGGAAACAACTGATGGTGGTTTTGTATGTTGCAGAATCAAATAAACCCCAGTGCAGCTCCTTTTTATTGCTGAAAAGACAAGGAAGCAAAACTTCCTGCTTAGCTTTGGTCTTTCTCTAGTTGAAGCTCTTGTAAAAACATCAGGCCTTCTCCAACTCTGTGAATCTATTTCCTGGAAACAGTTTTAGTAACTCTTTCTGGAGTGATTTTTATCATCCCAGAGCATTTTACAAACTGAATGTAGTAACAGCTGAAATACAGCCCCATCTGAGGAGGGTTGCTGCCAGCGCACAGAAGTTTTAGGCGTGTTATAAAAGAACACATAATTTGCTTTTTCTTTGCACAGAATCTCCCTTATTCTCACCAAAAACATGAGGTAGCCCTCGTGCCACCCAGCCCTCTGTGTCACCTGCTTTGCTCTTGACTCAGAGACTCAGTGGCAGAGCTGGTGCTGGGTATCCTTGGCTCTCTGAATCCTGTGGTCTCCGAGCCTCCCCCTCCAGCTGGGGCTGGCTGTCAGCAGAGCGAATTAATACTCTGCATCTTATCTGACATTTCGAACACCCCCATGGGATTCACGTTTCATCAGTTCCTGGCAGCAGCTCCTTGTTTCTCCACGACTGTCTGTGCCACGCTCGTGGTGCCAGGAGGGACACGGTGGCCAAGGCTCTCACCAGTGTCCTGTCTTCATCCATATGCTGACTGCAGGCTCTTGGAGAAACTGTATTTTCTGACTTTCATCGCTGGAGCTTTTGATCTTGCTACTGATTTTTCATTGTCTGTGTTCATCTTCTTAACTGGTTTGGCTGTTGCATGATGCCTTAAAATGAAGAGGAGGGAGTTGCAGGCTGCTGTCCCATTGCTCCCCGTGGAGCTGGGGCCTCTCGTGGCTCGGTGCTGGGTTTCAGGGACAGATCGGGTTCCCTCTCCTAGCCTGCACCTGGCCCACCATGTATGTGTGTGTGTCACAAACCCCTCAGCCCTGTCTGCTGGCCCCATACTGGTTGTCCCTCCCCTTCCTCTGTGCCCAGCCCATTCCACGACTCTGCTCCTTTTCCTGTCCCTCCCTTCCCTGTTCCCCAGCTTTGCTGAAGCACAGTGTGATGGCAGAGCTGCTCTGCGAAAGAAGTGGGTGAAGAAATGGCTTCTCCAACTTCCCACCTGCTGGTTTGGGCTGCAGTTGAGGTGTTGGTGCATCTGAGCTCTGGGCAGCTTTGTTCTGCCCTGGTTTTTAATGCGTGCAGGTGATTAATTGCAAACACGGGACTCTCAGTGGCGTTTTCCCATTTAGACATCACTGGCTGGGGCAGGATTTCATTTCCAGCCTTTTTGCCGAGGGGCTGAGTGTCAATTTGGGGAGCAGGAGGGACAGAAGTGCCCAGCAGGAGAGCATTTTGCAGCAGCCTGTGTTACATCTGTCCTGCCTGTGTCATCCCTCACTAAGATGCTCAGGCCAGCAGGGCTCTGGGGCTCAGCTGTGCTGGTGAAGTGTGACAGGAGGGCACAGAGACCCTGGGAACACATCATCATCATCATCAGTGGTTTTGCCCAGAGCAGTTTTGGTGATGTGATGTTTGCTCAGGGTGGACTTGGGGCTCCAAAGGAGAAGTCCCCATGAGCGCTGTAGCTGCTCCAGGTCAGCACAGGCTGTGGGATCCCTTCCACCCCAAAAGCTGAGGAGGAGCAGGATAACTCGGAGCTGTCACTGGCAGGGATTGCTCTTTCCAGCTGGAGCTTGAGAGCACCTGGCTCTGGTTAGTTCCTGGCATATTTTGTTCTGTGGTTACAGAGTGAATCCCTTGAGCTGTGCCGCCCTCCCGAGCTGTGAGCCTGTTGCATGCAAAGCCTGGAGCTGCCCCCGCAGCCGGGGCTGTGGTTGTGGCCTTTGTAGCTCTGCAGCTGTGTAACCTTTGCATGAAAATCCTCCTTGAGTTGCGAGCCAGGAGTGCTGCCAGATGAGATTCGATGCTTGTGGGCTCTGAGACACCGAGATGGATGCAGCTGTAGGGAGGACCAGACCAACCAGTGCACCCTCTCCCAAGATCAGCTGGAGAAAAGTGGCTGCTTTTAAACAGTCTGAGTGTTGGCAGTGGTGCAAGAGCTGTGTTGAGTGGAGGTTTTTGTAAGGAAGCATCACAGTGATGGATGAGCTATTGCATTTCAAAAAGTGCTGTGGAAAAGCAAATTTCCCATCCACACAGTGGGTACCTCAGCAGCAATGGGCACAAGAGGGTATCTGAGATGTCCTGATAGTTTTACAGGAATCTTTTGTGTAGCTGGTCTGGGGGATGTCCTGGTGCTGCTTTGTCACTGCTCCGGAGGCTCCTGGCTGTGGCATCCTGGAGCCCTCACTCCCCAGGGTGTGTTACAGTGCTAACAAATACTCCATTGTTTTCAAGGATTTTGTTGGTCTGGTTGTGTAAGGTTCTCTCTCAGATTAACCACTGAAAACAAAACAGAAGCCTCACTAATACCTCATTGTGTGCATTAAACAAAACAAAAAAACAAATCCCGATTTCCCTGCTGATTTAAAAGGCTTTTGTGTTTGGTGGGAACTCTGTCTAAACTCAAGGCTTTTCAGAAGTGTTTGTTTCTTAATGATCCGGGATTGCAAGGTGTTTGACCTTGAGATTACTGCCAGCACTCCAGTGAACAGTAGCAGCAAAGGCAGTGGGTAGGAAACCCATGTTCTGGCAGCTGTCCCACTTCCAGTGACAGATGAGACATGGGACCAAGGGAGGCCCTGAACTCCAATTCAACATCCCAGACTCCCACCCCACCCCTTGCCTTTCCTATAAACAGATGGAAAAATATCCTTTTCCCATAGAGAGACAGAAATTATTATTTTTTCTTATTGCCTTTGTGTTTACATAGCGATTTCTTACTCAGTGTTAGTCATTTGGGGGTGTAATTTATAGGGGCTAATGGATGATACACTTCTGCATGTGCCTTAAATTTTTCCCACATACACTTTAACTCCTGCTGCCCTCACTGCTTTTTGTGTGTTTGCAGAAAGAAAAAGTATTTATATTAAATACTTTGCTCATATGCAAGCCCCCTTTTAATATGGGGGGCACGTGGAGAAAAAAAAATATTGGAAATACATGGAGGTGTATTTCTTAGTCTTGGGTGCAATGCTGCATCCTTAATTCTGCATCATCTTTGGGCTATTGAATACAATTTGAGAAACACTTGAAAAAAAGATGTTTATGAAAAACATCCTCTTAGTGTTGATAGACCAGCCTGTCTGGTGGCATCCTCCCTGCTTGATTTCCTGCCAGTGTTGTTATCTGTGTGTTTAGTCAAATCCTGCTTCCTCCTGACGCTGGGATCAAATCAAGCTGCCATCCCAGCACCTCTTTGAAACCTGCTCATGTAAAACAACTGGGCCAGCTCCCGTGTCTGCTGCAGGCCCTGGGGCTTTGCTCTCCATACATCATGTTAACTGCTCTTCAGCTCTGCTCAAATTAAATGTTTTCCTATCAGATGTGGGCTGCGGAGGATCCAGCCTGTCAGCCTGTGTGTGTGTCAGGGGGAGAGGAGGCAGCTCGTGCTCCGAGCCCTTCAACAAAACACTCAGCTCACAGTCCCTGGGATGGCACAGCCTGGGAAATTGCAAAGAGCAACAGCCAGCACTGGGGAAACAGGGTGGTGAGGAAAGAAGATGGGAGGAAACGCCAGGACACGAGGTTGGGCTGGCCCAGGTTTTTCATCCCATGCCTTTGGCTGTGGAGCTGCTCAGGGGAACAAAGAGCAATCCTTGGCCACCATGCCAGAAACCTGCAGAGAGGATTTCCTTCCTCTTCGCCTCCAAACCTGCTGCTGCTGTATTCCCTGGCCAGGAAGAGCAAAAGCCCAGGGTGTCCCTTTCCCCCAGCAGCTGTGGGGCGATGTGGGCAGCCACAAGCTGGGCCATGCTGTGCCTGTCTCCTGCTGTGGAGCTGCAGCAAGGAGAGGATGGAAGTGACAAGCAGAACTTTTGGGATTTTTTTTTTTTACGTTTTTGCTTGCACCGAGTCATATTGCTGGAATGTCCACAGCAGGTGCTGCTGGGCTGAGTGCCAGGAGAAACTGGTGCTGAGGTTGGTTTTAACTGGGCTTTCAGCCATTGCAGGCACTGTGCACATGGAGGGGAGTGATGGGGTCCGTATGGACCAGCAGCCCCAGTGCCCTGCTCTGTCCGTCTCAGCTGTTCACATCAATCTTGTTTATTACAATTCCAAATCCTCCCTCCTCAGCTCATTAACGTTCCCGGAGCAGACATCTCTCTCACCATTGTATTTTGTAATTAGATTTTGATTTACTTTCAGAGAGACGCAACAGCACAATGGACATTAATTTATCCCAAGCCTCGCTCGATCTCCTCCGTGTCACAAGGTCAGACCTTGGCGTGCACCATCTGGTCTCCCCCCACTACTTTGGCTGTGTGTTGTTCCCTGACTGTGTTCCCCTTCTGCTCAGGGGCTTCCCTGATGCACGAAGGAAAAGGAGCAGTGAGGGAGGGCTGGAAGAGGAGCTTTTACCCAAGCTGAGCTTGAATCGTAGGGACAGGCGTGAACTAGATTTAAATCGACAGGGAGAGGGAGCAGCCTGCTGTCTGCAGAGCCTGGGTGGCCCCTGGTGCTTGTAAACCCTTTAAGGCACGATGTAAAAGCTGCAGTTTAACACTGTCAGTAAGCGAGGACAGAGAGGTTCCCGCGGCGCAGGAGCTCTGGGAATGGCCATGGATATCTCAGCCTGGGGCTGCTCTGTGTGCCAGAGCTGGGCATTGAGCTCTGCTGGTCCCTGCAGCCCTGGACCAAGGGCACTTCTCCACCTGAGTGCTGCTTGTGTGTTCCTTCATGTTTCAGCCTGTGGCTCTTGAATCAGAGACCAGCAAGAGCTGAGCCCATTGTGTAATGGAAACCACCCTGTGCTCTCACATGGTCACTCATGGGGCTCTTGGAGGGTGGGATCTTTCCAATGCATCATCAGAATTCTCCAGAGCCTTGGGGGTATTGCCTCTAAGAGTGAATTTTTAGAGAGGTGGCTTTACATTTGTTTTAGTACAAATCAGCAGCCATCCACAGCAGGAATATGTTCATTTTACTGCTGCATTTGAGTATTTTAACTGGCTTTGTCTTCTCTCCATGATCAGGGTGGAAGTGTGGGTTGCAAGATGAGTAGAGACCATGTCTGCCCTCTGCATCTTGGGCAGAGTCAGCTCCATATGCTCTGGAAGAGGGGAGTGTGAGAGCTTTTATGGTCCATTTTCACACAAGAGCAGAGAAATGCAGCCCCTAAGGAGGGTGGGAACACCACTTTCCCAGCAGCCAGGGCTCAGTGCACTGCAGGCAGTTGTGCTTTATCTCTGCCAGCATTCACCGCTGCAGCTCAGGATTTATGCGAGAGAGTGAATGCGACCAGGACTGATAAATCAATCAGCACAACCAAAAATAGCACCCAGCAGCTGTTGGAAGTGGGGGATCCCTTCCCCAGCAGAATGAGCAGAGCATGAGGGGATTTCAGGATTTCATCCACCCCGGCTGGGTGCCAGCCCTGGGCTGCTGGGGAGACCTCTCGTCTGACACCTTTATCTGGAAAAATTACTGTGGCTGTCTGCAAATGTCTCCCCAGCCTCTCAGCATCAGGATGAGGGGAATAATGGAGCCAGTGCGGGTGGGGAGAGCAGCCCTGTGCTATCGATGTCTGGGGATCGCCTCAGCCCTCAGATCATGAGTGATCTCTGAAAGCCTCTCACAGCTGACTGTGGATGGAGTCATGGAGGAAGCCCAGGGTTTGTGGTTTCCAGGACATCGTGGTGATGCTTTTGTGCAGGGATAAAGTTACCAGAGGAATCTGGTGACTCTGGTTTTTCCACTGGACGGCTGCACTAGACCACCTGCACAGGAGCCAGGGAAGTTTCTGTAAAGCTGATCAGGCTGCACAGAGTCTTGTGAGGGGCTGTATTTCCTCACTCCTTCTCCAGTGGGTGTCCTGGGGTGAGCAGTGACTGTAGCAGGCCTGAACCAGGAGCAAAGGGGCTGTGAGAGGATCAGCTGCTTTCAGGCTGAATAGGCTGTAGATTATTTCCACATCTGTGTTAGCTTTGGCTTGATCCCACAGATTTGCAACAGCTGTTGGGAAGCAGAGCAGAGATCCCCTCTTTAAATGGATGATCAAATCCTTAGAGTGTGTGGAGTATGTTATTTCTATGTCATCCTCTTCACGGCAGGAAAAACAGCTTTTCAGAGTTGCTGAGGCAGCACTCTGCCCTGCTGCCTGAGCTATCATCCCACAGTCTCACAGCAAGTTGTAATTTGCTTTCTGTATCCCACACCCAGCCTGACACAGAATCCTTTGTGAGGTGTGTGGTTGTGCAGGTACCCATACCAGGGATGCCTTTTTTGTCCTGGATTTCCCTTTCTGCATGGACCACAACCAGTGGGTGTAAGCTGAGTTTGTCCTCTTTGCAGAACCTTCACATGTGCAAATCCTTGGCATTTTACCCTGAGAAAAGCTAACTAGCACAATGGTTTGCCACAGGACAAGTTGGGTCATCCCAGTGGTTTTAGGTGGAGATCAGATGTCCTTGCTGGAAGCTGTAGTTTAGGTGCAAAATAGTGGCACAGTGTGGGAATCCCATAGGGAGCTGTCATTAGTTTGGCTAAAATGAACCAGCCCATTTCCTATCGAGGTTCTGCTCTTTCAGGTCAGACCTGCAGTAAAAGGAGCCTTCAGGCTTCTTTCCCAAATGTCTGACAGGCTCTGGGAAGGCTGGAATCTGGCTGATGAGGGCCAGGGTGGTGGGAATTGTGGTAGATCCTGGCACTCCTCCTGCAGCGCGTGCGTTTCTCATTCCCCATCAGCTTTCCTGGCACACAGGGGAGTCATCAAACCCAACTGCTCCCACTTGAAACAGCACATTCCTGGATGGAATTAATATGGTTAGTGCATCAAGACCTCTAACTTCTAATTCAAGGCTTTTATAGTACGCTTCAAATGGCAACCCAGTTCCAGTTGCTTTAAATGCAATTGTTGAGTTTGTTCATGGGTGTTGTGTGATGTGTTTCAGTGATAACCCTGGCAGCAAATCTGTTAAAAATAGGAACTGCTCAGCCTTAATGAAGCTCTGAAACTTGGTTTGGTGTTATTTGGGCTGGTGGGTTGTATCTGGGAGCTTTTGTACAGGTGCAGGGTAAAACCTTTCCATTTGAATTGCTTTTTCTCATTCACCCAAGGTGTGACTGAGCGTGACATGATGTTCTTTAGGTTCAAATCTCAGAGCTCAGTGATGGACGTGCTCCCCCAGCAGCAACAGATGTCACGTTGAACTCTTTTGATGCTTTTTGACCCTTTTGACACACACCTGGCTTCATGCTTGCTTGAGACATTCTCCCGTGGACCCTCGCTGATGAGTGAGAAGTGGAAACTCCTGATTTCACGGGGACAGAGTGTCTGGATTACAGATTGCCTGTGCCATCAATGTCTGGGAAGCCGAGGGCAGTGCCTGCATTTTGGGTCCAGTGAGGCCTGATGGTTTTCACATCCTGAGAAGACCCAGACCAGCTGTTGGCAAAAGTTGCCACATGTGCTGGACCTCAGACTGTCTGGAGCCAGCCATGCCACGCTTGCTCCAGTGCTTTGAGCAGGTTTGGTTTGCTGTTATCCCCTTGTCTGGGGTGTTCCAGCCCCATCTCTCTGAGCACAACGAGTCCATGCAGCCTCTTGGCTCTGAAGTGCAGACCCTGCTGCTTTCCCGGCCAAGCAAAACTGCCAGGACCCACCGTGATGCCCCGGGGGAGCTGCTTCTGTATACAAAGGACTTGGCAAAATGAAGTGTAATGTAAGCAACTATTTAAAGAGAACTATCCGATTGCTAGTTGTAATTTCCTTATTGTTTGCAGCACCCTGTTAAATGCCTGTGATCCTTATAAAGAGCTTTCCCCCACCCTTTAAACTTCACAGTAGTGGATTTTACCTTCTGTGGTTTGAACACCGGCATTGTGAGGGGGCTGGTTTGCACTGAGTACAGTTTCTTTATTCTTTTCATGCCCAAGGCCATTTGGTTTGTGAATCCATTAATATGTCTGTTGGAAATGGAAGGCTGGTGGGTAGGACACAAAACCTTGCCTGCCTCTATATCCCCAGATCATTCCCATCTCGGGAAATGGGATTGCCTCTCTGCAAATCAGGGACAGTGATGGGATTGGCTCTCTTTGCAGCTCGGGGACGGCAATCTGCAGAGTTCTTCCTCTGGGAACACATGGGTTCTGTTTCTCTGTGAGATACTGGTGAAAGCAGCAGCACATTGTGTGATGGTTTCTCTGGCTCTTGTACTGGTGGGCCCTTTCTGTGCTTCACCAGTGCCTGGGTTTTATTCTCCAAACTGGAGCACATTGTAAACACACAGAGCCCAAGGGGCTTTGCAGAGCAGAGCTTGATGTTAGGGGAAGGTGGAGATTAGTTTCCTTCCTCATTTGGCTCTTGGTTATGGTTTGGCT
This sequence comes from Sturnus vulgaris, assembly GCF_052056855.1. Lineage (NCBI taxonomy): Eukaryota > Metazoa > Chordata > Aves > Passeriformes > Sturnidae > Sturnus > Sturnus vulgaris. Next base: position 3,164,391 of record NC_142263.1, on the reverse strand, counting down.
TTTGTTTGAGAGTTTGATAATTCACCACTGGGCTGTTTGGGTTGAAATACTTGGAGAAATGTAAGGAAAATGAGGTGATGGCTGCAGCTCCTCTGTGCACGGTGGGGAGAGCAGCTGTGCCAGCCCACACCTGCAGGCTGGGCTGTGCCAGCAGCTGTCATGGTCCTGTTTCTCCTCATGCCAGCCAGCTTCTGTGCATGAGTTAAGCTCTAAATTGTCCTGTGCCAGAAGCATATCCTAGGGAACGTGAGCCCAGGAGTGTGTGACACCCAGAGGGCTCTGTCACCGATGTTGTGCAGAGCCAAGCTCGCTGCAAAATGCAGTGACCAGCAGACAGGCTGGTCCAGACTGGGATGCCCAAAATGTGGCCATCAGCCTGCAAAGCTGGCAGTGCAGGATGGATGAGCTGGGCCCCTAGGCTGATGTCAAAGCCCTTAATCAGCTCCTGGGAACAAACCCGGGAAGCCCCAGTTGCAGAAGAATAATTTTTTTGTGTGTTGGCCTTGTGCTCAGCCTGGCTGTGTCTTGGCAGGGGTTGCTGGTTTGTTTAATGAACATGGAAGTGGGAGGGGAGGAAACAACCAGGGAAGCATTACAAATTGCTTCAGAGCAGTGGCATTAAAAGTATTTGTGCTTACCATGTCTTCTAAACAAAGAGCTCAAAGCATGGCAAGTATTATCCCCATTTTACTTGCAAAGAGGTAAAAGCCAGGAGGAGGAGGAGAAGCTTTGCCTGTGCTCATGGGCAGGTGTGAGACACACAGGGGTCTCACCTGAGGTCCTGAGGGGATGGTGATGATGGTGAGGGTCTGTCTGGGCACTGGCCCAGCAGCTCTTCCTCACATTCACACTCATCCCTGAAGCACCAGCTCTGTTTCTGTGCTCGCCTCTGACCTCTGCTCTGAGAGATGCTAATGCTCCAAAATCTTCCTGTTCACGAAGCCAAGTTTACCTTCCTTATCTCCCTTTCCAATCTCTTTTACAGCTGAAGCTGTGGAACAAGTACAGAGTCTCCAACATTCCTTCCCTAATATTTATCGATGCCTCCACTGGGAAGGTGGTTTGCAGGAACGGCCTCCTGGTCATCCGAGATGACCCTGAAGGTAAGACCTGCAGTCCCCTGTGCCACAGAAACATGGACACACAGCTGCCTTTTCATCTCAGTTCATTCTGAATGGCCTGGGGGGGAGGGAACAAAGAACTATTGTCATACTTAACTATTCAAAGCACTGTGCTATTTTCGGGCATAAAATTTTCTGCATCATTCCTGCCAGATCTTGTGTTTTGGTTTTGCTTACTGAAAAGAACAAAGAATTTCCCTCCAGGATTTTTGTCTGGAGTGCTAATGAGGAAAAGGTTAGGCTAACTGAAATATGAAGTTTGGATTTTTCCCTAATGGAGGCACATGGACAGACAGAATGATGGCCCAGACCTTCCATACCTTGGGAGCAGAATCCTTCCAGAATATTGAGTGGGACTTCTATCACTGATGTCACACTCAGGTTAATGCATTACCCATTATTTAGAAATTAAACAGAAGATGTTTAATTTCTAAATAATGTTACTATTCTCCCTTGCCAAAGTTTGCTGTGCTGGGAGTTGGTGTTAAATCTATCTTCCTCCAATTTGGAAAAAACCCAAATGAGCCAAATTAGAAAAAAAATAAAACCCAAATGTGCCCTTACTCACAGACCCTGCAGACCCATCAGTCATTTGCTGTAGTTGTCCATCCATTTCTTTTATTACTGGCTCATTGTTTCTTGGTGCAGTAAATACTGACAGAGTCTTTAATTCAGTGGCAGGAGCTGTACAGCAGGAACATGTTGTGGCCTGAGCCATCTGTGATGTTTCCTCCTCTCTGGCTGAACACATGGATTGATTGCTCTGGGAGCTGGCAGCAGATGATTCAGAGCGTGTTTGTGTGTACACACACAGCTTGCTTTGGGGTGCAGAGGGTTACTGTAAGATATATATATAGAGAGATATATAGATATAAACCACCATCTTTTACATATATATAGCTAAGGTTTAAAAATAAAGACATGTAGGGATATGTGTAAAAATACATGGTTAGTATTAGCATAAGAGACAGATTCTGACTGCATTCCTGAGCACATACCACCTTGCCCTCTCTTGCTAAAATAAACACTGTTGATAAGGAAAAGATGCCTCATCAGGCACAAAACCAGAGCAGGCTTTGTCGAGCTGAAGGTGCTTTGACTTGGGTGCAGCCTGCCTGAGAGAAAGAGGTGATTCTGGCTGCAGTGCAGAGCTTGGCTTCCTCACCTCAGGGCAGGGCTGTGGTGGTGCCTGACAGCTGAGGAGTTCTGCACCCACCTTGGATGGGAATAAACCCCAGTAGGGTTCCTCAGACAGGATCCCTGGCATCCTGAAGATGGGATGTTTTTTCTAGTTGAATTTCCTGAAACTGTAAAAGCTGCATGCACATTTACTGTCTTGTGTCTTCTTTCCACTCCTATCCCGACCCCTCCCCAGGTCTGGAGTTCCCTTGGGGGCCAAAACCCTTCAGTGAAGTTGTTGCTGGGCCCCTGCTAAGGAACAATGGGCAGACACTGGACAGCAGTGCCTTGGAGGGCTCTCACGTCGGGGTCTATTTCTCTGCACACTGGGTGAGTAGGAGGTGCTGTGCAGAGCAGCTGGAGCTCAGGGAGAGTAAAGTTGGTGCTGAAGAATTTAAGGTGTTTTGATCATCAGCACTGCAGTGGCCTGTCATCCTCAGCTGGCCCTGTAAGGGTGAGAGTGGTCAGATTTTAAAAATGGAAGAGGTTTTGTTGGTAACTTACAGACCATAAACCCCAGCCACATTCAGGCAGTGCAGCAAGGATGAGGTCACAGCAGTTCATGGTCACTGGGTGACCTGGCCCTGCTGGGTGTGGGTCTGGTCCTGAGGAGGAGACAATGTCCTCCTTGTGCTTGTGTTTTGCAGTGCCCGCCTTGCCGAAGCCTCACAAGGGTGCTGGTGGAGTCCTACAGGAAAATCAAGGAGGCAGGCCAGAAGTTTGAGATCCTCTTCGTTAGTGCAGACAGGTGAGGCAGCACTGACACTCTGTGCAGGCAGAGCAGCTTGGCTCTGGCACCAGAGAGGTGCCTGAGTCCTTTCCCTGTGCCCAGTGGGGAAATGCAGAGTGGGGTCAGCAAGAGCAGGTCTGTGCTTCCTTCACTTTGTGTCTTGTGGTCCTGGAGTCTGAAGGATGCTCGAGCTGCTGCTGTCACCGTTGGTTGGCATTCACATGTCCTGGAGAATTTGAAATATTTTACTGGGGAGAAATACACTGTAGACTTCTTCATGAAGGACCGGGAGCTTTAAATTTGGTCTAACTCTCTCCCAACTGATGGGTTTTGGTGGGAGGGATAAAGAGCTTTGCAGGGCAGGTTTTTAATGAGGAAGGAGCCTGGCAAGTGGAGGGCTCTGCATGCCATGCCCTGTTCCCCTGGCACAGGTCAGAGGACTCGTTCAAGCAGTACTTCAGTGAGATGCCCTGGCTGGCCGTGCCCTACGCTGATGAGGCCCGACGGTCACGCCTGAACCGGCTCTACGGCATCCAAGGTAGGAAAGGCCACACTGAGGCACAGATCTCCTTCCCCCCCCCCCCCTTCTCTTTTGTTGAGTATTTTTAATGTCTCCTCTTGTTTAACTAAACCAAGAAAACAGCAAAGCAAATCGCAGTGCCCCAGGCAGAGCCGCTTCATGTTTCTGCTCTCCACAAACTCACATTCCTACCACCTGCCAGGCAGGCTGTTAGTTGAAACAGGACTTCCATAAACAACCTAATTCTTCCTGGAAACTTGGAAGCTGTTTTTGGCTTGGATGTTTTTTGTCTAATTACTGATTTATTTATTTTTTTGCTATTTCTTGAAGGTTTAAATTTCATTTTCTTGCTGGTTTATGTAATGCAAAGGCAGGCCATTGTTCTGTGTAGGGGCTGAGAAAGATGGCATCTGGTTTATGTTAGTGACATGAATTACAAAGGAGAGAGTGTTTGATGTAAACCATGGCTTTGCTTTTACTGTACATGCCAGTGCCAGAATTCCAGCAGCCCTGGCTGCTCCTAGGGGCAGGGAGAGACTCTGTGTGGCTTCAAAGAGTCACAAAGATGATAAAAGCTCACAGCAGCATTCCTGGGGGCTGGCACCTTGTTCCTGCAGGGGACAAACTGCAGCACAGAGGTGTGCGAGGTGAATGGCTGGTGAGGAGATCTCGTGTATGTACAAATAGTTTCTCCCTGTGGTTAAAGGGTTTTGCTGCAATGTGGCTGTTCCTCATCTGTTTCTGTGTGATGTCACAGAATTAGAGAATATGCTGAGTTAGAAGGAACCCATCAGGATCATAGATCCAACTCCTGGCTCTGTGTAGCACACCCAGCAGTCCAACCCTGTGCCTGAGAGCTTTGTCCCAATGCTTCTTGAGCTCAGACAGGTTTGGTGCTGCGAACACTTCACTGGGGAGCCTCTTTCAGTGCTCAACCGCCCTCTAGGTGAAAAATTTTTTCCAGATACCCAACCTAAACCTCCCCTGACTCAGCTTCATGTTGTCCAGGATGTTAATGTGATCTGCAGGGAAGGAGGAGTGTTGCCAAAGGTGGCCGAGGGCTTGGGAAGAGTGACAGGAGAAATAATCCCTCCTTGGAGTCCTCTCTGAACACCCCTCAGGTGCTGCCACTCAGCTCTGTTCCCTGACCTTAGCCCAAAAATAACCATTTCCCTGCTTTAAATAGCCATCAGTTTGCTGTTTAATGACCTTCCCGTGAGGCCAGAGCTTTCCAAATTCATCTGTCATTCCCCCAGCCCTCTTCACAACCCTCTCCAGTGCTGGTTTCAGCCCAGCACTGCAGGACTGCTGCCAGTTTCACTGGGACTTTCTGTAAATAAGGTGTCCAGACATGGATACTTGAGCACCAGGCATGCTGTAGCCAGGGAAACAGTTACAACAGCTTTCCCTCCAGCTCCAGCCACTGCCTTTTTAAAGGTGTCTCTTTGGTTGTGTGCCGACCTGAAAATGTAAATATTGGCTGTTCTCCTGCACCCCAGCCCCCTCCTCTGCCCAGGTAGCTCCCATGTTGTCCCTGAATCTCAGCTCCATGTAGACTTTAAGCCTGTTTGCAGTCAGGCTTTTCACACCAGCTGGGACAAAAACTTCCTGCAGACAGAGCTGGATGTTGTGGGCTCTGCTCATCACCACATGTGGTTATTCCACCTAAAGGAAAAATCAGATCTGTGTAACCACATCTGCATTTCCCCACATTCATGGTTCTGATGCTGCCTCTCTGAAAACTCTCTTTGGAGCTGCAGCTGTGATCAGTGAGAGTGTCCAGGTTTCCATCCTGGTGCTTGGGTTGTGAGCACAACATGAGGAGGATTCCCTCTGTTTTTTGAAGGCTGGGTTCTCTAAAAACAGGAGAATATGTCTTCCCTGTCTTCTTTAAGTTCCTGAGTGGTGGAAGCAGCAAGAAAGTAAAATCTCTTGTTGTTTCAGTCCTGTGTTGGCCCCTACAACTTTTAAAAACTCAGTATAAAATGCAGATTGAGTTAGAGGCCTTTATTTGGGTTTACTTGAATGCCTCTATTCATAACTCATGTGCAGGCAGAGGCTGGACCATACCACCTTTAGTAAATTGCTTCTGGGTGCAGTGCTGTTCTGAGAAAGTCATGTCTTGTGTTGTGGCTGCTTAGAAAATAATTCCCCTTTGTGCAGGCAGCTCCCAGTCCTGCCTTGGGTGAAATCCCCTGGCCTTAGCTCTGCTTCCATTGGCGTGGGGAGCAGTGATAAACTCGATGCTTTGGCAGTAATCACCCCTTGTTGTTGTGTGTCTCACAAGATCTCTGAGTTCCCCGATATTCCCCCTGGACTCTGTGGTCTCTCTTTGGGATTTGCAATGCCTTCCAAAAACTGTTGTTTCTCCCTGCTTTAGCCCAGACACCCACAGGTCACCCTCACAGCCTGGAAATCACTTCTACAGGAGATTTCTGGAGTTTTCTTCTGAAAAAGTGAAAAAACAGCAATAAAATGCACCACCTGTGCTGTGGTTGGTGTGGGGTTTGCTTCACGTAGATTGTGATTACTCACCCAAAAGAATTCATGCAGATGAGATTTCAGTGTTGGGTCTGGGGTTTAATATATAAATATGTAAATGCCTTGCCAGGTTTGGTAACAAACCATTTGGCCCCTGTGTTTTCATAAAATGCTGGCCCCATGGGAGCCAAATCCATTTTCTAGTGCATAAAATCCAACCAAGGCTGTCTATGCTAATTTTCATCCAAGCTTATACAATATTCATTGCAGTGTCTGATCGCTGATTCTTCTTGATAAGTAAATTCTGGTGTTATGACTTAAGGCAATTACCAAATCCCCCAAAAGGCACTAAAATAACAAATAGTGGCTGGGACGATCAAGGAGGGGGAATTACTTGGGTTAGCAGGTGTGAATAACATAAAGGATGGTTTCCCCGGTCCTGCAGGTCTGTGTCCCCGAAAAGTAAGGTGTGTCTTTTAGGGAAGTAGTCACAAAGGGCAGCTGAGAAGACGGAGATGTGAATTATCTTTAAAAATATTCTATTTTTTGATTCAGTTTTGTATTTGCAGTTGGAGGTTTAATGGCTGGGTATTGGAGAGGGGGTCATCTGCATATGCAAATTAGATGAAGTCTAAAGGAATGCTTTGAATAGTTGATGAAATCCTTGACAGCTGCAGAATCACAGCAATCTGTGTCTAAATTGGGCCCTTAATTTTCCCAGATCAGCAAAGCTTATTTGAAACCTCTGCCTGGGAGTGTTGCTCAGGCTGAGTGGTGCCCTGAGAAGCCTGTCCCTGATGTATAATGGATGGAAAAGCAGGCGTTTGGGGTGGGGTTGGCAATCCTAAAAGGATCAGGATCCGAATCCTGAATCCTTCGCAGCCCGGTGCTTCTCCTGGTGTCAGTAGCACTTTGTGCCTGCAAGGGCAGGGCCAGCGTGAGATTTCCCAATTCCTTCCAGTCTGTTTAACCCATCCCTGCCCTGGGGCTGCGTTGAATTACCAGCAGGTAATGAATAAGCCTTTTTGTGATACAAAATGGTTTTCTTGGCGTACCCTAAGGATCTGCAAGCTCAGCCATTGGGCGGGTTCCTGCACTGCTGCTTAGCACCAGCCCCAGCGCAGGCAGGAATGCGCCGGGCTGGAATGAAGGGAATGCAGCCGCTGGCCTGGACCTGCAGGCAGGCTGGGACACACAGATGGCCGAGTATTTCCTAGAGAAATGCCCCCAGTTCAGAGGGCTTGTGAGTAACCCACTGTTGGACAAACACGGGAGCACAGTGCCAGCAGCCTGGCAGGGGCAAACACGCTGCCAGCCCCCTGCTCAGGGAAGGGCTCTGCAGGGTATTTCTATTTAAAATGAACCTCGGGATGAAAGGAAGGAGTGTTGGAATTGCCTCAGCTTGCCAGGGATGTTGCTGGGTGAAGGAGATGCTGGATAGGGAGCAGGTCAAAGCCCGGGTGATGAGCAGTGACAGCAGCACTTGGCACTAACACTGGTCACTTCATTTGTCCCTTGGGGCCCGATCCTGCTGTCCCCTTTTCCTTCCCTGTGGGATGTTTCTTTGTCTCGCTGATGACAGAGGAATGGTGTGCTTTCCAGATGAAGTCACCAACATGAGCCGCTCCTGCTGACCCACCCGTGATGTTTTGTGGCCGGAAAGCTGGTGCTTTATCAGATGGGATGGTCACCAGCTGCCGTCCAACCTGCCCTGCTGCCAGTGACATTTGAATTGGGGACTTGTGCTGTGTCTCTGTTCATCTCTTGTACAAAGCTTCTCCTTTATGATAAAACTTTTCAGCGCCATAGCTCAGGGCAAAATGCTGCTTTTTCCCAAGGGCCAGATCACTGGATGTCTCCTGAGCCACGTCCTGTCAGGTTCCTGTAGACCTGGACATTCCTGCACAGCTTTTTTAGTCTCCAGAGGGATGTGCTGTGGAAATGGCTGGGCCATTAGTGCAGAGTGCTGGAGGGCTGTAGGGGCAAGAATACGTGGTGTTCTTCTGGGAAGGAACACACCCTGCTTCCTGGCCACCGTTGTCTGCAGGCCTTGTGAGTTCCTGGGAGTTGGATTGTTCCAAAGGCAGCCACATCTGGGCACTGGGATGGTGCTGCAAGAGGGAGGGTCCCTGGGTGGGATTTGCACCCGTGGGCACCAGACAGCAGCAATCCCTGCCTGCAGCTGGGCAGGGAGAGGCAGGCAATGCCTGAGCTGTCTCTCAGCTTCCTGCTCTGGCTCCTGAATTGCAGTGCTCTGCCTGCACGGAAACAGGATCCAGGGAGCCTCATCCCCACTCGGTGAGCTGCGGACAGGGGAGGCTCACTGGGCTCCTGCCAGAGCCAGAGGCCATAGGAAGAGAGAGGCCTTTCTCCCCACACCCTGCCGCTGGCCAGTTCATGCTTTGGCTGATCCCCCTCCCTGTTTTTTTCCATGCAGGCATCCCAACTCTGATCGTGCTGGACTCCAAGGGAGATGTGATCACGCGGCAGGGCCGGGTGGAGGTGCTGAACGACATCGAGTGCCGCGAGTTCCCCTGGCACCCCAAGCCCGTGCTGGAGCTGACAGATTCCAACGCTGTGCAGCTCAATGAGGGCCCCTGCCTCGTTCTCTTTGTAGGTATGGATGGAGCATCCCTGCTGTGACAGCAGAGCCTGTCTGGGGAAGGGGGCTGGGCCACCTGCCAGCTTGACTAGAGCTGCCTACGGGGCTGGGAACCTGCCTCTGGTGATGACAGTGTCTCTGGGAAGGGATATCACTTCCATTTCTATTTCCTGTGTTCACAGAAAGGCCAGTGGGGAGAGAGAGCTCCCTGTGGAAGCCCCTTAGGATAGACTTAGAGCCTTTCCTGTACCACAGCAGCTCACAGGGGTTTGCCAGAGCCTGCTGTGCCCATGGGGCTCCTGCAGCTCCCACACAGCCCCCTTGGATTTGGTGGAGCAGTGACTGGCAGCACAGAGGAGCTGTCATAACAAAGGTGTGGTGGTTGCTGTGGATAGGAATGCTGATGAGGAGTTGGGAGTATGAGAAATACACTGTCACAGCTGGTGGAGAGGGGAAAAACCTTTCCTGGAGCAGGGACTTCAGGCACACGTGATGTTACAGAGGAGTCAGAGGAAGTGTCTCTGTGGGGAATTACAGATCTGTGCTTGAAACCACAACTCAGGGCTTGAGTCCCTGGGCTGAACAGGGCTGTGACAGAGCAGCCTTTCATGCTCTGCTGCTCCTTGATTCCTCTGATTCCCCTGGTTGCAAGACAGGGCAAGTTTTTCCCTAAAGTTCCCGTCCTTTCACTGCTAACCCACACATGAAGCTTCCCTGCAGTTAGAAACAGGCTTAGAGCTCAGCCAAAGCATGGATGGCTCATTCTTCATTGCTTCCCTGCCAGCAGTGGACACAATAACTCGGGAAAGGGCATGGCTGGGATGAGCTGTGCTGCAGGCTGAGCCTGGAGTGGGGTGCACACAGCATCCCAGGAAGGGAATTGAGGGGTCCTGGGCTCTTGAGGGGGTGCAGCTGTCCCTTGTGTGCTGTGTGGAGTTTAGGGGGGTGTGCTGAAGAAGTGAAGGAGCCCCCCTTGCCCTGCTGGTGTTGTGCCTGGCCCAGAGCAGGGCTCGTGTCTCGCTTCCTCGTGTGCCCTTTGTGAGCAGCACACGCTGCTCTGCAGTGCTCATACACAGCCCTCGCTCCTTTCCTTCTTCCCTTTCAGATTTCCTTTTGACCCTGGTTATTTATTCAGCGGAGCCCAGCAGGGGATGTGAGCACAGAGCCAAAAATCTTCTCCTCACGCGGGAAGGACGGGCTGGCCACGCCAAGCCTGATGGATCAGGGCTGGCGCTGCAGGCCTCTGGAAAGAGTTATTTTTATCTTGCTCTGAGCAAAGTTTTTCTATCACCTTGCTGCAAACAGCTCATCAGGAGAACAGCTGGGGCTCTTGCTCAGTGCTTTTGGGGGTGAATAGTCTTGATGAAGTCCACCAGTGATGTGCTGGGGCAGAGATGCAGCTGGTGCTGCAGCAAGGCAGGCACTGGGAATGGGGGCTCTTGGCCAGCTTTTTCCTGCTGGGATACCCCCCAGCAGACCAGTGCCTGCACTGCACAGGCAGCAACACCCCCAGGAGAAGGCAGGCTTAGCAAGTGCTGGTGCTGAATAAATCCTGACTGATCTACCTCCTTCCCCAGAGGGGTTAGGGCTGGGTTAGCCAGAGTGTGCAAGGCTGCCTGGAGCGCCGCCAGCAGCCGATGTTTGTAGGAAAATCAATCCCTGCAGACACCCTGCAACTCAGAGTATTTATCACTGCCATGCACGCAGGACAGACCCTGAAATCCAGCGTGCAGTGTCTCTGGAATCTCCTGCTTTGCTTGGAGAAGACAGGGATGTGTGAAGCAAGGGCAGAGAGTTTTCCTTGCATGGGCATAGCTTGTCCCAGCTGGGGGCTGGACCTGTTGTGGTGATTGCATCAGGGATCACAAGGGGATACAAGGGGCTCTCTTCTGCCTTCTTCCTTTAATGCCTGAAAGTTGTCCCCAAATTAGAATCTTTTAATCTCCACACTTCCCAAGGACGCAGACTCTCCTCTTTCCAGCTCACTATTTGAACTTCAGTGGTGGCTGGTGTTTGATTGATGCTGCCATCTCTTTTTGCCCTACCTCTGTCAAATCAAAGCTGCCTTCACAGCGCTGAGACTGGAGCAGCAAAGCTGTGTCTCAGCCGTCCTGAGGCAGAGGGATGGTGGGTGGCAGGCAGGGGTGGCAGCAGCCTCAGATCAGCGCCTTTGTTTGGTCTTCAAAACATGCTCAAACCACAAAGCAGGGTTTATTTGTGCCTGTTTGTCCCTGCACATCACCAACAGCACCAGGGAGTGAGCAGTGGAGTATTTGGGGAGCAGGAGCTGCTCTTCTGCTCGGTGTTTCCCTGCAGTGCATTTCAGCTGCTCCCTGATAGCTCCAGAGCTGTGTGGCTTTGAAGTCCGTGTGGTGCATCCGGGCTCCGGCTTCCTGCGTGGTGGTGCCGTGGGACAGTGCCTGGCCCATTTGCATCCTTTGATCCTAACCTCCTTTTTTTTTTGTCTTGCCTCTTTTCGTTTTGTCTCCAAAATCCCGTGCCCTGCAGATTCAGAGGATGACGGGGAGTCAGAGGCAGCAAAACAACTGATTCAACCCATAGCTGAAAAAATCATAGCCAAGTACAAAGCCAAAGAGGAGGAGGCACCACTGCTGTTCTTCGTGGCGGGTGAGGTAAGTGGGAGGAGAGCACAGGGCTGTGTCCTGCTGGGGATGGGGACTGAGCTGGGTTGGGTACCGTTGTTGTTGTTGTTGTTGTTGTTCAGGGGGTAAACTGAAGCGTGGAGCTACTGCAGCTGTCAGGCAGCAAGGAGAAAAATAGACTTGAGGCCTGGCTGACTCAGTCTGTGCTGTCATTGCTGGATATTACTTCTAGCAAAGGGTTTTTTCAGAGATGGAGAAGCCTGAAGGTGTGAGAGGGGTAGGCAGAGTGGGGCAGTGGGAGGTGCGAGGGAGTGGAGCTGCCATGCTGGGGCTGCTGCCCGCTCAGCCCTGAGGCTGTGCAGGCAGCAAAGTGGCTGGGCAGGGGAAGAGGAGCAGGGTTTGAGTTTCAGCCTGGCCCAGCCAGTGAGATTTCGGCTGTTTCCCTGAGCTGACCATGTTTTTCTTGGCCGGGATGGTATTTGAGGCATGTGCAGGCTGCAGTGCTCAGAGTCAAAGATCCGCTGGAGAGAATGGGAAACGGGAAAACTGGAGCACTTCTGGCTTCCCTTTTCCCTGCACAAACACTTTGCCCTGCTGCAGTTTGGCAAACGAAGGTTTTTGTGTACGGGTCAAAAAAGCTCCCAGCACCCTCAGGCTTGCAGTTCCCCTCCCACATCAGTGCTCAGGGCCTGGGCAGGTGGCAGCCGCTGCGCCTGCTCCGTCCCTGCACGCCCACGTCACAGCCGCAGTGTTCCATGCGCCCAGCCCTCCGGAGCCGCCCTGCGACAAAAGGGTCCCCACTGCCACACCCAGGCCCCCCCCCAGCCAGACAGGCCCCCACTGCCACCTCCCACAGCCCCGTTGGCCTCCTCCGTGCAGCCACTCCCGCTCCCAGCACCGTAACGGGTCTCTGAGCATCCCTGAGCTCAGCCCTGCACCCTTGAATAAGTCCCTTGTTGGAAAGGACTATTTTGGGAGGGTCCAGGACCTTCCCCCCCCTCCCCCAGAGCCTGCGAAAGCGTTTTCCTCCCGCTCGCCGGCTGTAGCTGAAACATTGCTGCTATTCATGCAGCTCCCGACGGCCCTACAGCGGCTGGCCCGAAGAATGGGGAGCGTCCGGCACATCCCATTCATCCGTCACCTCAATAGCCGGGAGCGCTGGCCCCGGGGCTCCGCTGGCCCCCACGCACAAAGCAGCCCGGCCATGGCCGGAGCAGGCGCCTCCCATTGCTCTCCCAGCACCGTCTGGACCGATTTTGCATTGATTAAAAATATTCCTTGGTGCCTTTGTAAATGAAGGACGAGGCGTCCCGACACCTGGGTGGGTGGGGGGCGGCCGAGGCGACGAGCCCAGCCCTGCTGGCCTTTGCAGCCACGTGGTCCAGCTGCGCCAGAAACCCCTGCAAAGGAAGGGGAGGCGCAAGCCGAGCTCCCCAGCGCTGCCGCCACGCGCTGCAGAGCCCCGGCCGCCAACCAGGTGGATGGATTCCATTCCTGCCCCAGGAACGCCCCGCTCCGGCTGCGGAGCATTGTGGGCTCGGTGATGAATCGCACCGATGCTGGCTTTTTGCATCCCACAGCCTTGGGAGGGATAAATCATTGCCTTTGCCTTGAGCTGAGCCCTGCCTGGGTGAATGGAGGGCAGTCTTCTCCCCCTGCAAGCAGCCAGCTGCTCCTGTGTGTGCCCAGACACTGGGACCTGCTGGTGAGATCTCATCGTTGGCTCAAAGCACAAGTCGTCATCCCATTCCCGTTCTTTGTTTTATTCTGGGTGTGTGCTTGGGTCTCTTTGGTATCCACCCTTGGTGAGCAGTGAGGCCATGGCTGTGCTGGCAGAGGGCTGGCAGTGCCCACATTCAGCACTTGTCCCCAGTTCCTTGAGCTGCGGATGTCTCAGAGGCTCTGGGGTGGCCAGGGCAGCAGGTCAGTCTGGAAGCGGTGCCTCTGGGTTGGAGGAGTGCATGTCCCATTCCAGCCTGGGATAAACCAACCCCGTTTGGTTCTGACACAAGCCATGAGCAGAGCAGACATCAAGATGGACGTTGCCTGCTATGCTCGTGGTTGTGCAGTGCTGGTGCAAGGCCCAGCCCCTTGGGATACACTGTGGGCTAGATTGTGGCAGCAGCAGCGAACTGCTCCTGTTCTCCTGGCTCTGCTGATGACTCCTCTGTCCTTCTCCTTTTGGCCTCCAGGACGACATGACCGACTCCCTGCGGGATTACACCAACCTGCCCGAGGCTGCCCCCCTGCTCACCATCCTGGACATGTCAGCCCGGGCCAAGTACGTGATGGATGTGGAGGAGATCACGCCCGAAATCGTGGAAGCCTTTGTCAGCGACTTTCTAGCAGACAAGCTAAAACCCGAGCCCATCTAAGGGGCCCCTGCCAACAGACATTATTTAAAACTAGGTCTCTCTTCCGCCGCTTGTGGATTCTCCAGCGTGTCCTCACGCCCGACCCAGTATCCAACCTTCTTGTGGTGCCTTGTTTTACGCAGTGAATCCTTCTCCTAAGCAAACTCCTTGAGATGCACTTTCAGCAGGGAGTTGTTGGCGTTTGGAGACTTCGCTTGTGCTTCATGGTGATATATCTCTAATAACCAGGCCAGAACTGTTACCGTATCGTTATTTTATACATGGCACTAGCTAGCAGGCAAATCTTTTTGCATGGTGTTCTTCCCAACGTATGCATCAGGCAGTGGGTGGGGTTCTTGGGGCTCTTTTCTTTCTCCTCCTTCCACTTCTTTCCTTTCTCACCACCCCTGCTGACTAAATGACTTCCAGGAAGCAATAAGGAAACTGTCCCCATCGCCCCTGGCCAGTCCTTTCTCTCCCACCCAAGTGCCCTGACAAGGCCAAGACAAAGTCTTAACTGCTGACAACCTCTGAAAGACCACGGCACAGCCAAGCTCTTCCTCCTGCGGGTGAGACCTTCCCTTGTGGGTTTCCCACCTCCCACTCCAAGCACCGACAGCCTTAGGCAGCGCTGGCTGTTCGTGTCAGGGTCCATCCCCCTGCCATGGGTGGGTATTCCCTCCGTCCCTCCCACTCTGAGCCAGGAGGAGGATCACCACCGGGCTGCCCTCACCTCTTGTCTCTTCCTTGTGCTCTCCCTGTCCACTTTCGTCCCTCTCTCTGGTATGAATTGTCCTCTTCCCTCTGTGTTAGTTGATTGAGCTGTTTTTCGTAGGTGTGTCCCAAACTCGACGTTAATGGTGCTGTTCTTTAAAAAAAATAACCAAAAAAAAAAAACCAACCCAAACCCTAAGAAAAAAAACCCTTTCTCCCTAACTCAAGCAGCACAGCCGAGCCCTTGAAAAGTGACATTGTAAAAACTGTACATGGTGATTGGAACTTTGTAATAAAACTGTTACAATGATCTCGTCCCGCAGGGGTGCCCATTGCTGCGTCCTGGTGTCACGGAGGGACAGAAGTCCTCCTTGTGTGGGGGAAGAGGAGCCCACAGCCTGACCCCATGCAGAGGTGGCCCCTGGGCTCACACAGCCCCTGCCTGTGCCTGCTTTGCTGGGGTGGGTCAGAGCTCTCCCGGAGGGAGGGAACCCTTTGGCAGCCACTGGGGCGTTCCCAGCCTGAATAGCGGGTGTTGTGCAAGCCACTGCTTTTCCCTTTCAGCTCATTAGTCAGCCATGGCAGGATTATGGCCTCCTCTTTTATCCTGCTGCAGCTTCCCACCCTGCCAGGAGCTGGGAACAGCCGCCAGCTCGGCCTGTATAAACCCAGCCTGTGTTTTGCACGTTTCAGGGATTCCCATGTTCAGCAGTGATGAACTGACTGGGGAGCAGTTCCAGGAGCAGCCCAGCACCTCCCAGCAGTGGTGTGGTCAGGAGTGATTGTTGGAGCTCAGGGTTTGGGTAAGCACAGGCAGGACCTATTCAGGTGGCAGCAATCTGGTCTTTCTGACCCCAAACCACAGCCAGCAGCCAGGCTGGGAAGGACACGCTGTCAGCAGCAGCCTGGCAGGGACAGCACAGAGGGATCTGAGGTCTCTCTGCATCTCCTGGATGAAAGGGCTGGAGCAGGGGGGAACTGGCTGAGGTGAGGCCAGAGCTGGTACTCTGCCTTTCCCTCCTCACTGTGATCAGCCTTCCCTTCTCTCTAGCATCACCATGTGGCCACTACAGCCACTGGGAGCCACACACTCATGCCAGCACTCATTAGCCTTAAATACTCATTTACTACAAACCAAACAGCTCGAGCTGCTCTTTTATTAACTCTCAAGGGAACCAAAGGCACGAAGTTCTCCTTCAGCACCCCAACCACAGCAGTTCAGCCAGGCACAGGCAACTTCTGCCTGTCATCCTGCTTGTGCCTCCACAGCAGCTGCCTCTTGCCCTCGAACAGCACGATGCCAGCAGCAATAGCAGAGTTCAAGCTGTCCACACCTGGCACCACAGGAATGAGCAGTCTCTTCCCCCCCGTGCTGGCTGCCAGCCGGAGCGCGGGCGGGCTCAGGCCGTGGGTCTCCCCTCCGATCACCACGGCCACTGGAGCCCGTGCCCAGTCCTCATAGTAATGCTGTGCAGCCAGCTCTGGGACTGCTGCTGCTCCCTCCTCATCCTCGTGCTCAGGAGCAGCCTTGGGGCTGGGTTTCACAGGGGGTTTTGGGCTGGCAGGAGCAGAGCCAGCCGTGCCGGCCGCAGCGTTGGGGTCGTTGTTGTCGGCTACGCAGACCTGGATGCCAGCAGGGAGGTTGGTGGGAACAGACTCCCAGTCCAGGTTGGCAACGATGGGCACACGGAAATGAGCCCCCATGCCTGCACGGAGCACCTTGGGCTCCCACGGATCCACACAGCCTGGGAAGGAACAGGGAGAAACAGTGACAGCGCAGGGATTCCCAAAAGGATTCAGCAGCCACAGCAAACCATGCCCAACACTCCTTACAAACCCTGGGGAACATCTCCAAGCACCTCGCTCCCTGCCTTACCCCCAGGCTACTCACACTCTTACCTTTGGTGAGCAGCACTTTCTCACAGCCTGCTCCTGCTGCAGATCTCAAAATAGTCCCCAGGTTTCCTGGATCTCGGATGTTGTCACAGATGAGGAGCAGTGGCAGGGAGTTGGCGAGCTGAGCTGCAGGGTAGGACATCTTGGCAGGGTCAGGCTTGGAAAAGATGCCTGAGGAAATGAAGTGTGACAGGTTTATGACTGACCCAGCCCAAGGAGAGGCCTGCTCTGAGAGAGTTGGCCCAAATCTCACTAAAGATGTGCTGGAGGATGTGTTAGGAAAAGCACCACCTAAAGGAACTTTGAGCAGAGTTTGTCACTTGGCAAGAAGAACTGATTTTCCAGCAGTGCTATGTCTAAGGAAAGATTATTAATAGAGTCATTATCCTAAATAAGTAGAGTTTCCCTTGGGCAGTGTTGCAACTTTTTCATTGGCAACTTACCTAGAAGCCCCTGAGGAGTTACGAGGTCAGACCAGGTCTTAATGTCTTCAAATTTCACCTTAACCAAGCTGGCTCGTTTTATCTCTGCCTCAGGCAGCAGTTTCAGGTGCCCCACGGTGCTGAAGAAGAGTGTCTGTGGCACAGCTCCTGCTTCCAGTGCATCCTTGATCAGCCTGTGCCCCTCCAGCAGAACCTTCCCGTGATTATCCCGAAACTTCTTTGACTTGGCAATAGTCACCACTTTTCTGTGGAGAAATTATTCAGAGCACATGGCTGTAATGCTCACAACACCTTCAGTCTGACCTTCATCAGCCCCTGAGAGCTTCTCTGGGAGATCACAAAGATGATCTGAGGGATGGAGCACCTATCCTAGGCAGAAAGGCTGGGCGAGGTGGCTCTGGGGTGACCTTTAGAGCACCTTTCAGTACCTGAAAGACAGCTGGTGAAGGACTTCAACGAGGGTCTGCAGTGCCAGGATAACGGGGAATGGCTTTAAACTACCAGAGGGCAGGATTAGATGGGATATTGGGAAGGAATTCTTCCCTGGGAAGCACAGGTTACCCAGAGCATCAGTGGCTGCCCCATCGCTGGAAGTGTCCAAGGCCAGGCTGGATGATGCTTGGAGCACCCTGGTCTGGGGGAAGGTGTCCGTGCCATGGTAAGGGGTGTTACAGGATGGGCTTTAAGCTCCCTTCCAACCCAACCACTCCCCGGTTCTATGAAGCCCTCCGGTATCTCCAGCCTGGCAGTACGTGTCAGTCTCCCCCCTTTCCTCCCAAGAGCGGAACTCCCCTCCCGTTCAGTTCTGAGGGTCAGCACGGCCGGGCCCCGCTCCCCGCGCTCACCCCAGCCTGCGATCCCCGGGCGCCGCCTTCTCGTACCACAGCCCCGGCGCGGCCGCTCCGCGCTCCACGGCGGGCGGAGGCGGCGGCGGAGGCTGCGGAGGGGGCTGCGGCGGCTGCGGGCGCTCCGCGGAGCTCTGCGGCTGCAGCACCCGCACGGGGCTCCGCCGCAGCGCCCGCACCCCGCGCCGCCCCGCCGGGTCCCCCCGCGCCCCGCGGGGCCTCAGCAGCGCCCGCCACGCTCGGCCCAGCGCCGCCATGGCGGCGGCACCGCCCCCTGACGTCACCGCCCGCGACGTCACCGCGTACCAGCGCCGCCGCGTGACGTCACGGCCGCCGCCGCCATGGCCGCCCGCAGGGCGCTGCACTTCGTGTTCAAAGTGGGGGACAGGGCCCGCACGGCGCGGTTCTACCGGGAGCTGCTGGGCATGAGGGTGAGCGGGGACGGGGGGGAGCGGGGGCTGCCGAGAACGGGCCGTGCTGCGCCCGCCGTGACCCCGGAGCGCGGCCACGGCCATGGGGAATGGGGATGGGGATAGGAATTGGGGTGGGGATAGGAATTGAGCTGGAGATGGAAATGGAATGGGAATGGTGATTGGGATTGGGCTGGAGATGGAAATGGGATGAGCATGGGGATGGAAATGGAATGGGAATGGGGATTGGGGTGGAGATGGGGATGGAAATGGGATGGGAGTGGGGATGGGGATGGAAATAGAAATGAAATGCGAATGGGGATTGGGGTTGGGATGGGGATGAGGATAGAGTGGGGATAAGGATGGGATGGGGGAGGAATGGAATGGGAATGGGGATTGGGATGGGGATGGGAGCCACATCGTGCCCGCGCTGGCCCTGTCCCTGCCCGTTTCACCAGGCCAAGGGAAGGGGTTCTGGGTTGGAACGAGGTGATTTTTGAGGTCACCCCCCAGCCCAAAGCGTCGTGTGGTTCTCCAGGTGCTGCGGCACGAGGAGTTCGAGGAGGGCTGCAAGGCCACCTGCAATGGGTGAGTGCCCTGCCTGCCCCGAGCCCCCAGTGCCAGCTGCTAGCTCGCAGTAATGCAAGGGCTGGCTTGTATTTTATTAAATTGCTTCCCTTGGAACCTACAGCCCCCCATTCTGTGTAGGTGTGCTGCTTATAGTGAACATAAATATCCCACCTAGCAATTGGTATTTAACTATTGAATTATTTCGAACCAGGACTTACGTTCAGTCCCACTGATTATTTATATAGGCATGGCACAATCAAGGTTCTTGAGTTAAAAATCCCTCCTGGTACCCCTAAAGGCTTTTGTAAAGAAAAAGGAATAAAAGAAAGAAGTAGAAATAAATTTCTTTGTGAAATTGAAGCAATCTTACGGTTTGGTGCCCTTTCCTACTTAGCAATAAGGAAGTGGTTGTATAATTGCAGCTAATGAGCAGCCTGTGCTCTTAAAGCACGAGCTGTTCATGAGATAGAATTACTTTTATCATATGGCCATGAATGACAGCCCAGGGTCAAATCTGCCTTGATTTCACTCTAGAAATGCAATCCGTCCTTGAAACACAAATACTTGCCAGTTCTTGCTGGTTACTTTTCATACTAATGACACTAAAATATGGATAATATGGATATTCCAGCCCATATGATGGAAAATGGAGCAAGACCATGGTGGGCTATGGACCAGAGGACAATCACTTTGTGGCAGAGCTGACTTACAACTATGGCATTGGAGAATATCGCCTGGGCAACGACTTCCTGGTGAGTTCCACTCCAAGCAGCCAAACCTCCTCAGGATAAGCTGATTTACTTTAATAATTAAAAGCTGGTTTGTCACATGGGTTGTACCAGCTGCTTTTTTAATGCTGTTTGGTCCCTTAAACACTTCAGTGTTGCTCTGAGTTGGAAGAGCAGAAACCAGAGCAGCTTTGTGCTCACTTAAGGTCCAGGAAGCATTTTTTGAGCTCTGCCTCTGCTCTGTGTGTAGGACAGCTGGTGTTTGCTGCCAGATCCAATGTGGAATCCTGAGCTAGGAAGGACTTGCTGCAGGAAAACACTCTTATATTTATTATTAATAATTTTTTTGTGATTTAGTGGCTGGCAGCAGATGGAGATCTCGTGTTTCCTGTGTGAAAACAGGTGATGTCTCTGCATCCACCCCATGGATTTTGTTGTGTCCTCTCTAGGGTATCACTCTGGTGTCCAGCCAGGCTGTGAGCAATGCCAAGAAGATGGGGTGGCCCCTCAAAGAAGTCACCTCTGGTGTCTTTGAAACTGAAGCCCCAGGAGGATACAAGTTCTACCTGGAAGACAAAGAACAGCTCAAGCAAGGTGAAATATTTACCCTTACTGGTGTTCAGCAGAAATTTACCACTGGGATATCAGTGTGTGTTTATTTTATATGCATTTTATAAAACAGAACACTTTTTTGTCATTTCTCTGTTACTTCTCCAGAATGCAAAGCTGTGTGTTTAAGCCTATAATTGCAGCTAATTTGAAATTATTGTAATCCTCAAGATCCCGTGTGGAAGGTCACCCTGGGTGTCTCAGACCTGCAGAAGTCTGTGAGCTACTGGTCTGGTTTGCTTGGGATGAAAATATACGAGAAGGATGAAGAGAAACAAAGGGCTTTGCTGGGCTATGCTGATAACCAGGTCAGTCCTTGGAAAAACCACCACAAAAACTTCTGGTTTCCTGAGAACAGAATCTTAAAAGGAAACAAAGTTCTTAATTAAATCAACTGTGCCCTTAATTATGAGCGTTTTAATTGAAGCTGCATACACTCAGCTGTGTTTTTTAGAAAAATCAAAGCTTTGGTTTGCTCTGGTGATTCTGGCTTGTTGGGAAAAGCATGGATGGGGGATTTTGGAATAATCACCCACATCCTGGAGAAAAAGCTGCAGCCTGGAGAACAGTGTCCCTGCAAGCCAGGCTGGGTTTTTCCCTGTTCCAGTGCAAGCTGGAGCTGAAGGCTGTTGGAGGGGCAGTGGATCACGGGACAGCATTTGGACGCATCGCCTTCTCCTGTGCCAAGGAAGAGGTAACAGCCCCACTTCCCTCACCCCTTCCCTTACCCCACAGCTGGGGAAGGCAATTTTTAGTGTTAACAACATAACCCTGAGCAGATCGTTTGTTTTCTTTTTTCAGCTGCCAAACATTGAAGCCCTGATGAAAAAGGAGAATCAGAAAATTTTGACGCCTCTGGTGAGCTTGGACACGCCTGGCAAAGCCACGGTGCAAGTGGTGATTCTGGCTGATCCTGTGAGTAAAACTGGAAACAATGATTAAATTTGGTTTCAATTTCTCCTTGCCACTGGTTATAACTGAGCTGCTTCCTTTTAGGATGGCCATGA
The DNA here is from genome assembly GCF_052056855.1 of Sturnus vulgaris. NCBI lineage: Eukaryota > Metazoa > Chordata > Aves > Passeriformes > Sturnidae > Sturnus > Sturnus vulgaris. The sequence continues at coordinate 3,143,579 of NC_142263.1, read as the reverse complement.
AATCTGTTTTGTGGGAGATGAAGCGTTCAGAGAGTTGTCCAAGGTGGACCCTAATGGTGACAAGCTGTTGGATGATGTAAGTGACTGCAAATTCATTTTCTTCCTGATTAGAGATACCTGTAAAATCCAGTTTTCATTCCATGTTTAGTTTTTCCTAGAAGCAAATTACCTAGGCTTGGTAAGGAAAAGAAATCTGTTTTTAAAGCTCACTTAGTGCCCTGAGTGGAGTTTTCCAGCCTGGCTCTTGGGTATGGTCACATTATTTGCTGTGGCAGAGAAGATTGGTTTTCAGTGTCAATTCTCCTTCCTAGTGGCTAAAAAATAATTTATCCTTCCAGAGAGCTTTCCTCCTGTTCTGACCATATGCACACTTGTCTTTGTGCAGGCCATGGCTGCAGACAACAGTGACAAGTGGTTTGCTGAGCACAACATGAAGAAGGTTTCAGCTTAGCTGGAGGAATGGACTGGGCTGCTCCTCTGTGCCTTGGAGTTCTCCCAAGAAAATGCCCATCCTGGTTAAAGTGCTGCCTTCCCAATCAGAGGGTGCTGGGATGTCCCGTGCTGGTTCTTTTGGTTTGATTAAGCTGATGTCTCTGGCCTGCTGCTCTCTCCCTTCCAGCAAATCACATCTCCTCCTTCCAAAAAATGGGGCTGTACAGCAAAGGAGCAGCTGAGCCCTCGGCTTCAAAAACAAGGATCATTAGTCAGGAAAACCTCACATTTCTGTGTTGTTGTTATACTTGAAAGAAAGGTGAATAGATACTTTATTTTCTGATTAATTAATTTTCTGATCAAATTGCTTTAGCTGTATTTTATTTGCAGGCTAGAGAGGAGATTTTGAGGTGGCTGCTCCCCCTCTCCAGTGGGGTGTGGGGATGGAGTGCATCCTTTTATTGGGAACAAAGAAATGTTCTTGCCAAACCATGTGAATACTCCAGTCCTTGTTTTCATTCTAAGGTGTTTCCCCAACTCTCAAGATGAAATGTTCACTTGGGAAGCCCGTGGTGTGTTTCTCACTGGGATCCTGGTGGTGATGGAGTGGTTTCCACCCCTTCTCGAGGAGATTTCCACATTCCAGGAGGGAGCTGAGGCTGTGCTTTGGGGTTTGTGGCTGCACTGTCTGCTGAAGTGCAAGGGGCCAGCTTGAAGTAAGCTTTGAAATAAGTTTTGCAATTAGCTTTTGGTGAGACGCTGCCTTTGGAAATATCACTTCAGGGTTTATTCCGTTGGAATGAAGTCACTCTGCTGGTGGAATAAAAGCTGGGAATACAGGGAGTCATTCCTGCCATCGTTTGTGTCAGGTATGCTTCCTGACTTGTCATTTTCTTGATGAAAACCTTAAATAAAATACCTTAAATCAGGTTTTCATCATGAAACTGAGTTTCACGGAGGAGAGCAGGCAGTGTTGGCGCTTTTGAGCTGAAACAGGAAATTTTTCTGCGATTTTGTCCGAGCTTTTCAATTCCGCTTTAATGACGGTTTTGAATCCTATTCGTCGAATTAAACATGTTGATATTGGAGCCGGGTAATGAATTGATTAATTAAGCTCAGCTCCGCGCCGCTAGGGGGCGCTGCGGGCGAGGGTGTGACGTCATCGCGCCGGCGGCATGACGTCATCGCGCGGCGCCGCCATGGAGCCGGCGGAGCGCGGGCCCGCGATGGCGCCGGGCTGCCCCGGGGGTCCGTGGGCCGTGGGCGAGGAGACGGCGATCCTGCACGGCGGCTTCCTGCTGGCCGCCCGGCTGCTGCAGCCGCGGCCGCTGCGGGAGCTGCGCAAAGCGGACTGGCCCCGCGCGGGGGTGCCCATCACCGACGCGCTGCGCGAGATCGGCGAGCGCTGCCCCTCGGCGCTCGGCCTCTGGAAGAAGGAGGCCGTGGCCATCGTCTGGGCGAAAATCCTGCTGCCGGCTCCTCCCGCCGCCTCGCTGGAGTGGGGCTGGAAGGATGACGGGTTCTTCTCCGTGGGCGCGATGATCCCCGATGTGAACCACACCGCTCTGTTCGAGCTGGTCAAGGCGCTGGAAGTGCCCCGGCTCTTCGTGCAGCTGCTGCTGGCGCTGCCTCCAGCTGTGTGCCGAGAACAGCTGGAAGACCTGGTGGAGTACATCTCCAGCGAGACATCCCCGTCGGACATCAGGTTCTTCTTGGACGTGTGGTGGGAGGTGATGAAACACAGGGAGGGACAAGAAGATGCGACGGTGTCTGCGTTCAGCGCTCTCATCCATCAGCACGGCGCTGAGCCGTCCCTGGAGGATGGTCTGCAGCCCCCAAAGAGGTTCAAGGGTGACCCTGGGAACCCCCCAGGGCTGCCGATGGTGCTGCTGGAGGGGTTAAAGCAGATCCGAGGCAGCATCGCCCAGCCCCGCCCGAGGTGTTACGCCCTGGCCAACCTGGCTGAGCTGCTGTGCCTGTCCTCTGGGCTGGGGCCAGGGGACAGGGACAGCCCCTTGCCCATCACAGAGCACCTGGCCAAGCTCAGTGCCATGGTCAGCCTCTGGAGCAGTGACACTGACAGCCAGTACCACTCCTGTGGGCTGGGAGAGAAGGTGAGGGAGGCAGAGAGAAGCATGAGCCTCCTGCCCCTGATCAAACCCTCTCGTGAGGAGCTCTTTGGTGGCTTGGAGTTGCTCTGCACTTTGTTGCAGGCCTGGGGAGAGGAGCTGCAGGACACTCTGAGGGGATCTGAGGATCTCTGCTTCGAGAGCTATCGGCTCCTGGACACTCTGGCCACCCTTGGGAAGAACCTGGATTTCCTCCTGGAGACTGGAGACCTGGGAGACGACCAGACACAGGTGGTGTTAGAGCTGACCCAGCTCACCAAGGACTTTCTCAGGGACACCAGTGCCGTCCTGAAGGATTTGGACACCAGCCTTGTGTCTTCAGTTGCCATGGAAATCATTGCACAAAGGCTGGACCGCCATGGGGACACGTGCTCTGTTTTTGCATCTGAAAAGACTTGGGCTTTTTCAAAGGCCTGGGTCGAGTGCCTGGTGAAAAACAAAGTTCTGTTCCAGAACCCTGAGCTAGTTTTGAAACTGCTAGAGACACTGGTGAACTTGGCCACGTCCCACCATGACAAGGAGGCCCAAGAGCTGCAGATGCAAGTGATCAAAGCCATCGTGGAGTGTTACACTGAGCTTTCATTAAGTGACAAAAACAAAGTGATCTCAGGTGTCCTGGCATCCTGGGGTGGCCCAGGTCTGTCCCAGAATGTTCAGGTTGTCAGGGAGGGTTTCCAGGAGGACCTGAATGTGACTTTGAACCAGATTACAAAGAGTGTTTCTGATGAAGGCCTGACCAGGGCTGTGGCTTCCATGGCCAGGCTGACGCTGCTGTCCCCTGAGGCCACAGTGAAGCAGGTTTGTCATCTTGCTGTGGTCAACCTCGGAGCACACCAGTTCCTTGCCCAAATCCTCTGCTCCTTCCCATCACTGAGCTTCCTGGAGAGCCACGAGGATCCACGCAGGCCACACAGCCTGGTGGTGAGGTGTCTGCAGGAGGCAGTGTGGGAGAAGCTTTCCACAACGAGGGAAGAGGAGCAATTCCTCCAGTTCCTGTCCTTTCTCATGCAGCCAGGCTCAGCCACCCCACTTGTGTCACCTGCAGAAGTCACCAAAGCCTTTGTCCTTCCCTATCTGAAGTCAGACTCTCCTCAGATTGAGCTGAGCCTGCAGATCCTCAGTAAGGTTTTGGGAATACCATCGTGTTCAGAAGATCACTGGATCAAATCCTGCCACCCGTTCCCACTTGTCCTCAGCCTCTGCAAACTTCTGGATGGTTACACCAAGTACTGGCATCAGCCGAGGGAGCAGCTCTTCCCTTCCCTGGAGACCAAAGACCTGATTCTGAGCATCCTGTGCCAGCTGTGTGAGCTGGTGGGGCCGGAGACCGTCCCCTCCTCGGAGCTGTGGGTGCAGTCGCTGGCCTGGCTCCACAGGAAGGTGGCATCACTGGACTGGACTGTGGGGCTCCGTCTGAAGAAGCTTTATGGGGACTACTTCAAGAACGAGGTCCCAGCGACGCTGTTTGAGATCTGCAGGCTCCCTGAGGACGAGTGGACATCGCAGTCCTGGCCAGCCTACGGGCCGGGCAGCGGGCTGCTGGCGTGGATGGAGTGCTGCTGCGTGTCCCCAGAGCTCAGGGACACCATGCTGGCACTGCTCACCATCAACGTGGACAACCCCGAGGAGGTGAATCTCTTCAGCAAAGGTTTCCTGGTGGCCCTCGTCCAGGTGCTGCCTTGGTGCAGCCGTGGTGAGTGGAAGAGGTTGGCACCCGTGGTGGAGCAGCTGCTGCAGAGGCAGGTGCTGCATGTGCCCTACACGCTGGAGTACGTGCAGCACATGCCCCTGCTCAACCTCCGCCCCTTTGCCTGCCACCTCCAGCTCTCCGTGCTCTTCCTCAGGGGCTTCCAGCTCCTCTGCAGCTCCAGCTGCTCCACCTGGCTGCCCCCCGAGGCCTGGCTGCACGTGGTGCAGCTGTACTGTGCCAGCCTGACCGACCTGCTGGCCTCCATCAAAGCCACGGCGGGAGCCGCCTCCGAGCCCTGCGCGCAGGAGGTGTCCTTCACCTGCATCCAGGTGTTCTGCCACCTGCTGCACGTGGCTGCCATGCTGCCAGCTGGGGACTGTGGGGAGCCACTGCTGGTGGTGGCCCTGGAGGTGCTGTCACAGTATGAGGTGTCCAGCAGGGCTGACACGTCCCCGTGTGCTGCTCTGCACAGAGCCAACGAGGGACACTTCCTGGAATCCATCACGGACAACGTGGGGCACGAGGAGCTGCGCAGCACCCTCCTGCAGAAACTCAGCAAGCTGGGAGCACACTCAAAGCACTGAGCTGGATGTTGTAAGATCTGTAATAAACCCTTATTTTTGTTTAGAATTTATTCCCTCCCTGCTGTTTTATCAGTGGAAGTAACCATATAAAGATGGGTAGGAGGAGCCCCTTTGGTTTTCCAATGGAATAACTGGGCACAGCTGTTCCTGAGCCAAGTTTCCAGTTCTGTGGCTGCAGCCTTGCCTGCTGGCTCTCTTGAGTTTACACAGCAGCCTCCAGCATCGAGGAAATCGCTTCCCTCTGGCTGTTTTGCCACCAGCCCTCTCCTAGTCCCAGGAGAATTGCTGGTTTTGCCATGTGCTGCCGGAGGCTGGCAAGCAAGTTGAAGGCTGGGAAGCGAGTTGGGTGAGTTCAGGACATGGCAGGCACTTTGGAAATCCGTGTCTGCTGCTCCTGCCCGGAGGTGGGGGCGCAGCAGTAACCCCACATGTAACACCCCCACCCAGCAATGAACGGCACGTGGAGGAGCCAGCCAGTGGTGTGACTCAGAGAGGAAATCTTTATTGGTCTCCTGATAGTAAATAGGGCAGTGTTAGTGCAAACTGAGGTGCCTCATTGGCTGGGTTTTTTTTTGGTCCTTACATAAGGCACATTTTTCGCAATGAAAACAGTGAGATACAACATCTGTAAGGAGTTGCAGGCGGTTTGTAACATCAGCTGGTCTCGGTGGTTACTGTGACTGCGGCGTCTCTGCAACAACAACCCGGTCGGAAGAGACCCTAGAACAGCAGCTGTGGTTGGGACGAGGTCCAGCACCCAAAAGATCCAGGTTTCCCAGAGCTTGGCTGCTGGTTTCAGACAGAATGAAAGGCACAGAGTGGTCTCTGGGCATGGGGGCTGTGCCAGTGCAGTTCCCTGCCCTGGAGCAGGCACAGGAGGCTGCAGGAGGAGGTGGCTGGTGCTGGCTGCAGGGAATGAACTCAGCTGTGGTCTGATTGCACACATCCTGTGGTGCAGGGTGAGCTGGGGAGCCTGTACCCATTTTGCTGTGACTAAAAGTGAAAATGGGCCGAACTGGTGAAGGACCTGCTCAGCATCCTGCTCTGGGGTTGCTGGTTCCTTCTGTGCAGCCCCGGTTCTGTCCCTGGCAGCCTCATGGGGGGTGGGATGGGGCTGGAGGGTTCCACTGTACAGGTGTTTCCAGGGCGTGGTGGTGCCAGCTGGAGGACAGAGCAGAACAGGGTGTGCCAGATGGTTTTGAATACCTGCTGAGGGGATGCAGGCCAGATCAAAGCAGCTGTGGTTAGAGGAGGGAAAATTGCACCCCCTGCCAGGGAAGGAATCTGCACAGTGCCCTGTGTGTTGGAGAGACAAGGACTTGGCAGGTTCCTGTCCCCATCCTGCCCTGAGAGAGCAGAACCATTGCCTTGTCATGGCATTAGCTTCTGCCCTCCAGCCCTGCTGGGATCACAGGAGTCCCCCCAGGACTGTCAGACAATTGTAGTGAAAAGCATCCTCGGGTTAAGTGGAGCTTGAGCCCAGCAGCAGCAGGAGGTGAGGTGCACGTGGGAGGTCAGAGGCCGAACAGGGCTGTAGTGTAGAGCTGAAGTCAGTAAAGGTCAGGAACGGCTCTGCAGAGCTGTGCTGCAGCTCCAGGCCTGGCTGGGGCTGCAGCAGGTCGGGCACAGCTCCCCATCCCCGCGCCGGTCGCAGGCTCCTTGCACGCCGGTGTCCGATGTCAGCGCCGGGGGGGCGCTGGAACAAGAACAAACCCCTCTCGTGTAACCCTCGGTTCGGCAGAGCTGGATCCCAGAAGGAATGTCGTGCTTCCAGGCCGGCACACGAGGCACTGGATCGGCGTGGGAGGAAAGCCCTCCTAGCCCAGGCTGGTGCTGCCTGCTCGGCGCTGGAGAGCGGAGGCTGCTTCCAGCTCCAGCAGCCCGGCGGAACCGCTGCTCCCCGGGGGAAGAGCCGGGGCTGCTCCTGTGCCAGCCCCGGGCCGTTCTCAGCTCCGTTATCTGCTCCGGTGGGCGGGAGAGCTGCCGTAGAGCCGGGCGGCCTTGCGGCAGATGAGCCTGAACCAGTAGAGCTGGGGGGCGATGAGCGAGGCGTTGGCGATGTTGCAGTGCAGGGGGATGCGGAACGGCACCAGGTAAAGCGGGATCCCCACCTGGCGGGCGTAGGCCGCGTACATGAAGGGGAAGAGGAGGATGCGGCACAGGAAGAAGGTCACCAGGACGAGGATCCCGTTCACCTTGTGCAGGAGCGTGTCCTGCATATTGAGCTGGGGGAGGAAGGAGGTGGATGCGGGGTGAGCAGCGCCCCAGCGCTCCGGGGCACTGGTGGTGCTGGGAGATGAGCATCCAGGAGGGCTGGAGATGGGGTGGGAAGGGATGGAGGAGGGCAGGGGTGGGAATGAACACGGTGCAGAGGAGGAACAGGCAGGAGAGAGCAGCTGGTGACACAGTTGCACAAGTGTGCAATGAGTGTGCAAGAAGTGTGTAACAAGTGTGCAAGCAGCTAGCACAGCCCCAGTTCCAGGATGCCGCTGGGTGTGCTGATTGCTGGGGGAAGGGGATGTGGCACACTGGGAGGAAGGCAGCACTGCAGGGAAAATCTGGGCTACAGCTGTGGGGCTGCCCCTCTCTGAGACCCTCTCTGGAGAAGGGCTGATGGAGCCAGGGCAGGGAAAGGGGATGAACTGCTGTGGGCTTCCCAGCCCTGAGCCCCCATCCCTCCTCACCTACCTGCATGAGGATTTTGCCCAGGGATACAAAAGGCGTGCTCAGCTCTGCTGTGAAGATGCAGCCCACGAAGAAGTCCCCCAGCTCTCCCCTGAAGTGCTGTAAAGAAAGGCAGCACTGAGCATGGGGCCCTGCAGAGAGGTGGCCAGGAACCAACACCCAGCATGTCCAGGGGGCCTTGGATTCCTGCAGCAGCCCTTACCTGGGTGATGGGGGTGAGCACGATGAGGATGAAGAGGTGGTGGGTCACCATCAGCCTCTCCTGCAGCAGGAAGCTCCACACGCTGGCCAGTGAGTGCTTCTTCTCCAGGATCCCCTTCTCCTGGCTCTTGTGCCAGTGGCAGAGGTACATGACATAGATGTCATAGGTCATGTAGGGAACCAGGACCCAGATGTACTCCACAGCCAGCCAGTGCCTGGGGAGGAGCAGCACACACAGAGGCATCACAACAGCTCCGAGCACCTCATGATGCTCTGGGAGGTGGAAGAGTCTTCAGGACTGAAATAGCAGCATTTCAATGGATTTTGAGAAGGGGGTGAATTTTAACTCTGTTTGCCTCAGCAGGTACAGGCTGACCCAGAGAAAAGGTGCCTGGTACGTGTGGAGTGTGGACCTCTGTGCTGACCCTGCTGCTGCTGGGCTGTGCCAGGCACTGAGCTCAGCCTGGCCAAGCACAAACACAGCACTAATGAAGGATCTTGATTAGCCTCACAGCCAGGTGTTTGCTGCACGGGCCGGGGATGCAGCATTTTTTGGGATCCAGCACCAAGCTGACAGCTCTGCACAGGTGATCTCCTCCCCTAAGCCCTGCGACCCCCAGAGCTGGTGCTTGGTGGTGGAAACCCCTAATCCTGGGTCTCTCCTGCCTGTCACACTGATCAGCTGGCTGCCTAACCCAGGCAATGTTTGGGAAGCACATGGAGAGCTCAGAGTTAACCAGGGATGGTTGGCCTGGAGTTTGGAGAGTGAAGCACAAAATATCCAATATAGGCAATAAACCCCCATGAGGCGTTTGTCAGTTGGGAAATAATTGCAGGCAGCTGCCTGTTCCCAAAGCATGTTGGAATCCTGGTTGCACAATCTGGGCAGCAGCAAGCCCTGCTTTACAGGGACACCGGCCTCCTTAAAAAGTTCTGCGTGAAACCACACTGATTAAAAAAAAAAAAAGACAAAACCACCCTATGCTGTTGCTCGGAGAAATGTAGCTTGGGGCTCAAATCTCTTTTTGCTTTCCTGCCATCCCAAGGAAAAATTTGTTGTAGGAGTTCCTGCTCCAGATGGAAAGATGTCAGCGGTGTGAAGCACGGGTGGCAAGTGATTGTGTTTGTAAAACTTGCCCGGGGCTTTGGAGGGCAATTACAGCACCAATATAACGATTGTCTGCCTCTGTAAATAAATTGGCAAATTTTACTGCAACCTTTGTGATGCTTCCTGGCTCGCTGTCTTGCTGTCATTCTCCGAGGCCTTCCCTGCTGAGCACTGGGCTCAATTTCCTCCAGATTCAAAGGAAATCTAGGTCTCTGCCCACAAAGTGTTTGCACAGAGCCCTTGGCCTTGAGTACACCCGGGCAAGCAGACAGCTCCGGGGGAAGGAGGGCTGCTGGCAGCACCTTCTGTCTGTGTGGCTTTGGGATCCATCATCTGCCTTATCTATACAGCAGAAGTTTTATTTCAGAGCAAAAAGGTAACTCATAGACTGCCTGGGTTAAGCAGGTCTGGGGAATCTGGATAGATATCACTACCTAGAGCAAAGCAAGATAATTCATATCTGTGTATTAAAGACAGGTCTGCTATGACCAAGGTGGCAGCCCTTCCTAAAAATCACCCTAAAACCCCTGTGTGACAGTCAAATTCCAGCTCGGCATAATTATATTCTTCCCTCCTGCAATCTTCTCTGCTAGTCTGGATAATAGCTCTGTTTTTAAGTCTTCTGACCCAGATTATGCTATCACTCCTTCTGAGAGTCACTTTTGGGCAGTTTATCTCAGAGCACTGAGGACAAGGCAGCAGGATTTTCCTTCAGAGCAAACTCCATTCTGACTTTACCATTTCTGGACTCTTTCAGAATCCTTTTGGCATGCCTTGATGCACCTCTAAAATCAGTTCTCTCCGGGTCTGCTTGACTCTGTAGCAATTCCAGTTTCCAGCAAGGAGACTTCCTACCCCTTCAGAGCTCATGTCTATATTTTTCTCTCATATACAGCCCATGCTACAGCCCATCCTTTGGAGGAGACTGTGCTGGCAGAGCACCCCAAGCTGAGCAAGCTGCTGCTGTTCAGGGGGTGTACAGCCAGCACATTGCCCAACCCTTCCAGCCCAAGTGGGGGAAAGAGGAACACGAAACTGGTTTTCCTCTCCCCTTTGCAAGCCTTTGGCAGAAAACCCTCCAGCCCCGAGCTGGCTGAGCACACCCTTGGCACGGGGACAGTGGGACAGGGTGGGCTGTGGCTTACCTGTCATGCACCACGTTCTTGCAGCTGAGGACAACCGTGATCCCTGACACCGTCGCCATCGTGGCTTGGACCGTTGACACCAGCCTGGAATGGAGAGAGAGGAAAGGGATCACCCCAAATGTGACCCCACAAGGATCCCGAGGCACAGCGAGAGCTGATGGCACGGACACGCACTCCGTGCACACCCCAGCGCCTCGTCACGGCCAGGACGTGTCGGGGTGGCTGTGCCAGGCGCTGCCTCCCGGGGGAATCTTGCCGTGTCCCGTCCCTTCCACCTCCGTGGATCGGTGGGAACGCTGCCGGTTCCCCGTGGGCAGAGCAGAGCGGCACCGGAGCATCCCCGCCCCGACAACGGTACCACGGTGCGGGGGTCCGGCCGGGCAGGGCTGGAATGAAATGGTGGCACTCGAGAGGATGCTCTAACTCGGGGGGATGCTCCTGCCGCCGCTCCTTGCTCCCCTCACGGGATCTCGGCTCGGGACAGCCAAGGATCGTCCCCCTGAGCTTCGCGGCACTCCCGAGCCCAGGCTCACGGCCGGCGGGGCTCGGTGCTCTTGGCCCGCCCGGATCGCTCCCGGTGCCGGTACCGGTCCCCATCCCGGTCCGGGCGGGTCCCGCCGCGATGCGCGTCACCTCCCGCCGCTCCTGCCCGTACCTGCCGCTGAGGAGGATGCGGTCCTTGAGGCTCCATCCCGGGGCGGCCCATCGCAGCAACCGGATGCAGAGGATGAAGAGCCCCGGGAAGAAGGCGGAGGCGAGGGCCAGCGTCCGCCACATGGGGACGAGCGCGCTGTCTCCCGCCGCCGCTTGTCAACAGCCGGCCGGGCGGCGGGACAGCCCGGCTCGGCTCGGCTCAGCTCGGCCTGGCTCTTCAGGGCTCGGTTCGGTTCGGCTCGGCTCGGTCCGGACCAGCCCCGCCGCTCCCGCCGCCGCCGCCGGGACGCGCCCCGCTCCGCCGGGCGGAGGCTCCGCCCCCGTCCGGCTAAACCCCGCCCACTCGGCGGCACCACGCCCACACGGGGCACGCCCCGGTGACTCAAACCCCGCCCACTCAGCGGAACCACGCCCATACAGGCACCGCCCCTCCCGCGGCCCCGCCCCGGCCCGCGCGCTGCCGGCGGAAGCGGCGCCGCCATGGAGGAGGACGAGCCGGAGCTGGAGGCCGGGCTGGAGGCGGCGCTGGAGCTGGCGCCCGCCGTGCAGGCCGCCATCGAGCAGGTGCGCCGGGCGGGTCCCCCCGCTCAGGGGACAGGTGCGGGCGCGGCTCGGGGCCGCTCGGTGGGGGCCCACGGCCGGCTCTGAGCCGCTCCCCGCCCTCTCCGGGCCTTCCGCTGCAGGGCCTGGGGAGTCCCGGGCTGGCCGTGCCCGGTGTGGGGCAGAGCCCTTCAGCCCCAGGTGGGCTCGAAGCGGCCGGGCCCGCGTTGGGGGCTGAGCGTGGCTCGCCGTGTCCCCGTCAGTGTCAGCCGTGCGGTGCTGGCCGTGCTGCCGTGTCTCTGTCGCTCATTGCTGCCGTGTTAAAGCACACCAGGGCCTGTGGCTCGGCTGAAATAAGGATAATCGCAATGTCTTGGTTTGTCTTGCGGTGAATACACATGGGTTTTTTCACCCAGAGGGTGCAGGGCACTGCCCAGGGAATGGGCAAGGCCCCGAGGTTGCCAGAGCTCCAGGGATGCCCAGGCTGGGATTGCTGGGGTGTCTGTGCAGGGCCTGGAGCTGGGCTTGATAATCCTTGTGGGCCCCCACAGCTCAGGGTATTCTGTGTTCCAGTGTTCCTTGAAACCCTCGTGGCACTTGGAGCCCATCAGAATCCCGTGAGAAGCCCGGGTAAAACCGTGGCTCTTGTCCTGTGTGACTGAGCCAACCCTTCCATCTCCAGGGCTCTTCCCTGTAGCCGAAGTCTGGGCAGCAGCAGTGTCTGTCTCACAAAGTAGCACTCAAATAAGTTTTTGCACTTTCTTCAGTGCTGAGGCTTGTGGATCACTTTTGGTGGCCCTCCTCGAAGACCAAGGGGAGACCTTGGGAACTGATAAATTAAATGTCAGCTTCTAAAGAAAACCTAAAGCCTCGCCAGAGGAAGAATCCTCTGCACTTGTAGATATGAGTTTTTGGAGCAGTGGAGAATCCACCACACGTCTGGCTGAATTACTTTAACAAACAGTAAAGCTGTAGGAAAATATTCACATCCTGAGCACTGGGAGATGTTGAGGATGACACCACGTGCTGCTTTCCAGCTTCTTCTCTGGCACTTCTCAGCCCAAGAATCCCGTTGTTCCTGTCAGTGTCCCATAACCAGTTTTGGGCAAAACGTGCCCAGTTCTGGTTAAAGGAGCAGAGCTGGCTCAGCTGCCCTGCCGGAAGCAGGGTGGGGAGCACAGGCAGAACTGGTGCCCCACCAAACCCAGGCCAGCATTTCTGATTAATGGCTTGTGACAAACTCCTGGGAGTGACAGCTCCTGCAGCTGCTCCAGCTGCCTGCAGCAATGATCCCTATCTGCAGTTTGAGTGGAGTTCCCGAGTTCTTTATCTCCCATCTCGCCTCTTGTTTCATCTGCTCTTAATACTTATGGAGATTTGGGGTTTGTGGGGATTGAGTGTGAGCTGTGAGCAGGACAGGCTGGGTGTGATGCTGCAGTTGTGCTCTTTGGATGGGGTGATGTCAGAGCGTTTTCCTCACTCACCACAACCTCATGCATGTTTAACTGCTGCTGAGTGACTGGGAGAGCTTCCCAGGAGGGCTGGTTCAGGAGGAATCTGCTTTTATCTCACAGAATCACCGATTTTACAGTGCAAAATGTGTAAAACAGCGGAAATGCTTCAGTGCCCAGGTGTGAAGGCTTTCAGTGAGCAGGGGGATGCTGTGGGATCAGCTTTGTTTTTAGCAGGGGATTTGTTGGCCACGGAGTACAGAGCTGATGGCTCTGTAAATATGGGACAAATATCACAGAATCATGGAATACTTTGGGTTGGAAGGGACCTTAAGGACCATCTCATTTCTTGCACACCTTCCACCATCCCGGGTTGCTCCAAACCTCATCCAGACTGGCCTTGAACTCTTCCAGTGATGGGACATCCTCAGCTCCAGTGTGGTAGCAGAGAAGGGAGAGCACCACACTTCAGTCTGTGGGGCCAAAAAGCAAAGCCTGGCAGTTGTGTTTGTGTTGTTTGAACTTCTGAGGACAGATGAGATCTCTTTGCACCACAGCTGCTCTTTCCCCCTTCCCAAATCATTCAGCAGATTGTGTTTCTCTCCCTCTTTTGTGAAAAGTGGCAAACCCAGGTCTCCAGAGAACTTGTACAACCACTCCTTAATTCATCACGTTTCCTATTACATGGCTGTGGAAAGCAAACCCTCTGTCTGTCACCACGAGGGCTGGCAAAGCTCTTGCCAAGAGCAGGGCTCAGCTTGTTCCCAGACAGCAACAAAAGCCTCAGGATGCTTTGGGATGCATTAGTGGCTCATGTGTCTTGGGAATTCCTCGATGGATTGTGCCAGGGCTGTGTGTGGAATCTGTGTGTGAATGATCTGTGTTTATCCAGGCTGATATCCACAGGAATTTTGGGAGGTCAGAGCCCAGCAGAGCATGTGGCTGCTCTACTCCTGGCCACTTGTTAGAGCAGTGCTGTGAAACACGACTGGAAGTGGGTTCTGAAGGAATTAAAAGTAGTAGAAACTGTGCAAAGTTACAGGACTAATTGATGATGGTTGATTGTGTTTGTTTTCCTCCCTCTCTCCAGGTATTTCCCAGCCAAGATCCACTGGACAGAGCAGATTTCAATGCTGTGGAATATATTAATGCTCTCTTTCCCACTGAGCAAGTAAGTAATGCTCTAAATACTCTCAGACTTTACTTTCAGATTTTTTTTTTTTTACTTTTTACTATCAGATTTTACTTCCATCCTTTACTATCACGATAACCTGATAGCAAATGACCAAAGCAGTGTTTAAACCTGTACCCAAACCTTTTATTTTAAACACTAGCACAGGAAATAAAGTTTTAACAATAATCACGTCTTAAATTTGCAGCTCACAGGGTTTGCTGTCATTGTGTGGTCTCTTTCCACCCAGAGTGCTTGCTGCAGTTAAAATCCTGCTTTGATCTGTAGAAATAAATTAATTTTCTATGTAGATGGAGTAAATTTCATATATCAATCATTGGTGAGTTCCTGGGGTTTTCAGCCAAACCAGGCAGGCGTTGCCTGTACAATGTCACAGGAGAGTTTGACCTCCTATTGTTTCTTTTGAAATGTAAAGGATGGGATTTCTGTGGGCACCCATCCCTGCTTTGTGTTCCCAACTTCGGCCCCGGGGCGAGTTTTGGATTAACCTCTTGCAGAACAGAGACGTTTCTACAGGTGAAGTTTGTGTTGTGAGGCTGCCCCAGCATTTACCACGCCTGAGATCCTCTGCAGCACCGGTGGTTTTTGGCTCACAGCTTTTTCTAGTGGTGTGGCTTGGCTTTTTTCCCTTTGCCAGCAGTGAGGAGCTGTTTCCCCAGCAGTGCCCTCCCTGCATCTCCTTCCAGCCTATTTTCTGCGTGTCTGGGCTCTGCAGGGGGGTCTCAGCCCAAAGGCAAAGGCTCTTCCCCATCCCCACTGCCCACTGGAGGTCACTGTCACACAGTTTTGCTGACAAAGGACGAGGCAGAGCTCAGGGATGGGGGAAGCCCTGAGTCCTGAGCTGTCTTTTTCTGCTCTTTATGATGTGTTGTTGTCTCAGTTCTTCCCCCTGTAAAACAAAGCCATTGCTCTCCTCTTCCTCACGACCCCTGTGTGATGAAGTGTTAGGGATCACAGCTGACATATTCCTCTGTAAAACATTCACCATTTCATTTCTCTCTGATTTTTTTTTTTTTTTAATGTTCCAGTCTTTGGCAAACATTGATGAAGTCGTGAACAAGATCAGATTGAAAATAAGGTAAATATTTCTCCATTTCATTGCATCTCAGGTGGCTTGGTCTGATTGTCACCAAGGCTTCATAAATGCAGCTTTTGTGCTACAGCTGACAGGATTTCTTTTGTTTAAAAGGCATGGATAGGACCAGCCTCAAGTCTAATAATGGCACAGAAACAACTATAATTTTTTGTATTTCACTTCTATTATGTGCCCTTCAGCTGCAAAGTGCAGCTTTGAAAAACAACTAAGAATCATAAAGTACCTAGTTTTATTACAGTTTGAAGGCTGAGTGAGCAAACTACACAAAAGACTGAATTGCCAAGAATTCAGTGGTTTGGGGGTCAGAATATAAATTGCAAAAATTCTCACTCTGTATTTTTGAATTGTCATTGTTGGTCCTGAAAGTACAAAATAAACACAAGTGGGCATGGAATACTTAAATTTTCTGTGCTGGCTGATATTGCCAAAATGAAATGATTGAGACAGCACTTTGATATGTGGGAAGTTGAAAGGCAAACAGATGAGAGAGCTGACAATATTGCTTAAGGGAACAGGAATGCAAGAAACCCTGGTTAAATTAGGAAATGGATTTTAATTTTTTCAACAGGACTTTTAAATTGTGCAAGATAGCGCCATTGAACAGAGAGGGAGGGGGGAAATAATGAGTTTAGCACTGGTAACATCAACTTTTTTATTTTAAATTGGTTCTGTAGCTCCCCCAGTTGTTTGGGTCAGGCTCACTGAAGGCTGGGTTTGACACTCTGGGTTTTTTCCTGCAGGAGGTTGGATGACAACATCCGAACTGTGGTGAGGGGCCAGACCAACGTGGGACAGGATGGCAGGCAGGTATGTGCAGCCAGGAGTGCCAGAATGTCACACTGAGGAATGGCTCTGCCAGGCAAAACTCCACTGCTGCTGTTCCTGAGATGTTTCTGTGCCTCTCACATGGATGAGCTGCTCACTCAGCAGCTCTGTCTGACCTGCCTCACCCTCTGAAGGGAAGTGAATGAGGAATTGATTTAAAAATCAAAAGCAGGACGCCTGTGTGGCACTTGGTGACAAAATGAGCAGCACTGAACAGGTACAAGTACATTTGATCGTGGGTAGGGATCAATACAAGGCTCTTTGTCCTTTTCACTCAGTTGTTTGCTGAGGTGTCCTGAGTTTCTGGTCACTGTGCTGATCACTGGCTGCCATTTCCTCTTGCAGCTCCTGTTCAGCCCTCAGGTTTTCACTTGTTTTTTTCCAGACAGAGGTGTTTGCTGGGAGTTCAGTATTGGTGAGCACAGCCGTGGCTGCAGGGGCTGTCAGTGCTCAGCTCAGCCCCTGTGTCAGCTGATTTTCAGGTGTCACCTGGTTTGGCTCTATTTCCTGTCCTGTTTTAGACCAGGCACATTGAACCTTGAACCATCAGTCAAGGTTCCTCAGTGACTTCTAAATACCAGCCTTAAGACTGGCATGGGCTATTTGCCCTCTCTGTTTTCCCCTCCTTGCTGTCACACCAATTGATATCTATTTCTAATCCTATTTCTGCCATAGAGCCCTTGAGGGAATTATAACCTGCCTATGCTTTTGTATTGCTTTAGAAAAATATGGGACATGCTCATCTCTCCTAGATGAAGCAGTTTAATCATGGATGTCTAAGTACTGCTGTGAAACTGAGGATGTGCTTGGGATGTGGCTTAGCTGGGAGTGGTGCTGCCTGTAATTACTGTGCAGCAGTGAGACAGGGACTCAGGTAATTACAGAAATTGAGGAGGGAGTGGAAACTGGTGCAGTACTTGGAGAGTTTGGCTGTGATGGGAAAGCTGGTGCTGCTGTAG
Source organism: Sturnus vulgaris (assembly GCF_052056855.1). NCBI lineage: Eukaryota > Metazoa > Chordata > Aves > Passeriformes > Sturnidae > Sturnus > Sturnus vulgaris. The sequence goes on along the minus strand of NC_142263.1, from coordinate 3,126,888 downwards.
CATTTGAGAGGATAAATCCTCTGAGAAGACCATAAAAGAGTGGGATTGAGAAGAGCTGTGGGTGAGAATTGCCTGGAGTGCCTCAGGACTTGGAGAAAAGGATGAGCACAAGCAGTGCCATGAGCAGCTGTGCCCCTGGGATAACAGGAGCGTTTGTGTGCAGGCTTTGTTCAGAGCTCTGTCCTGTGTCTGTGTTTCTCACTCTTCCATCCCTTTGAAGTTCTCCAGGGCATGGACAGATGGACCTGCCCAGTGTCCTGCTCTGAAGCACCAGGAAGGCAGAGCTGCCTGTGCTGCCCTTCCTTCAGTTTGGTTGTGAAGGAACCAGTTAAAATCCTGATTAAGTAAAAACCTTCAAGTGTTCACTTGTGTGTCCATGCAGGATTTATTTCAAGTGGCCTGGAGCTGCAGTTAATCACAAATATTCCTGTATTTAGCTGTGGGTTTTCCTGTTTTTCCCTAATTTTGCTGCTTTGCAAAGTAGAAGCAAACTTTTAGGCAGATGCCAGAGCTTGCAGTTGCATGGACTGAGGCCAGACAATCTCCCAGGAGCACAACTGATGTTTCTTACTGTGAGATCCCAACAAATACTGAAACCACTTGAATTATTTAAAGTGTTACTTCTCTGGGAAGAAAAGTAGACTGATTCTGAAATGCTGTGAGTTTTTTCTTTCTATGTTTCTAATCCAAGCCCATCATTTCACACCTGGATATGCATTTTTTGGTGTGAATTGCTGGAACCAGACTGTTGGAGTGGCAGGACTTGGCTGGGTGTTGAAGTTGAAAGCAGTCAAGGAGCACCAGCAAGCTCAGATTTTGGAAATCACAGGGACCTGCAGCAGTGCTGGGGAACTCTTGAATGGCATTTCAGTTTGAGCTGGAATTTTATCTCATATTTATATCACCCCAAAATGTGAGGAAATCGAAAGAAACATTTGCTGTGTCTGTCACCCCTGCCCTGTGTCCCCTGAGCATCCTGGGTGCTGTGTGGGGGAGTGAGGCAGCCCTTTTCACATGACCACCCTGTTGGTAGCAGATTGTGGGGGTGAAAATCTTGTTTTCCAGCTTCAGCTGCCTGTTCCCGTGCTGAAAAGTGCCTTTGTTTTACCAGCATATTCTCAGGGGAATTAAGGACACTTGGAAATGTTTTTATAGAGCAAGAGTCTGACTTCTCCCACTTGGAGAGGGTTTTATTTTCCAATGCATGGTAAGAAATTGTTTGGAAACAACTGAAAACAAGGTGCTGTTAAGGCAGGTCAGTTCTGTGCTTGGAAGGGAGTTGGTGTTGCAGTTTTCCTTATTTAGTTTTCTTGGCAATTTAGTCCCACAGCAAAATTAAGTTCTTGTTTCTCTTGATCTTATGTTCCTACTAAATGTCTGAGAAACTTGTATCCTCCAGACCAGTACTTCTCTGCAAAATTGGATTGACACATCCACACGGGTAGATAGTGTCATGCTGTGAGCCTCACCCCTAGGCAGCCCAGGATGAAGATCATTATTGCATTTTGTCATCATAACCACGACTGCAAACCACCCTTGGTCAGTAAGGCAACAGTTGGCACCCAGCTTTTGCAAGAGGTTTGAAACAAAGCTTTAAAAGCAGCCACATCAGTTAGTTCAATCTTCTTCCATTTGTAACTCTCACCATAAGAGATGTCTCCAGCCTTTAGCTCACAGCAGCAGGCTGGCTTTTGGAAAAGTCAGAATTTTTTTGAAAAATTCCTGTCTTTTCATTTCCATCCCTTGGCACACTGAGATCCAAGAGGAACTGCAGTCCATTGTCTCTTTGAAAGCATGTGCCATAAATAAAAGTGCATCTGAACTCTGATTTTGTAACTGCTTCAATTTCAGTGGGAGCTCAGGATCCTGTGTATTTTACTGCAGGGTTGGGCCTGAAAGGTATTTTTAAAAAACCTCTTCCCTTCAGTCACACTCTCTCCTAACAACCCCAGATATTGTGGCCAGTGTTTGCCAGCGTTGCCTGACTGTGTTGTGTTGGAGATGTCCTTGTTGAGGGGTAAATAATAGTTTGAATAAACATCCTTTCAGTCTCTGACTTCCTTCCAAAGGAAATTCAAACCTTGGATGCAGTGGCAGAAGAAAAAAAAAAAAAAAAACAGTTGTTTAATTCAAAGCAAGCTGGGAGGGGCATCTTTGCTGAATCCCTGCCCTCAGCTGTCAGTGCTGGTCCAGCCCTTGCAGGTGAGGGAGCTCAGCCTTGGCTTTCCCATCTCCTGCCAGCCAGAGCTGCCCAAAAAATGGTTGGGAATCTTGTGTAGGCATTTAATTCAAGTGCTGCTCGAATTACTGGGGTTTATCATCAACCTACTCAATCCCTTTTTTCGACACCAGTGATCCAGGCAGATTCCTAGAAGACAAGCTGAGGTTATCAGCTTGGCAGACTGGTTTTGTTTGTTTGTTTTTGTTGGGTTTTTTTGAGGAGATGAGGTTATTTACAGCCAAGCCCAGCAAAGAGCTTTCCAAAGCTGTGCTGTGGAGGAGCTTTGTGGAGAGCTGCACCTTCCCAGCTGTCCAGGAGAGGGGAGCCCAGCCTTGGTTTTGAGAGCAGGATAACGTTTTGCTGATAATCAATGGTGAGGGAGTGCTGCCAGCAGAGACAAATGTGGGTAGTGCTGCTGGTTACTGTCCCAGCCAGAGAAATCTGAATCCCAGTCTGAGCCAGTGGGGAATATGGAGTGTGCAGCTATGGAAATGTGCTCTCTGTGCTCCCTAAGGAAAAGGAGACCTTAGGGTTAGGAAGTCCAGAATGCTGATTGCAGATCCAGCTGCTGTGATGGAGTCTCCTGTCCTGTGTGGCTTGGGATGGTGTTTGGGATAACACTTCTGTGCCCCCCTGCCAGTGAGGTAATGGAGCAGGGCTTTGAGGTGAGTTGTAGCTATGAGAAGGCATTTCAGTAAGAAATTTTCATGTAAAAATAGGTATTTTCTTTGTCTGTCAGCTTTTAAATTGTTCCCCAAACAGTCTTGCTCACGTACAAGTGTGTGGATAAATTTGCAGCGAGGTGTCAGAAAAACCAGATTCTGAGTCTAAAAATAAAGGCCATCAAATAGATGTAGCCTCAAAAGAGTTATTTAAGCAGCTCTAAAGACAGGAATGCTCCCTTCCTCACAAAGCAGAACGTTTCCCAGTTCAAAGCATCTGCCTTTTTGAAATTTTGCCCTAGAATTTCCTCCAAATGCAAAAGCCTTAAAATAGTCTGGCTCATTTGGCTTCCCCTTCCTGGTGCGATATTTCAGTAAAATCTGCAGACAATGCCCTGAACCTCAGAAATTATCTCACTAATGATCCTTTTATGGGAGGAAACAACAGCCGTGGGTGGAACATTCCTCTGCAGGGCGTAACAAAATTTTCCTTGGGAGTCCCAGACTTGGACTATTTTGGATGCCTTGGGAGAGGCTGGGAATGCAGGAGCTGCTGTGGTTCAGTTGTAACAGTTCCTAAGGAGCCAGTGCTACACGATTTTTCCTCTGGATATTTTTTTTTTTGTTGTTTTTTTTTTTTTTTTTTTTTTTCTCAAAGCTGCTGCTGCTGAACTGGAGTGTGGGCTGACCTTGCTGAGAGCTGCAGTCCAGTTGTGGCATAATTTCCTCTGTGCCCTAGGGTGCAGTATAAAAAGTTCCCATAGATTTTTCCACGGAGCGTTTAACGTGCTCCGTATGGTTTGATGTGTCACTCCTCAGTTGTGTTTATTGCTGAAGCTTCTGCTTGGACTGGCTGTAATTTTTCTGACAGTTGCTGACATGCCTTTACTGGTTGTTTGGCTGAAGCTGCTTCACCTATGAGGCTTTTGACCTTGTAATAAGTGGCCTCTGTATTTGCTGCTGGTTTAACCCTTGGCAGAGCCTCTGCAACCAGGATGAGGTGCCTGCATGGGTAAAGGTGAGGTGAATTCAACTGAAATCCAGTTTGGGAAGAATCAAGAGGCCTAGAGGAGTCTCAAGGTCCTAAATGGATTTGTGGCTTGATAGTTTGAATCTAAATAAAACCCAACAAACTTCTTTCTGTTATCTCTGGTCCATCTTTCCCTTCCTCCCCTGTGCACACAGCATGTGTAAATGACTGAAGTTGCATCAAATAAGGACTGTGTTTCAAAGAAAAATGTGGTTTGTTGCTTAATGTGTCTGACTCCATTAGGGTCTGGCTCAATTAGTGCTAGAACAAAATTTAGTGTTAACTAGAAGAGCAAATGGATGTGCCTGGGCTGGGAGAAGCTTTGGATGTTTCTCATGGCTGAAGATACTGGCTGATGACTTGGATTGCTTTGGTTGGCTCTTTCTTTGTTTTGCTTCATGAAAACAGTGATATAGATTTTTCTTTCTCATAACTCCAGCAGTACAAGAAAAGGGATGGCAGCTGCTGTGGTCAAATAATGGGAATATATCCTTGCTGCCCAGCCTGAGGCCAGACAGTTCAGTTGGCCATCCCATCTTTTGGTCAGCCAGGGCTGTCCTTTCTCCTGGCATGTGAAAATGAACATCTGGGCTCTGCAGCTGTGGGGAGACTCCAACTGCCTGCCCTGCCCTGGGTGTGCTGCAGTGTCTGGCAGTGTTTGAGCCTGTGGAAGGAGGAGGCTGTGTCTGGCAGAGAAAAATGCCCACAGGTTGTGAGTTTGACAAGGTCATAGCTGGAAGTATGTGCAATACTCCCTTGGTTTTTCTTTTCTTTAAATAGAGATCAGGAAATACTTTGCAGAATCAATACAGGGAGGAAGGAGGAGATGAAGATGGAGAGTGAGCAGAAGAAGAGAGGGATGCAGGTGCTGCAGTGGGGTCCTCTGCTGCTTTTCTGAGCAGTGTCCTGATCCCCAGGGCAGCTGCTGGGTGGTGTCACCACAGTCAGTGGCTTGTGTCCCCTCCAGCTTTGTGAGGGCTGGGTACAGGCAGTGTCAGCCTGGCAGGCAGGGAGGTGCTTTTGTGCTCTGTGTGCATGAAGCTGTTGAAGAAGCAGCACTGTTGCTTCAGCCTCCCTCCTTTCCCTGCACCCCCTTGTGTGGAGGTGGCTTTTCTGACAGCAGGTTGTGTTTCATGCTGACCTGAGGCACCCAGTGCCTGCACATCTCCTACCCTAAGCACTTTCCTGCTGTTTATTCATTTATTTAAACACCTGCTCACTTCCAGCCATCAAATTCCAGTGCAGCTTCCTTGGCCACAGTGCCCAGGTTTGGATCACTTGGAAGGTGTTGATGTGCCCTTGCTGCTGGGACAGCACTGACTGTCATAAGCTCTTAATAGCTAATTAAAACCTAAGTCTCTGAAATATTTGGGAGCTATTTTGTGTCACAACCCCTGATGTTGTAAGCACCATCTTTCAGTTGTAAAAATTCTCTTTTGCCTGGCTAAGCTTTATCTCCTGGATTTTTATGAATGGGTCATTATTCTGAAATGTGAGCATGTGAAATATGACTGGTGTTAGATTTCAATACCTTTTTAAGATAGTGAATGGATTGGGGTTAAATATGGCGTTTTAAGCTGTGTGACTTTATATATTTTATGAAAAGTCATGCCACAAATTCTGTAAGGCGCCAGCTGAGTGATTAAAGTCCCATAATATTCTTTTGTAGCCCATGAATAATAAGCAGGAGCCGAGCTGCCAAAATAAATCAAAAGTGAGCTTCATTCAGAGTCATTTCCCTAGTGAATTGTGACAGCTGGACAATGTCCTTCCCTTGTAGAGACACTGAGCTTTTTCTAGCCCAGAACACGTTCAGTGAGCAGGGTTTCAGGTGAGTGGCATGCCAGCAAGAATTTGTGCTGTTCATTCTCATGCTGGCCTAACTTTTGCCATCTGCTGCAAAGGCAGGAGCAAGTCTGAGCTTGACCTTGCCTTGTGCTTCAGTGGGGATGTTCCTGTCCTGAGGCTGGTACTGGGGTTGTGTTTGTGCTGGCAAGAGCCAGGTGCTGGTGCTGATGGTTCAGTTGTAGCTGCAGACTGTGACCAGTCCTGTGTGGCTGTGATGCCAACAAAGCAAGAAACCCAGCCTGAAGATGGAATTCCAAATAGGCAGGAGATTGTGTTTTACTGTGGGTATTTAAAATTGGGGTATTTCCCGTTTTTTGTATTTTTTTTTTTTTTTTAGTTGTTGCCTCACATTTTTGGTGTGTAGTTGTGTTTATTCCGGCTGTGTTGCTTCCATGCTTATAGCAGGTAAACTGACAGGAATTCCACTTGGAAATCCCTGCTTGCAGGGTTCCTGATGTGGTTGTCCTTTCCCCACGTTTATATTTGCCTTTAAAGTCTTATCCTGTGCTGACTTTGACTGAGGCAGAGAAAGAGCCCCATACTTGTGATGAAAATTAACTCTACCCCAACCCAAACCAGCATATGAACATGGATATGGATTCATCTTGCAAAAATCTGATGTAACTCGAGTGGTTGCTAAACTTACCCCCCACAGAAGTCAAGCTGTGATATTGCAGATGTGGCTCTGATATTGCAGATGTGGCTCTGATATTGCAGATATCACTGATTGCAGTGTGCAAACACATCAGCACACAAATCAGCTGGAGTCCCTCAATCATTTAATACCTTCTCAAATAAACTGAGTGTGCTTTTCCCCTGATCAAACAGATTTAGTCAGCTCCAGGATGGAGGGAGGCTGAGCAGCATTGCCAGGGGCAGAAAATAACTCAGGTTATCCAAAGCCCTGCAGGACGAGGCGTGTGCTGGGCACAGGGAGGTGCAGCAAACACCTGCAATCAGGGCAGAGACTCACAGCTTGGCTATTCTGAAATAGATAAGGAGAATAATGAGTGTCTGCACAGGGGAGGTTTTGCTCCAAGATAATAGTGTTTAATATTGGGTGTGGGGCAAGGCTGGGGCTGCTCACCTGCCATGTGATGAAGCTGTAGTAACCCACCACGATGAAGCTCCAGAGGCTTTACTTGTTATATTATGCAATGCTCACAATTAGCATTTTAATGGTCACGCTGCCCTGCTGCAGATTAGGTGACTGTAAAATTAATGTAAAATTACTCACTGGAGCAAGGCCACTCCAATCTCTGTCACAGCACATCAGCACCTTTCTCGTGGTGCAGGCACCCCTGTGCAGGGCTGGGTGATGCTGTAAAACCTGACAGCTCAGAGAGATGCTGCACCAGCCCAGGGGTGCAGTTCAGGAGTTAAGCTGCAAGGTTTTGGCCACAACTACCTGGAAATCACCTCTCATTTCACCCCGTGTGTCTGTCAGTGTTTGTGCAGCTGTTGAGAACGTGGGGTTTGATTTCCCAGCCCCATTTTGGGGTTAAGTGAAGGGGCAGTTACAGCAATTTTAAGCTTCCTGCAATGTTGGATGTAATCTGCTGATATAAAGTGTCCTGTGCAGCCTGAGTGGTTGGGATTGGAGTTGATGACACAAAACTCTCTCCTTCAGTGACAATTGTAGTAGTTATGTACTATTTGCTGAACTCCCAGGATAGAAATCTGCTAAAATCAAACCCCAGGGTGATGAGCCCTTCAGGTTTGTGTGCTCAGGGAAATCAGCTGGCACTGTCCTGTGCTGAGGCAAGCCCAGGATTCAGCTGCAGTGCTTTAGCCCTGGCTGTAAAACTGAAGGGTTTTCTCTAAAATGAAATCAGTCTGACAATCAAAGTAAATTTCCACCCTTCCCCAATCTGGAGGGACTCGTTTGTATGAGGTTTCAGCAGCAGAAAATGTGAGGCTGGTTCCAGTGTGAGAGGGTTTCTTTGAAATCTCCACAGCTGAGGCTCCTCAGAGAATTGGGGATGGGAACTTATTTTTAGTCGTGGTCTAGATTTTCATTGATCTGGGCTGTAAGTGTGGCAGCAAATGAAAGAAGCATTAACACTATATTCAAGAGCAGGGACCAGGCCAGGAGCATTAAATTCTCAACATCATGACCACAGCCCTATTTGTAACATTAAAAATACATTTGGATGCTGTGAATTTGGCAGATGTCATGTGTCTATAAAACACTTTGTAGAGGGCAGCTTTCTGATGTGAATAACAACATTCAATGGAGCTATATATTGGTTAGAATCAAATAAAAATAACGTGTTTCTAGCACAACACCAGCAAGCAAATAGAAACCATGGAGGTATTTTAACCATTACTGGGGAAAAAACCCACAGTGTTAGTTCAGTTAATCCCCAAGCAAGGAAACATCATCTGAAAATTTGCTTTTTCTCCCACTTCAATGACATTTTCTAGTAACACACAGGCCTCTTAATTCCTATTTGCATATTTCCTGGTATTGAAATATTTTCTTGCACAAGATTCCTGATGGGATGCATAAAGAGATATTTAGAAATTAACACACCCACTAATGAGCTGCTGGTTGATGGGGTGATGTGACAGCTCAGTAGCTGGGCTGGGAGGGGAGGAGGAGGCTGTGTCCATCTGCAGCACTGCAGGGATTTGGAGACACTGACTGTAATTCACTGGGCTGGTTTTTTGGGGGGTTTTTTTTTGCTGGAATAATTGTTGCTAGCACTGCTTTAGAGTGTATGAATGTCAGCCTGGTACTGTAAGTCACTGGAACATAACCTTTTAAAGAATGCATCACTTCCAAATTTAACAAACAAGTCATACTCGTGTCCCACCTCTCACTTGGGTTATTTTCTTCTGCTGCTTGGGAGATCTCATGTGAAAAGGTGACACAGGGAATATGTGTGGTCTGACCTTAGGAGTTGCTTGGGACAATGCCAAGAAAAGCTGTTTTTCAGGCAGTCTCTCAGTGATTCATGGTTTGCTCTGCTCCCTGTTGTTTTACACCGGTGCCTTTGGAGTTTCTCCCTGTTGCATCTCAAGGTGAAGGAGGTTGCAGAGCCGTGGTTGATTCATGGGCTGTGTTTTTCCCTCCAGCTTTGGAGAATTTGGCAAAGAGCAGAGCTGCTCACTGCCTGCCCAGCTCACCTGAGCTCAGGCTGTGAGCTGGAGTTGAGTTTTGCACCTCCTGTGTGTGTAGTCTCACCTTTCTGCATTCCCTCTCTGCTGTGAAGAACACAAGAGCTCTCACTTACTAGAAAATAAGATGACTCGGTATGGATTTCTGGATTTTGGGATAAATGTTTTACATTCACAAATTATTCAAACTGTGGGTGAGTACTTCAGGAACCAATATTCTCCCTTCAAATTCTATTCCCTAATTTTTTGACACGGCTGGCATGTTCATTCCAACTTGTACATCAGAAAAAAGTTTTTATTGAGGTATTTAGAGTAGCAAGGCAGCCCTGGAACCAGGACATCCCCTCCTGCATCCAGGATGTGTTGGACACACTACACCACAGGAGGAGGAATGTGATCTGTGGCTGAAGCCTTGTACCAAGCACTCTTCATCTGGATTTCTCCCCCCATGGCTGGTCCTGCCCTCTTTGCTAAATTTACACTTGTCAGAGCAGTTGGGAAGCCCGGGGTCAAACATTACAGAAAAAGCCTCGGTGACTCCTGGCTCTGCCTCCCAGCCCTCTCCACACCAAATTTCTCAGCTGGTGCTGAGACTCAGAGGTTGCATAAAGTTGAATAAATAATGCTGATGGGTTAATTGTAGCTTGCAGGCTCAGTTGTTGATTAGAGTCATATGGTGTTTTTCCAGCACGTTGCAACCTTTGTTTCAACATCCTTGTTTCATATAACCACAACAGATTATGGCTCCAGTCTCTTTTATTTATTCGTGGTGCTCTGCCCCAGGAGTGAACTGCTGGTGGAGGGAAGGAAATGCAATAACCTCACTCCTGCTTGCTGTTTGGGGTGTGTGCATTTACATGTTTCCCAGTTGCACTGATGAGGAAACCAATAAATTAGTAATGCAAGGTGAACCCAGTGCCAGGGCACAGCTGGGAGATCACTGCCTGTCATCCAGCATGGGCACCAGATCGACTGCAATAAAAACAGTTCTTACACTCTTGAGACTGTTTTTCCTTAGAATTTTTATCCAAAAGAAACCTACTAATAAAATAGTAACAAAAGCAGTAAGAAAATGCTTTTAAAATTAATAATTTGCTGTTGTAGCAGGAGCAGAGTGTGAAGGGAAATCCATTTTTTCCAGTCCATTGTAGCTGTGTTTTCCCCTCTCTTTTTACAGCTGAAAGAATAGTCATTAGTTATATTAATAAACTTTTGTTATTACACCTTGAGCAATTAGACCTACTTTCATAGCCTAGATGTTGCTTTCTTATCCCCTAATAACACTGTTTATTAAATATGAGGTGTTTTCTTATATTTGAAATTTGTTTTTCCTTTGTTTTTCTATTTGCTGTACTCTTGTCTTTATAGTGACTGGGAAAGTGATGGATTTCTTTCATTATTGGTTAATTTTCTTTATTTGTTTCCTCTACACACAGTATTTTACTCTCAGATGCCATGGTTAGAATATACAGCATAAAAAGTTTCATTGATTTCCTTAAACTGTCTTCTGCTTCTTTTTAATTGTACATGTGCATGAATTAACATTTTTTATTCAGTTCTGAACTTCCCACCAGACCTGTCTGACCAGGCTCTCCTGACTTTAACAAAAATAGATTTTCACACAGTGTTATTTTCAGCAAATGTTTGAAGAAATGTTTTCATCTCTAAATGATACAAATGATATATTCGTTATATAAATATATATTTTATATCATGAATTAGTGTGTTCTCACTCATATAAGGAATATGCAGCTCTTTTTTTAGGAGGATAAAGATTTATGTCTTAATGGCTAAGCAAATACTTGGAAGAAAGTTTTAAGGAATGAACCAAGTGTTTATGAGCAATCCTGATTTACTCAAGTTTGCTGTTGAGTTCCCTGCGTGTGTGTTTTTGTTTTTTTTTTTTTTTAATATTTTCACAGTTCTGGAAATGTTTCCCCTTCTCTGAGGGATGTGAGGCAGGACTGGAGCAGAGCAGCAGCTGCTGTTTGGTGTCTCCTGTCCCAGCCACATTTCTCACAGCAGCAGGAGACCACAGTTCTTTAATTCATCAGATGGGGCAGAGCCCACGTTGTCTCATTTGTGTTTTTCCAGAGGTTTTTAAGGAGCTGAAGGTGTCAGGACCAGGTGATGACACCAGTTTGCCTTATTTTTGGCAGTTTTAAGTGCTCAGGGACAGAATCCCATTTTTCTCTGCTCAGTGTTCCAGGGGCAGTTTTTTAGTTTTTAGGATTTTGCCTGCCCTGAGTGTGCTGCTTTCCACTGAGCAGCAGGAACAAATTCTTCACCCACTTCCCTGTAAAGACTCTCTGCTGGTTTTTACCACAATTACTCAATATCACTCAAATAGGTTCTTTTGAAGAAGCTCTGAATTCCTGGGTGAAAAATTAGCATTTGCTGTTAGTGTTGAAGCAAAAGGAAACAGCAGTTGGCATCTGTATCTGATTTTTTAATTTATCCAGACCTATCCAAAGCTCAGACCATGCAAGGCAGTTGCTCCTGGCTTAATAACCCACTTGAGTAATGTGGGTCCAGAGACAGAGCTAAATATGTTTAAAAGAGCATTCATTGCTTTGCACTTAATCCACAAGCCTTTAAATGGAGGAGAAAATTTAATTCTCAGAGCAGGGAGAGGCTGCTGGGGGTGTTCAGCCCTGGTACAGCCACCCTGCAGCACATTTTTGTGTGTTTGTGTCCCTCAGTGAACATCTGGCAGCTCTGTGACACCAATCCACAAAGTGTTAACTTTCACATGATTCAGAAGATTTTTTTTTTAGAGGATTCTTTTCTTCCTCCCCCCCACCCCCCCAACTCTGGAAAATGAATTATAAACCATCTCCAGCTTTTATACTTTTATTATAACCCAGCTATATTCCAGCAAAAGCTCCTGGCAGATAATCTCCTCATCCATTTCCAAATGAAGATGTGTTAAATTTATTTGCTGAAGGAACTTGTAGCTTGTGCTGTAACCTTGGTCATGGGACTGGATATAAAAACAGAGGGATAGAAACTTGCTTAACAGCAGGGAACAAAGTGGAGCTGGAGCTGGAAATGTTATCAGGCTGGGAAGGCAAAACGTGTTGAATTACTTGAGAAGGCAGATTTTGGACATGTGATTTTGGACATGTGGCTTCACTCACTGAATCCACGTGTGGTTCACACTGCTTGTGTGAGGTCAGGCTGTGCCATGGTTGTATTAAAAAAAAAAAAAAAGCAACGGGTGCCCCAAGAAAATAGCACTGAAATTCCAGGTGAGAGCCATTTCCTGGGCTCCACCTCTTTACCTGTGCTTAGAAAGAGCCATTCCTCCTGCAGGTGGGTGGGAGGCTGAGCTGCCCATTCCAGAGGAATCAGCATCATGTTTTCCACTAGGGTAATGTCCTGCTAATTCAGCAAGGGGTTTGGGCAAGCACTCAGTGCTCTATATGTGTATTTTTTATTTATAATTAATGATGAGCACTGAGGTCTCGTGGAGGTTTCATTTTTCTGCTCTAAATATGTGTTGATCAGGAGTAAGTTCTACCTATTTTTCCACACTTAATATGTCAAAATATATTCCAGTAACCTTAAAGAGCTGCTTTCATAAAATATCTTGATGAAATTTTGCCAAAGCACTGTTGTAAAATGGATACTGAAACCTCTCAGGTTCAATATTCCAACATGGTACATTGACTTTTGTTGTGCTGCTGGTATTTTCTTTATAAGAAAGCTGCTCCCCTCCACTGCCCCAGCCTCAGGGACTGTTAAGAGCAACTGTGTATTTCTTAGAAAGGTGAAAACTGAATGCAGATTTTCTTTCCACTCTGACCTTGTTTCTTTTCCAGGCCCTGGAAGAAGCCCAAAAAGCCATTCAACAGCTCTTTGGTAAAATTAAGGATATTAAAGACAAGGCTGAAAAATCTGAACAAATGGTGAGCAGCACTTTATTTTCTGGCCTTTGAAAGGGAGGGGACACTGACTTTTCCTGTCAGTAACATTTTTGTCCTTGGTCCTGACTGGTTGATAATTTCCTACTGAGCTTGTGTTAAAGCTGTTAGCGTTCACAGAGCTGACACCTCTGCAGTCCCAAAGAGGAGAGAGTGGCTGCTTTTATGTCCTGAAAATTCCATTGCTGGGGCTTGATATTTAACCAGGATGCTTTTTTTTTCATTCCCTAGGTGAAGGAAATCACCCGGGATATCAAGCAGCTGGATCATGCCAAGCGTCACTTGACCACCTCCATCACCACCCTCAACCACCTGCACATGCTGGCAGGGGGCGTGGATTCTCTGGAGTAAGTGTGGGAATTCTTGGTGCTATTTGGACACCACTGCTGAGTTTTCAGGGTTCTCTGTGGCCTGTCACAGCCTGCCTGGTTTTTTGGAGGGATTTTTGCTGGCAGATCCTGTGTTGCTCTTGAGTGACCCTCAGCCTGTGTTGTTGTGTTTTAATAGTTTGCAGCATCGATTGCTTGAATTGCTCTGTTGATCTTTGGTGATAAGGAATGAGTCTGGCTTCATTAAGGAGTAGGAATCCTCATTAGGGATGTGCTCTTGGGAATTTGGGTGGATTTTTGTCAGTCTTGCAGTGAGTTTTGCTAAAGGTCTACTCTAGTTTTCATTCTAGCAAGAGTTTAAAGAAACCTTGCAGCTTGTACTGTGTGTGAATTGGAGGTTAAATATTTCTAATAATCCATTGTGGATTTTTTAATATACTTGAGGAACACACAATCTAGGAAAACACAGGTTTTTTTTTTTACATGTTGCATCTGTGAAGTTGCACAGCCTGTTCTTGCTTTGTAGCAAATCCTGCACGAACACTGGGTTGTTGTGAAGCGCTGAGAATAAAATTTTCCTTAGCCTGCTGTCTCCACTGGAACGATCCTAAAGGATGATATAAAAATAAATTAACTTGATTTTCTTCTTTTCGCTGTCAGTTCCCTGTGAAAGTTATTAAGAGAGAAGTCAAGGCTAATGGCTTTTCAGCATCATTCTCCTCCAGAGAAGCTTTAACTCACACTTTGTGTGTGATGACGAATGGCTTCACTCAGGTCATTACAGTGAAATAACATTTACTGCCTCCAGACCCATGCTGGGAAGCGGATGCATTCAGTAGTTTACATGTTCCTTGCCAAGTGTTGCTTTTGACATTTATGTTTTTTTGGGGTTTTTTTTTTTTTTGAGGCATTGTTAGATGTGTGCCAGATTGGTTTATTTTAGCATCGCTTAAGTGAAATTTTAATGCTGCGTTGGAATGTTAATGAAGAGCTGTGTATTTTAGAAAAATAAATGTCAGTAGGGACCAGTGTGACCCAGTGGGGATGAAGTCACCTGTGGAATTACCACCCAGGATTCCCATTGCATCTGCCTTTGTAAAGCTTTAATTTCCTCTGCAGGGCTATGACCAGGAGGAGACAATATGGGGAAGTTGCCAACCTTCTCCAAGGTGTCGTGAATGTGTTGGAGCACTTCAACAAATACATGGGGATCCCTCAGATTCGACAGCTCTCTGAAAGGTAAAAGATTCAAACCCTGAGCACTCCCTTTCCTGCTGGGGAGGAAGGGAAGGAAATGTCTGGGGCAGATTCAGACCCTCAAGGATGTGAAGCCTGGACATGGTCCTTGGAGCTTCTTTACAGCCAAAACAAACAGGTTAAAATTGGACAGAGTTTGCTCAAATCTGGAGCAGCCCACTCTGTTCAACAGCAATAATTAGTGTGGATGTAACTTGCTCTGTGTTTTTTACTGACTGGCTTTTCATTTTCTCACCTGGAGGAGCCCGTGGCAGTGCAGGTTGTTCGCTGCAAGCCCCCACCACCCTCAGCAGTAGCAGGTGAAGGCTCAGTGGTCACTAAGCCACCATTTCTCCTTGATCTTGGCTTCATTTGGGATGTGACAGCCAGGAGTTGAGGGGACAAGGTCCTCCCTGTTCTAGGGGATATTGATGTCCCTGCTTGAGAAGACTTTGCTCATTGCTGAGGTACTCGAAGGAGTCTTCCAGGCACAGTCATTAATTTTTTTGGTGACTCCCTTTGCTAAGACAGCAGCTGGCTCCCTGTGTTGTTTAGTGATGGAAACAGAGTTTGAATGATTTGTTTGTAATGTTTTCATGTAAATCTGTTGGACTTTCTTTATGGTATAGATACCTCTTCCAGAAAACACAGATGGAATCCATGAAACAGAGCAGAAGAAAAATCTCCTCTAAATCTAGAGAAGGGATGGGGCCTTGTTTAACAAAGCATTTGACCATAAGCATTTGCTTAAATGAACATGAACATCAAGGAAATGTAAACATATGTCAGTGCTTTTCTGAGTTGAGGCTGTTGTCTATTCCAACCTTGTGCTCAGAAAGATTTGCTTGCTTCATTTTCTTCCAGAGTGGTAATGCCCTTTGGGCAGAAACCTGCTGTCATTGGCCATTTTAAGACCAAATATAATTTAAGCCTTGGTCTAGAATTCTGGCTGGTTTTCCCTTTTTGGTGGATGATTATTTAATACTTTTGTAGTTGCTGATTGTTATAAAAACCAATTCAGGCTCCTGCTAAAAGGCACGGTGGTTTTGAGTCACACCAGCGACACTGGCAAGGACATGGAGGAAAACTTCTTTTGTTTTATTCTCCCTTCAAGATAAGGATCTGAAAAGCTCGAGAAAGTCCTGTTCCTCCTATTTTTAGAATTGCCTCGGCAGGGTTTTCCTTGCAGTGTTTATACAGAGAGAGCTGCACCATCTGGTAGTGATAGAGGAGGCTGCTTGTGGGGTGAAAGGAGCTGCTCTGGGGTGCTCTGGGAGCTCTTTACTGCTCCACATGCAGGCAGAAAATTCCTACAGGGAGGTCCATGGCACCAGAATTCTGCTTTTTGGAGTTTGACTCCATGGCTGTGTGTTAGAGCCTGGTTTGGAGTTGACTTTTCTCTCTCTTTTGCTTGGAAATCCTTTCGTGATTCATGAAACATCAGAGGAAGTTTGCCTGGCTTCTTGCAGGGATATTTTTAGGCTGTGAAATTGCTGGGGTTTGGTATCTCATGGATTTGTTTTAATGGTACAAGTGAAGCCTCTAGGATGTTTGGGAAGGCAAGAAATGCTTTAGTAGATGTTGGCACAGACCTGTGACAGTAACCAATGTCTGTTATGTACAATAAGCCCATTATATACACTGCTAAACGAGCAGATTCTGTTGCTTTCTGAAATAAAAAGCCTCTTTTTTCATGGTGTGAATGGAGTGAAGCCAAGTATGAATGGGAAACCATGGGAAGGAGAAGTGCCTGCTTGGTGGTGTTGGATGTGCTCTTTGTCATGGGGTATTCAATTTAGATTGCTGCTCCTGGATGCTGTGAAAAGTAATGATGTGTTTTTAATGTTGTTTTCCACCTGTTCTGTCCCTTTGAAAATAACCAAGCAAAAATCCCACTGTAAGGATTCATTGGAAACCTGGACTGAACTCTCAATTAGTTGGCTTCTTGTGCTGATCCTGTTGAGTATTGATGTAAAAATGTCACAGTTCGTTGCCAAATGTAAATGTTTTCCTAAGAGTGTTCCTCAACCAATTTCCAATGCAGTGCACTGGTGCTTGTTGTAGTAAACAGGAATATTTTCTTATCTCTCAGTCCTCTGCTGTTTTTTTGTCTGTGGAGGGAGGTGCAATTAGTGGTCCCAAACCCACCCAGAAAAGTGGTCTTGCAGGCCTAGCAGATAGTGGAAAAAAGCCTGGAAAGTATTTAGGAGAAAGAGAGAATTATAAGTTTGCCACAGGAAAACAGGCTGGCTCAGCCTCTTTTTATCTCAGCAAGCTGCCAGGCATGGTTTAAGATTTCTGGTAGCTTTGGCTAAAGGAATTATGGTTTCTAGTAATTGAATGTCATTTGAAACATAGCAGTGGGTTTTCTTGTTTTTGTTTTTCTAAGGCAGGGGAAATGGAGAACAAAAGCCACTAATAATAAAACAGAAGTCAGAGCAACAGAAATCCTTAATGGTTGGATAACCAGAGGGTTTGGCAACCCCAGGAAAAGGCAATTCCCTGCTGTGTGGGATGGCTGCTGGGATATCCCAGCACATTTCTGGGGGAACCTACCCAGGGAAAGAGACCCTTATCAAACCCACCCGAGGCTCTGAGAGATCCTAAATCTCTTATCTGGGCTTGCTGAGCTCATTCACTTGGTGAAGTGGTTCCACACACACCCTCAGGCATGTGCAGGGAGCTCCTTCAGTGCTGAATGTCGAGGCTTTTATCACTGCAGTTTCCACTGTGTGGAAAAATATTCTGAATTATTGAAAAGCTGACAGCTTTTGGGGGCAATAATGTCCAGTGGCTAAAGCAAATACCCCCCATGTTCTCTGCCTAAGGCAGCTGAGCTCTAAAGAGGTGGCAGAAAGGTTTTCTTGCTTCTGGATGTGTGTTCATAATTGTGAAAATAATTGATTGTGTCTGTGTGTGTGGTTATATAAGAAGTGATATTTACTGGGAGGGCACTGGGGTTTCCTGTCCTTGCTCACACAAACCTAAACTTTTGGCTGCTTGGATGGCTCTGCCCTGTCCCTCTCTTAGAAAATATGAAGGAAAAAAAAATACTCAAACTTGTTCTCCCTGCCTGCTTTTGAGAGATTTTTATGCAGGACCTATTTTTAAAAAAATACATATTTTTAACATCCCACTTGAGCAAGGCATTCCTGCAAGTTTCTTAATTTAAGGATACGAGAATCCCCATTAAGATTATCCTTAAGTACTTTCCTGAATCAGAGCCTAAAACAACAAAGCTTGTGGACAGGGCTTTTAACTGTTTGACAGAGGCTCTTTTAAATTTGTTGAGTCTTTAGGAATCTGGCTGCTGCTCTTTTCAGTGCCTCCACTGTGCTGCACTGCAGCTGTTGTCAAATAGAAAGGTCCCCACAGCCACTCATAAGGAAAGAAGTATCACTGCTAATAGCTTCCAGTTGTTCATACAAACTCACTAATTTCTGTGACTCCTAATTCTACACACTTCTTGTTTCTTGATTATTTAAAAATTTTCAGTCTGTGTTCAGTGTCTTTTTTTTTTTTTTTTTTTGTCTTTTTTTTTTCTCACTTCTTTTCCTGGAGAATCGAAGGGTTTGGTTCTGTGGTGCTTTCTCACATGAGCTACATGTGCTTGCTTGTAGAATTTAAGCAGGAGTAAACCTGTAGCTATGGCTTCATTTTACTGATTAAATTTCCCACTCCTGTTTCAACATACTAGTGAATTCTTTTTGTTTCCCACTTATGAAATTGTTAACTGGGGATCTTTACCTGGAAGAGTAGAGGAGTTTCTGAACATTCCTGTGAAGCAGAGAGCTTAAGTGAGAATTATTTTTGACATTGCAGGCAGGAAGCTTTTCCAGCAAAATCCCCATAAATAATTCCTGAGGAAGACAGGTCGTACATCCAGTTAAATCACAGATATAAAGTTATATTTCAGCCATCACTTTTAAAGGACTAGAATTTTCTGCATTTGGCACCATGATAGAATCCAGCATTGTCAGATCATCTCATAAGGTTTTGCTACTAATGGAACTCAAATGGGAAGATTAAAAGAGGCAGATCTTTCCTTGATAAGGTTGAGGAGTCTTAAACAAGCACCAAAAAAATTCTCAAGTCTTCTCCCCATAGTCTGAACAAACATTTTCACAACAGTAAATGTCGCCAGTCTTGCTAAAGTATCAATCTCAGTGGAAAAATTCACTGTTTGAGTGATCAGTTTAGACCTGAAAGCATTTCCAGTAGAGTAAAAACTGATGGAAGAATTCAAGGGCTGCAGAGGGATGTAAGTGCCTCACTGTTTGCTTTGGCACTTTCTAGTGTGTGTAGGCATTTCCATTTCCCTAGAAGTATCAATTAAGCTGTATTGACTTTTATTTCTGGCAATTGGAAGCTTTATTCTCTCAGCCAAATAAAGAGCAAGGTTGTGGTTTATTCTACTCCCATTTCATACCTTTGCTCTTTTGTGCTTCTCTAAGACATGGAGAATTTATAGGATAAAACTGCTGCCAGCAGTTCTAATTCATTTTAAACTTTTTAATTCATTTAAAAGTGGATCAGTACACCTGGAACTGTGAAAGGTTTGTGGTGAAGATTGAGACATTGTGAAGTTTTTTTATGTGTTAGAAACATATTTCTGTTGAAAAGTGGTCAACATAAATGAATTTAAAAGTAGATCACATTGGCATTAAAGGGTTTTCAAATAGCTGATTTCTCAGCTGATTAACTGGCCCTTATTGAAATATTAAATGGCAGCAGGGCAGGAGCATCCAGGACATGCTGTGCTGCAGCTCAGGGGTCGGTGCTGTGGGGAGCTGTGAAACACTCCCCCACTTTTGCCACACAGACCCTTTTAATGTGGATGTTTTCTCCTCAGCATCCTTTTGATCCCTTGCAAAGCTGGTGGTGTTTCAGGGAGGTTGTAGAGCCACCACCAAAGCCCTTCCTGTGTCCCCCTCAGGGTGAAGGCAGCTCAGAACGAGCTGGGGCAGCAGATCCTGGCTGACTTCGAGGAAGCCTTTCCTTCTCAAGGCACAAAGGTAAAGCTCTCACTTTCCCTCTTCCTCCCAATGAAAAGTGTCACTGACAGCAGTTCAGTGTGATTGTCGTTGGATTTAATCTCATTTTTCCTCTAGGTTTGGTCTCTGCCTGTTTCAGGAGTTTCTTTAGAAAGCAAAGGAAGATTTCTCACTGTTCCTGTCAGGAACGTGTAGGGGAAATGTCAGCCCTTCCTCTGTCACAATGCACACAGCTACTGCAGACCGGGCAGGGAATGCCCCAAAATTCATCTCTGGGAGCCCACTGGGGTTCCCTTGGGGTCTCACCCAGTCCCTGGTGAATTATTTGTCACAAAAATGTGTGTTTTGTTCAGAGGAAGCCAAGCTCAGGCTGGCTGTTGCCACCAAGTTTGTGTCGGGTTTACTCAGCACAGATACAAATCTGGGCTGGGGCTAAGGCACCAACTGTGCTTCCCCAGCTTTGTGCATCCAAACATTTGCAAACAGTAAGGGGAGTAGGTGTGAATTTGAATTAATTTCCAAGAAAACACTGGTTCTGTTTTTCAAAGTACCAGCTCTGCTGGGTTTCTTCTTACAACTGACAAGTACAGAAATGAGGAGATTTTTTGGATCAGCTGGTGAAGGGCAAATCTGTGTCCGTGTGAAGCAGAACCAAAACAACCTTATAAAAAAAATGTTTCTGAATTTTCTGCCTTTGCCATGGAACAACTTCATGGTCAGTGAAATGGAAGCAGCTCAGTTTTCATGCAACAGAAGAAAAATGCAGCAATAAAGAGTAGCAGAAGAAAAGAGAATAATAGGAAAAGATAAACCCAAGATAACCTGGATGCATTTGCAATCACCCATTCAATTTATTTAATCTGAAATCATTTTCTTCCTGTTTATTTTGACAGAGGACTGGTGGGCCCAGCAATGTCCTACGTGATGCCTGCCTGGTAGCCAACGTCCTGGATCCCAGGATCAAACAGGAAATCATCAAGAAATTCATTAAACAACACCTCTCAGAGTATCTGGTCCTTTTCCAGGAAAATCAAGATGTAAGGGAAGCTTAGCAAGCTCCATTTGGGTTTCACATTTTGCTCTGCAGGCGTTCCCAAAATTCACTCTTCCACAGGTTCCTGTGGTGAAAAGTTTTTATTCCCAAGGGTTTGGAAAGTGATTGTGAGTGTGATCTGGAGTGGATGATGAGCTGGGAGTTGTTATCTCTGCCAGGATCCTCCCACCTTAGACCTCAGTTTCTCAGATCATCACTAGAAATGTTTTCTCCCCTCGTGTAGAAAAGAAATAAATCCATGTTCCATTTATTTCCTGCCCTGCAAAGGTTGAGAAATGAAACGCTGAAAATTGCAAACTCAACACCACCACCCCACAAACAATCAAGAAACACCCCAAAATGCTTAGAAAGCTGGGGGGGGAGGGATTTCTAGGAAGTTCATTATCTTTGTAGCTAATTTTTAAACTTCCTGTCTTGGTACTAACAGCTTTTTAAAAGTTAACCTTCTTGAATTTGGAAAAAAAAAAAAACCCACACAAACCAAAATCACCTTTAGATCAAAAGGTATTTTATCAGTTTCAAATGTTTGACATAGAGAAAGGCTAAACTGCCTAAGTTTAAATAACATTTTTCCATCAAAGTTTTCTGGATTAATATTTCTAATTTTGAGCAGAAAGCACGATTATTTAGGGGAAAAAAAATCCCATCCTGCTCAGGTTGTAAGAATTTTAGTTGGAATTTAAATGTGAGCTGAATGTAAAAATCCAGGAATTCCTGCACTCTCATCCCACTGTTGACTTTAACCTCTCTGTCTGCAAAACAAAGAGGGTGGGATCAAATGAAATATTATTGGATTGAATTCTCAATAATCTCTGCATGATTTAGGAATACTGTTATCCTCATTTTCAACAGAGCTTGCTCTCTTAATTCACACAAGATAGGATTTTCAGTCTGGCATGTGTTTAAGCACTTGGAATCCCAGAATCATTTAGGTCGGAAAAGACCTTTAAGATCCTTGATTCCAGTCGCTAAACCCTGTCCCTAAGTGCCACATCCACACATCTTTTAAACCCCTCCTGGGCTGGTGACTCAGCCAATTCCCTGGGCAGCCTTGATAACTCTTTCAATGAAGAAATTTTCCCTAATCTCCAATCTGAAGCTGCCCTGGGAGCATTCAGAGGATGTTAATAGATGTCAAATCAGCTCCGATCGATCACCGGAGCTGCCGCCAGCAGCACGGCTCTGAACGTTTGCAACTTGTGCAGCTAAAGATGATTTTGGTGCTGAAAACTCCTTGTCCATGGGGTTCAGGTGGCCTGGCTGGATAAGATTGACCGGCGTTACGCTTGGATCAAGAGGCAGCTGGTGGATTACGAGGAGAAGTACGGGCGCATGTTCCCCGCGGAGTGGTGCATGACGGAGCGCATCGCTGTCGAGTTCTGCCACGTCACCAGGTGAGCCTCCCCCAGCACATCCAGCTCTCCCAGCACACCCAGCTCCCCCAGCACACCCAGCTCCCCCAGCACACCCAGCTCCCCCAGCACACCCAGCTCCCCATCACATCCAGCTCCCCCCAGCACACCCAGCACACCCAGCTCCCCCAGCACACCCAGCTCCCCCAGCACACCCAGCTCCCCCAGCACACCCAGCTCCCCCATCACACCCAGCTCCCCCATCACACCCAGCTCCCCCAGCTCCCCCAGCACACCCAGCTCCCCCATCACACCCAGCTCCCCCAGCTCCCCCAGCACACCCAGCTCCCCCAGCACATCCAGCACACCCAGCTCTCCCAGCACACCCAGCTCCCTGCAAATGGAAACTGGGTCAGCTCAGTGCTGGTTCAATGGCTGAAGGCAGGCTGCAGATATCTCTGAGGAGTTGTTTGTGGTTAAAAGGAAGCGAGGAGTGAAAAGGCTGAGGGGTGTTGGTGGATGGGGGATTGAGGTGATGTGAAAATCAATTTTCAGTGTAACAGAGGTAAAGAATCAGTAGTGTTTCAGGCCAAGTGGAATTGCACGAGCTGAGTGTGGTGTGAGTGCCTCAGACCAGGCTTGGTGCCAGGGGGAGTCCCAGCAGCACCATTGCCTTTGTTCTGGGACCCCAGTGGGAGTCACTGTGCTTCCCAAGGTTGGATCCTGAGGGCTTTCCCAAGTGGCTGCTAGGAGATGGGGTCCTGTTACCCACAGAGCTCAGAACAACTGTGCTTGTGTTTGAAATGAGATCTGCAAAGCAGTTTTATGTTAGAGAGCCTCTTAGGAATTAGCCTGAATTTTGTGATGAAAATCTCTCTGGGGAACAGACTGAGTTCCAGTGTTAAGTTTCAGATCTTTATAGAAAACCACATTTGTTTTTTCTATATTCCCCCTCTCTCTTGCAGGGCAGAGCTCTCTAAGATCATGCGCACGAGGGCGAAGGAGATTGAGGTGAAATTGCTTTTATTTGCAATTCAGAGAACAACCAACTTTGAAGGGCTCCTGGCCAAGCGCTTCTCAGGCTGCACTCTTGCTGATGGCACAGTGGTAAGGGGATTTCTGCAGAGCTCTCCTTTCCTCAGCAGCTTTCTCAGGAGAAAGAAACCCCCTCACACACAGCTCAGAGACTACAAAAAGTGTCACCTGCAGCCTCTCTTTGCTCAGGGCGTTTAATGTGACTCTGTTCAGTGGCTTGCAGTTGGAAAAGTGATTTTTAGTTGTGTAGACTGTAGAGAAGGTGGCACAGGGCTCACGAGAATAAAAATACACAGCTTGTGTGCTTTTTTTGGTTCTCCTGGGACTCTGTGCTGTTTGAAGCCACATGGAGAGCCACAGAGTGATTATGGTGTGGTAACTGCCTTGTAGTGTTTGTTCTTTAAGTGTCAGTGACACATTGTGACTGAAAGTCCCCTCTTCTCATTTCTGGGTACCACACATTCACCACATGGTAGCAGCTTTCAATCCCACATTGTCTGATGGGTCACTCTGCCTTGCAGGGGTATTGGTGGTTTCTGCTTTGTCTCTTTTGGTAGATTGTAAAGGCAGAACCAAGAGAAAAAACTCAGGGAATATCTATGGAGCAATCCCTGAGCTTTTCCTGCTTGGAATCTCAGCCCAGAGCTGTGCCAGCCAAATGCCCTGGCAGCACAGAGCATGTGTGGCTCAGAAGTCCCTGGTTTGAGGTTGTCTGCTCTGTCCAGCTGCTCTTGAAGCCTGCTTGGATGTGATAATTCAGCCTCCAAGGAAAGCCTGCTGGACCCACTGGTCATTTGCTGTGGGTGCTGCTAATTAAAAGAGGAAGTCCTGTAAGGTTTTCCTCCTGGCTGAATTTAGATCTCTCAAGAATATGGCTTTATTTATTCTGACAGATTTCATAGCAATTTTGCAGCTTTAATTAAATTGTCTTCACTGGGTTATTATAACTGAGAGAATCAGAAGGGGAGGGTGTGGTTTCAAATGACAGAAAATCCTGTGTTTCCCCTCTTTCTGACATGCCTAGAGGCCCTGACTCTGGTTGTCATTTGCCCTGTTTCATACCCAAAATGAAGGCCACCATTATAAATAGCTGGCTGGTGAGTGCAGAGTAGGGGACAAACAGTGGGAGCAGCAATTTGGGGTTTATTGCAGGGCAGAGTTTGCTGTTGTGGTTTATCCCAGCAGAGACCACACACTTTGGAGTGGGGTTTGGGAGAGTGGAAATGTCACACTGGGCAGAATGTCCCTTTCAAGGAAGATTCAGGCAGGGTGGGTGTACAAACAGGGCAGGGGCTGAGGATGGAGGGATGGAGAGGGAGCCAGGATTTGATCACCTCTGCTGGGAGAAGGCAAATTGCTGGGCAGTGCTTTGAAGGGCTCAGGAAAGCAAAATGTGGATGCAGCTGTGTGCCAGAGGGCACAAAAGTGGCTGTTCTCTAAAGAGCTTCCTCTTTTCCAACAGAAGAAGCCAGAAGTGCCACCTCCCTCCACCAACCCCTTTCTGGAGGATGAAACTGGGGCAGAGACAGATGAGATTGTGATGGAGAAAAGTGATACAGACAAAGTAAGTCTTTGAAGTGCTCAGTTGTCAGCCTCTGTCAGAATCTCCAGTGGGGGCTCAGCTTTTCTCATCCCATTGATTTGAAAAGTTTGTTTTCACAGCAATTAATTGAGTGCAGTTTTGATCCTTTGTGCAGCATTCAGGCTCCCAGTACGACCATGCCTTGCTCTGGCTCACTTCACTGAAACCAAAGCAATCTTTATTCCAGTTAATAGTGCAGAGACAATCCTGCCACGTGAGAGTGAGCTGGGTTCTGTTCCAGCCTGTACAGCAGCAGCCCAAATGTAACTACAGGATTTCTGTCAGAGTAAGATGAAATAGCTCTTTGGGTTTTCAGATCCCCAAAGAAGCTCCTCTACAAACAGTTGCAATTCATATTTTGCCCTGTCAGCCAAGCAAACTGTCTGGAGTCACCAGGCAACTCATTGAACTTTCAAGTGTCAGCTTTAGATTTTCACTCCAGATAAATCACTTCTGAGATTTTTTTATCTTTACAGTGCTTTTCATCCATTACCTCTGCAAAGCAGGCAACACCTAACTGCTTGTACAAGCACAGGGCTTCCAAAACCCTCTGCAAACATTAAAGAATAAATGGTAAATGCAATTGTTTTAATTGGCACCAATATCAAAGCCTGTATTTTTTATACACCAGATGGATGTTTCCTAAATGTTGTGAGTTACTTGAGGCTGGTACTCTCCTCTTATTTAGGGGATTTACAGCCCTGTAAATGGGCCATGTACAGGTGTATCCTGATGGGTGCCCAGAGCCTCAGGGCCTTCTCAAATCCGTGTCCCTGGGGACATCGGGAGGTGGGAGCTCTCCACCAGCACAGTCTGGTGCACTGCATCTCCTCCAGATTTTCACATGAGCAGGGCAGCCCCTGTGCCTTCATCCACAGCCAAAATCCTGAAACAGAATGATTTAAGCAAGGTTTTTGCTCTTTCCATTAAAATATAGCTTGGACAGTTGGTATTGTGTGGACTTCATGTGACACAGAGAGTGGGAACTTGGGGAGACACCTCTGATGCATTTTTTGGGAAGAACTTGCTTTCCAATACTTAATGACTGGAAGGTTGGCTTGCATGTGCAGTGTAGAGATGAGAGGACATCCTTGGAGAAGTCAGTGGTGTTAGGAGGCAGGTGAAGAGATAATTGCCACAATTAGGGCTGGGTTTGTGCTGAGGCTGCCCTTTCCTTGTAGGAATGCCCTGTGCCAGTGTCACAGTGCTGGGCTCTGCTGTCCTCAGCCTCCTGTGTGCCAAGTGGGCTCCAGCATTTCAGTGTGGCAGTGCCAGCAGCTGCTGCTCTGTGCTGACACTGCAGGTGCTGCAGGTCTCATCTCCTGCTGTCACTGTGTGAGGAACAGAAGGGACACAAAGAGGTGAAGATGAAAGGTTTGCAGTAAAAGAGCCCTTCCAAGACACCAGTCCTGAAAATTCAAGACACTTGGGAATCTAAGAGGGAGCACAAGAATTTTTTTGGGGGGGAATCCATGCTAAAAAAATCACCTCTTTTGGTAATCCTAACAGTTCAATTTAATCTGTTTACTTTGGATAGTAATGAAAGGAAACTGGGCCAGCTGCAGACCTCCTTACTGTGACAACAGTAACCTTTTATTATTTCCATCAAACTCAAGGAGGAAATAGCTTAAACATCTGCAGCTCTTGGACAGGGTTGCACACTCAGAAATACAGTTTCACTGCTACTGTTAAAAGATTTAGTATTCCTTGCACCAGACAGGCTGGGAGCAGCGTGATGCAGAGACACACAGAGAGCCAGGCCTGGTGAGTGGTAAATAAACACGGTGAATCTGCAGCCTAGTGCTGCCACTGCCATGCCAGGGGTTTGGCAGATGGGAGGGTTCTGTGATTTTTTTCCTCCCAGGTCCAGTGAGTGTGTGCATCCAGCACACAGGAGCACTGGCAGAGGGATTTTGGGTGGAGGATGTCTGGTAATGGTTCTGTCCCAAGGCTTTTACAACTTAAATTCTTCATTCAAGGCTCATAGAGATGGTCTGACCTCCATAAAACCATTTCCTTACTTCAGGTTGGTATTCATCATTTGGGGCTGAATTATTGCCAAGAAATGTTTTGCCTTGTCACACTCTGATAGCTCTTCCAAATTCTTAGTGCCACCTCCTCTGTTGTTTAGGAGAGAAAGTCTTTTAGGTTCTCTCGTTCTGCTTCTTTTGTTTGGTTTTTCTTGCACTAAAAAAAAAAAAAAAAAAAATTCAGCTGGAAAAATTCATATCTTCATTGGCTGGGAGCTGATCTTGGCTTTTTGTGGAGAGAGAAGCAAGAATTCCATTCCAGAGTCACTGCAGCCCTCTTTGCAGCCAATGAAAAGTTGCTGGTTTGCTGGGAAGCAACAAGAGAAATTACCTCTTAGTAAAAAAGAATAATAATAATAATCTAGCTGTAGGGCAGAAAAGAGCTTAAAGGCTCTGCCCAGCCTGGTACATAAACATGCACAAATTTAAATGTGTGAGTATTCCCAGTGGCTTTTGGTGAGCTGCCCGTGCTTAGAGTGCAGCACTAAACTCAAATGAGGGTAAACAGGATGGCTCCCAAATGGCACATGTGCTTAATGCTCTAAATGTGATTTAAAAATAGAAATCTTTGCATCCCCACAAACGTGTTGCACAGTGAAGGCAGGCCTGTAGTGTTGCCTGCATAATTCTGGCTCCTCCAGTAATTACATGCTGTTTATCTAAATAAAATTCATTCAGATGAAGCCTGTAACTTTGAGTTATTGCCCTTGATATTCTAAAATGCAAGGATTCTTCAATCTTGCTTCCAAATAACTGCTACATTTAATTTTAGAGGGGACCAGTGGAGCCTTGTTACTGCTTGAAGGATTTAGGGAGATTTTATTTGCAAACTGCATTAAGATTCTTCAGCTGAAATCTGTTAGCATGGAGCAGCCTTCTCTTTAAGGCTAAGAATATTTTACAAGTGAAAAGATAATTCCTTGGATTGCTAACAGCCCTCTAAAAAGGAGGGAAGACTTGGATATAATGACATTTATATGCTTTGATTATTTGACAGCAAATTTCTGTGTTACAGTATCTCTGAAGATTTATATCCTTCTGTGCTGTTGCATTGCTGTTCCTTCAAGGTGTTACAGGGCAGGTTTGAACCAACATTCTAAATGTTTCCCACAGCCAAAGAAGCCAAAGGTCCCTGACAATCCTTTCCATGGCATTGTTTCCAAGTGCTTTGAGCCTCACCTTTATGTGTATATCGAGTCCCAGGACAAGTGAGTAACCAGCCCGAGTTTTATTTGAGTTTATTTGCTTTTGGATGTGTTGGGTTGTACTGGATTCTGTGCTCAAGCTGCAGAAAATTAATTTCTTGAAACTCTGCTGTCTGATTTCAACAGGAGCAGTGTTTGTGGTTCAGGAAACTTTGAGTGGGGCCTTTGCTGGGATAAAATGAGTGTTCAGGGGGCTGTGGAGGTTGGTTTTGTGTGTCATTTGCCAAGGGCTGCAGGAGTGGTGCCCACTGCCTTTCTGTGGAAGAGGTTTAGAGTTCCTGAAATGACTTCTGTTGCCTCTGCAATTCCCACTGCAGACATGTGTCTTTCTTTCATCTCGTGTCTTCCACAAATAATAGGGTTGGCTTTTCTGTAAAATACACATGTGGCTTCGTGGCAGAGGAGTTGCAAGATTTGCTTTGTAGGAAAGAAGTTATTTGAGATGCTTAGATGAAAGCTGCTGTAGATGAGCTGGCTGTGAGATAACATTAGCATTGCTCACAGATTGGGGACTTGGTCAGGGGCTTTAATCCCTGGCACCCTTCTTCATCTTCCTCTTTGACTTGCAGCAAAACAAGTCGAATGAAAGGAGCTTTCAGAGAAGCTCTGAGAAGTTTTCAAGGCTCTCACCACACTTCCTTGTGCACCTCAATTCACACCAGGGTTTAAATGACATCTCAGTAACAGCTGCAGTGCCACCTGGGACAGGAAATAGTTGAAAAAAGTTCAATTTAGTCTTTTAGCATAGATTAGTGGCTGGAAAGGAGGAGGTGCCTCCTTTGTGCATCTCATCTGTGTGTGCTCTTCTATCTTCCAAGGCTTTGCACATGAGAGAATGTGTAACTTGAGGCTTGTAGTGTCCTGATTTTATCCAAACTCCATGATAAGCATCTTGAAAAAGCTTTTCTATGTGCCATCAACTTTTTATGCATTAAAAAAAAAAAAAAATCCTTGAATAGCTGAAACCTTGCACAGTGCTGTGTCCTGCTGGGTTTAGGTTCTGCTCTGCAGTATAACAAAGGGAAACTGATATTTCCCCCCTGCCCTCAGCCAACTGAGCACAGACTTATTTGAGTATTTCTTCCCTTCTCACTGGGGGCCATATTAATCCCCATTTTGGTAATTCTACCCCACTGTGCTCCTAGCCCCTTCAGTTGCCTTTTTTTTTTTTTTTTCTTCTCCTTTTCCTTTACAATCATGAGATGTTTTGTATTAGCTTTATAGCCACAGGCTGCAGGGAGTTCAAAGAAAAACTGCCACAGTATTCCCCATGCTGCCCCTGACTGCCAAAAATTGCTTTCCTTCATGATTTTCTCTCTTCTTCTTCTTTCTTTGATTGAACTTTTGAGGAATCTGCTGCCAATGTCTGAAAATGAGATGTTGCTTAGGTCATTAATTGTAAGTTTCAGCTCTGAATAGTGAGAGCAGTGTGATAGTTTTGTTCATCAGTGCCTTAAATCTGTGACAGAAAAAAGCCTGGACATTTTCTGCCAAAAAATTGTTTCCATACCCGTGTAAAGAAACACGGTGCCAAAATCTGTAGCAGTTTTAAGAGGAGACACCTGAAAGGAGGAGTTTAAAGATGCTGCTCTCCACCCTCAGCTGCAGGGTAAATATCAGATTTCTGACCAGCCAAGCAGATTTCATTCCTGCCCCTTTGGGATGTGCATCTTGAGCTGTCCTTTATGGGCAGCAGGAGCACACAGACGTGAGCTGAGCTGTTCCTGGAGAGGAGGAAGAGCTCTGTCAGGGCTGAGAGTGTGCAGAGCCCTCCTTCCATCTGCTCAAAGGCAAGTCTGAGCCCAGAGTGCTTGGAAAACTGGCACTTGGTGCTGTGTGTTTGCAGCCTCATCAGCAGAGGGGCTTCCAAAATCCCCAGTCCATGGGAACTGCTCTGCAGTGCTCCAGGGGTGTCAGTGCCACTGCTCTGTTCACATCCCTGGGCACTCTGTTCTTCTCTCATGCTGCTCTGGAGTTCCTGGTTCCTTTCCTGCAGAACAACCCTGAATAGGTTGAATGCAAGGAAAAAAAAAAAAAAAAAAAAAGGAAGAGGAGTGCAGGAATGAAAGGAAGCAGAATAGAATTCCCTTTATGTGATTTCTTTTCATTCTTTCTCTTGGTTAGATTTGGCGAGTTCTCACTCCCAATAAATTGCTACTGTTAGGAAATACCACATCTGCACTACCACAGAATTTTCTTGGAGCTTTTCCGTAGAGTCTGTGGAGAAAATATTCATTTTCTGTAGCTCTCCTGCCTTCTTCATGTTTCATCTCCCAGCAGTTTTTCTGCCAGACTCTCTGTGCTCCCATTGTACCACACAGATTTGTGTCATATTTGGGCCAGCTGAGACTCATGTGAAAGTTTGCCATCAACCAAGGTGTGCATTAATGATGTATTAGTTCTTTTAATGCACAATATCCTGATGTTTTACTTGCACCAGTGCCATTCTGCAATAGGAGCAGTCCCATAGCCTGGTTTGATGGGCAGTTTTATCCAGGTTGGGATCAGAACAAGTGTGAAGCCCCAGCACTGCTCTCCCAGCTCTTCTGAACAGCTGCATTTTCTCCTGCATCCCAGTTGACAAGACCTTGGGGGACCAGGAAAATGCAGATCCATTTCACTTTGCCTCGGAGAAGAGGAGAACATGTGGGCTAAGCATAAAGAAACAAAAGCCATTGACATTCCTGACCGTGTCTTGAGACTGAGAGAAGGCAAAAAAAAAAAAAAAAAAAATCAAGTGAGTGGTGACTGCTAAGAAAGCTCCACTTTGTTGCCCAGCTGGAGCCCAGCACAGATGCAGAGGTGGAGATGCAGCTGTTGGATTTGACAAGGAGTGAGCCACGTCCTCTTTCCTTGAGAAGCTGCAGGAATCTGCAGGCTGCAGCACATGGGAGCCCTCCTGCAGCAGCCATCTGTTTGGCTCTGCTACAGCTACAGAGGGAGGTAAATTCTGCTTCTCTGTGGCCCAACACAATCAATGCTTCTCTTCAGCCTTCAATTGCTGCTGCCAGTGTGGAGATTTATCACATCAGTGCAGCAGCCTGGTGTTTTTACAGTGCTTGTAGCACAGCCGAGGAGCTGTGAGTGTGGAATCAGAGCTGTGTGTGCAGTGCTCAAGCAACAGGCATGGAAAAAGGGGATACTTGTCTTTGCAACAGCCTGCCTAAAACCAAGCAGCATTGCTCCATGATTGAGAGTCCTGATATTCCAAGCACATTCCTGGACATAAGTTTGGCCCAGCAGATCAACTATGGTAGGAGCATTTCCATTCTGAGGCAGCAACCTCTAAATTTATCAAGGAAGAGGCTTGTGATAAGATGGAATCAGAGGGGTTTTCTCTCTCATAAGAGGGAAAGAAAAAAAGGGTAGAAACTGGGGAAAAGTTGTCATTATTGGCAGTTTTCCCCCTCTCACTGGCAGAGGTGAGAACGTGCTGCAGTCTCAGCCATTCTCCCGAGGGTTTGGCTTTCTCCTCAGGAACCCGGGGTCATGGCACAGCCCAGCCATTCCACCCTCAGAGGGATGAAGGTTTGTGCCATGGCAAGGGGAGAGCTGCAGCAAGATCATATTCAAAATAGAAATATAAAATACAGAAACTCCTCCTGGTCAGCAGAGCACCTCTCTCACCTGAAAGTATTCTTTACCTGTTTCCCAAAAGCCAAGTTTCCTCGAGGAAAAGTGTGAGTGTGTCTGGGGGAGGAGGTTTATTGCAGAATTCAGTTCATCTGGCAAAGGTTATTCCGTGGAGCTGAGCTGGGCTGGGTCTCTGACATGGATGTGCTGTCTCTGGAGGAGCAGGGCCAGAGGAACTCCCCAAGATCAGAAGATTCTCTGGTCCTGTGGTGATGCCTCTGGCCCTCTGCCATGCTCAAAAACCTTTTTGTCCTGGTGAAAGGATGGAGTGAAGTTTATTGTTGAAATATTTGAGTAAGGACCAGGCTGTAATGAATCACTGGAGACAATAAGAAGGCTTTTTGTGCTTTTAAAAAGAGTCTTAAGTAGGAAGTGCACTTTGTGCTCATGCTGAATAAAACCTTTTTTAAAGGATGTGTGAAGTTGTGCAAAACCAGGTGGTATCCAAATGGGACCAAGAAATGGCAAATGGCACACACCATTTTGAGCACATCCCTTCAAAATCCATATTCCCTGAGGTCTTCTCTGGAGGCCTCTGAGATGGGAAGCCTGACTGTTCCTTTTCCTGGTGCCAGGAATGAAACTTGAGCACAGGCTTAATGCACTTGCATCAAATGTGCTGAACCGAGTCCTGGCAGACCTGGGAGCTTTTATGTGTGGCTGGAGAACAGATTTGGAGCTGCCACTAAAACTCCCGAGCACAAAAGGTTGGAGCTGTGGAATTGTGTGAGCTTTGTGCTGGGAGAATGGAGATAAGGAAGGGCTGGGAATACCCAGCTGCTAAACCTGAACTTGCTGGTGTCACAAGACAGAGCATCTCACTGTAGGCATTATTCCCTTTTTTCACTCCAATTCCAACCTCAACAGACTCAAATATATATATATATATATATATATATATATATATATATAATTTTTTTTTTTCCCCCACACCAGGAATCTGGGTGAGCTGATTGACAGGTTTGTGGCTGACTTCAAGGCTCAGGGTCCCCCCAAGCCCAACGTGGATGAAGGAGGAGCTGTCCTGCCCAGCTGTGCTGACCTCTTTGTGTACTACAAGAAGTGCATGGTGCAGTGCTCCCAGCTCAGCACTGGGGAGCCCATGATAGCCCTGACCACCATCTTCCAGAAGTACCTGAGGGAATATGCCTGGAAAATCCTCTCTGGAAACCTGCCCAAGTGAGTTTGGCTTCCCCAGTGCTGCAGACATTCCACTGCACCGAGGAGCAGATGATTTGTAAAGATAATTAATAAATACATCCTTGTGAACACTCATTTCCCTGTCAAACACCCCAGGCAGCAGCAGGATCACTCCATTTACTTCATGGTTTTCTCCAAAGTTCAGTTTCTTGCACAGAGAAAAAAGCAGGAGAGCCAATGGGCAGTCACACATTGTTTTTCTTTTAAGGGCCCCTGGAGAATAGCTTCATATTTGGCTTTGATTAGCAGCCAGGTTTGCAGTTTCTTGAAGTTCCTTTTGAAATGCCAGCCCAAGTCTCTTCAGAGAGGCCTGGCTTTCAGGGTTGCTGCTTGGGTAACCAGCTCATACTGGGATTCTCAGCTGCCTTAGCCCAACATCATCTATATGGTAATTTATAATGAAGGTGATTTATCTGTGAGATGCTAAAGTGCTTCCCTCTGCTCTGGAACATTTTATCTCTGTATAAATAAGATGTGTAGATATAAATCCAGTGAAAGGAGAGGAAATCATAATGAGTTTGCACCAATATGTGTCAGTGCACAGGCTAAAGGTGCTCCTGAGATGTTGCCAAAACTCCACTGCAGATAATTTTATTTGCTATTTAACATCTTCTGCTTGTTTCTTTTGTAAACCTGGGAGCAGCAGAATGACTTTCTGAAACCAGTAAAATCTTTCACAGATGCAAGGGGAGAGGGTTCCATCCAGACAAGTGGAAAGATAAATTTAATGTGTGTTCTCCATCAGACCTCAGTTGCATTCTTTATCCACGTTTTTTTTTTTTGAGTGCTCCATTTTTGCTGTCCAAGATAAATATCACTGTCCTATTTTTTTTTAATGGATTTGGATTATAAAGAGTTGAGAGGTAGGGAATTTCCTGCCTCTAAACTGCTCTGAGTCTTTCTTTGTTGATACATGAATGTTGCTCACTGGAAGACAGTGGAGGGGAAGGCACATTTTTAATAATTTACTTTGTTGATACCATCAGTTTTTAAAACAGGTTGCCAAAGTCTCAAATGCATGTGGACAGCTGTTTAGTGCTGCAGAGATAAATATGACAAGTTTCCTGATAGTTCTGAGATTCTTCTGTAATCTTTAATTAAATTTTGGATTACTGGCAATGAAGGTGAAGCTACCTGGGGAGTGCTGTGTTCCACTTGCATTCTAATCTGTTTTCTTGTCAATGAGTGAGTTGTCCTTTGCTTGAACACCTGGTACAAAGCTCTTTGTAAAAGAAATTCCTTCACTAAAATAGCAGTTGTGGGTTTGATGTCCTGTGCTGCACAGGGTGTTGGGTTGTGGCCATAAAGCCTTTTTATGGCATTAAAACCCAGCAGTAATTTTGCACCTTGAGTGTCTGTACACTCAAAAATCTCACAGGTTTTATCTGTTGATTTTTTATTTTTTTTTCCCCAGGACAACCAGCAGCAGTGGTGGGCTCACCATCACAAGTTTGCTGAAAGAAAAGGAAGGCTCTGAGGTGGCAAAGTTTACTTTAGAAGAGCTCTGCTTGATTTGCAGCATCCTAAGCACTGCAGAGTATTGCCTGGCCACCACCCAGCAGGTGAGTTTTCCTCTTCTGTGCTGCTGTGGAGACTGGGACAGCCAAAAGTGCTAAAAAAAAATCTATGGATTATTGAGCTCTACATTGTTCAATCTGTATTTCAAAGATAGAAGAGTATTG
Source organism: Sturnus vulgaris (assembly GCF_052056855.1). Lineage (NCBI taxonomy): Eukaryota > Metazoa > Chordata > Aves > Passeriformes > Sturnidae > Sturnus > Sturnus vulgaris. The sequence goes on along the minus strand of NC_142263.1, from coordinate 3,092,746 downwards.
ATTTTGTTATTCCTACCTGAGAAAAGTAATTTCCCTGTAACCCTGCTTTGCAGTTTTGGGTTCAATCCTTTTCTGTTTGTTACGTAATTTGTTTTGGATTGGAGACCAAAATTTTTATTTTTTAAAAAAAAAAAAAAGATTCTCTGTTCATTATCTCCCCATCATAAAAACAAGCACACCAATAATTCAAAATACTTTTGGGAAAATACTTGCATGAAATATTGGGGCAATGTGGAGTGGAGAGAGGAGGAATTTATGCTGATGTGATTTGCAGCCGCTCCGCTCGTTACATTCAGGTGCTTCCAAAATGCCATGGGTCAGGAATGAGCTGTGATGTTTGGCTCTATCCAACCCTCTCCACCACTAGGTCTGGCAATCTTCCTCCTCCTCCTCCTCCTCCTCCTCTGCAGTTTGGGCACAGGCAGAGTGTTGAGAAACATCTTTATTAGCAGGACAGATGCCACAGTGTTAAGCTAGTACGGTAGCATGTCATACTAGAGTTACATATTTGACCTTGGGGCTTTAATTCTTTGAGGACGTGGAGCCACCATGGCCCATCCTGGCAGATCAACAGGTCTGGGATGCCAAGAAGGAAAGATTTCCAGTGTCACTGGCTGAGTTTTGGATATAGTTTGGTCACAGATGAAGTTTGAAGAAGCTGACCTTTCCAGGGCATAAAGTTTTCAAGAACGATTATTTGGAGTTAGAAACCTGATCTCCCTGTTGCTTGTTTTGTTTCCCAACAGTTGGAAGAGAAACTCAAAGAAAAAGTGGATGCAAGCCTAATGGAGAGAATCAACCTGACAGGAGAGATGGACACTTTCAGCATGTATGTCCAGCACGTGCCTCCTCCCACAATGTGTCAAAATTCCCTTTTGTCAGCCAGATGGTGCTGGAGCAATAACAATCCTGAGGTCCTGGTGTCACAGGATCCACCCAGATCCACAGCCTGGGCACTTCCCTGCTGAGGGAATGGGATCCTCTGGCTGCTCCAAGAGCTGCACTAGCACAGGCTTTAGCTGCTCCCCATGGTCCAAGCCAAAGGAACAAGAGCACTGGAAAAGGGAAAGGAAATAGTGAGTTTCCATTTGAAACATCATTTGCATCTTGGCAGCTCTGAGAGGTGGCTGTTACATTTCAAGAAAGGAAGCTATTTCAGTACATTCCTTCCTGCTTTAACTTCCCCCTGGTAATCAGCAGCCTTGTCAGTATGATCAAACCCCATTTCAGATGACATAAAAGACTGATCCAATCTTATATTTGGGGATTATAATTGAGAGAAGATTATCATTCATTAAAATTACTTTTCATGTAACGGTGCTAAAAATATTCTGTTCTCACATCCTTTCCTCTCCACTCCTGACAGACAGATTGAATATATTTTTTTGAGACAAGAAAATTGAGGCAAAAGTTGTTTTGCCTCATATCAGACAAAAGAGTATCTTGGCAAGACTGGGAAGATAATCCCTGTCACCAGCTCCCCCTCTCCCTAAAACTAAGGTTCAGCCCAGATAGCAGTAAGCTTTTTTATTTTTCAGAAAACTTCCTTCCTGTGATTCCTCCTCTCCTGCTGCAGTGGGCAGGATCCCACTGAATCTCCATCCAGCTCTTTCACATGGTCTCAGGCTCCATTCCAGGCTGCAGAAACTCCCTTCCCTTCAGGCTCTTCTTTTTTAAGAGTGAATCCCTGCCTGAAATTCAGAGTTGCTGTGTCCACTCAGCCAAAGCAAGCAAGCAAGGTAGCAGGGAAGGAGAAATAAAATGTGCCAGAAGATGGGGATTTCTTAACATGGACAAGTGGAGGGTGAGTTTAGCCAGCAGGAGCCAGCAACCTCGAGTGGCTGCTTGATTTGCACAGTGGCTGCCTCTCGAGGTGGTTGGTCCCAGACAGCCAATGTGAAGTGTTTTGGAAGTTGTTTAATGTATAGCTCACGTTTGCTGCTTTGGACAGGTTTAAAGTCCAACTGACAGGGCTGATGTATCTTGTAACAAAGGCTTTTAATTGACTTTCATTCTGTTCCAGCTGAGGGCTTTGTCCAGCCTTCTGTCAGTGTAAGTCAGAGCTATAAACCTCGCTGGCGTTGGCTCATTCAACATCAAACAAGTTGTTTCTTCTGGGATTTGATGTCTTGTTAGGCACAGTCATAAAATAAGTGATAAAATGCTGTTTATGCACCCTGGAAAGTGTTTCTTCTTTCAGAGAAAGGCAAGTGCAGATCCACCCCAAATGTGGAGAAAAGGAGGGATTTATCCTTGGGGTGACAAAACAGTTTCTTTAGGGAAAGTGGCAGAAATTATGAGCTCTTCTTGAAGTTCAACAAAAAATATTGCAATGTAAATGCAGAAATCCGTAATTTCCCTGTTGATCTGTTTTGTGAGGTGATGGGCAGCATTCAGAGAACCCCTCAAGTGCTGGGCTCACTGTAGTTGCTGTACTGCTCCTTTATGGCCTCAGCTTCCTGATCCATCCCTTCTGTGCACGTCAGGGATGGAGTGAGGAGTCATCCACTGCTTTGTGCTGCCTGGGGTGAGGATTTTAAGGGTCTTCTGCAGACCCAGGCTCCAAACCCTCTCAGCACATCGTGATCCTTTGTGTTCCCAACACATTTCCAGCTGTTCCACCATCCCTCCACAGCACGTGTTTGTTTTGAAGTGCAGACAAATGGGTTTCTCTCCTTGTTTGCAAACTTGTGGCTTTCAGGTCGAGAGCCTGCACTTGGTGACCCAAGTCCTGACAGACTCCTGAGCACGGACACACAAGTGGTGGAGTCACTTCCCATCCTCTCAGAGCTCCGTGTTTGTCCTTGGTGCAGCAGCACAGCTCTGCCCTGCAGGAGTCAGGGGTGGTTATTTCAGTCTGGCTCCCTTGGCCTGGTGGAATCCCCCAGGGAGAGGATTCTGTAGTGCCCAGCAGAAGCAGAGGCACCAGCAGAAACAGTCACAGGCTTTTTTTATCCCAATGCAAGTTTTAGATGGTGTAACTTGAAGCCTGTAGTCACTTCATGTCCCATATTAATTTTTCCAACTAATTTTGGATGAGTTTGCCTTTACAAACAAATTAAGTGCTTGGAAGGAAGTCTTTTACTTTGCATCCTGTTCCAGACTTTATGTGCTGGAGCTGTAGGAAAGGGAACAGGCAATCTTTCTGGGTCATGGTGAAGAGCAAATCCCAGGTCAGAATTAAGTGTGGGTGACACCATATCTCAACGAGAAGGTGGACACTTAAAAATGTTTTGAATAGTGAACCCCAGAGTAGCATCCAAAACTTCACAAAGGCAATGATGGGGAGGAAAGATGGTTTGAGGAAGCATTGCCCAGATTTCTCACAGTCCTGTGATTCTCATCTGTGCTACCATCATGAGAAAGAGCAAAAGTAAAATCCACTTCTTACAGATATAATCCTGAGGTTGTAAACACGCATCTGTGGCAGACTTAAAGTTGACACTGTTTTTAAAAACTGTGCTTAGTGAAACAGAATCAGTGATTTGTTCTAGCAGAAGCTGTCTGCAGTGGGAGTGCTGGTTCTGTGCCCTGAGGGGGGTCTGAGCTGCTGCAGGCAGTTTCTTGGCTGTTGTTTTAGGATCAACTGCACCTTTATGCATACCATAATATGATGGCCTTAAATGTGTCTCTAAGCAATATCACGCTGTTTAAAAAAAAAAAATAAAGGGGGAGGGAGGGAGATGTGTTTGACTAATGTGTCCTTTAGTCTGGTATATGTCTCAGGAACTCAAACAATGGATGGCAGCAGTCCTAGACATAGTGTAAATAAGACATCTGCCTTCATCTTCACACATGGGAGACACAGAACTCATGCAGATGTCATTTTTAAAATCCTCTGTGCAAGTTCCTGTGAGCAGTAGAATATTGGCTGCGAATAAATGGAGGGATGATAAAATGTTGGTGTTGCACAGACTGGATTAAATTTGAAGCTGAATCCCAGTCTGGGCTTGATACTTGGGGATTTCTCCATCTGCCACCTTTGATCCCAAACCCCTTATTTGTGTTAAAACAGAGAAAGGTCAACTGTACAAACATCCCCTCTCCCCTGGAGCCCGTTGTGCAGCTCCCTGCAGAATTTCCCAGCTCCTCCTCAGTACAAGTTGTAGCTGTGTGCATTCACATCACAGTGCTGCTGTCAGCCAGTGGAGGATTTTCCTCCTCTCACAGTCAAACACTCCAGTCCTGGCACTCTGTTACTCACTGTGATTTTAAAACTCATGCTTGATTCTTGTTGTTTTTTTTTTTTCTCCCCACCTTTTTTGCAGTGTGATCTCCAACAGCATCCAGCTGTTGGTGCAGGACCTGGATGCAGCCTGTGACCCTGCCCTGACTGCTATGAGCAAGGTAGGGGTGGATTTTCAGGAAGAGGTCACCTTAAGATCCATGTGGAGTTTTTCTGTGCTTTGATTGCTTGATTTCACTACTGATACATGCTTTTATTCCGATTTTTTTTTCTTACTTTTTAGAGCAGCAATTGCTGTATTTATAAATGCATCCCTCACTCCAAACTCTCTTATTATTCAGATTAGAGCTTTCAGGCTTTTTGCACCACATTAAAACCTACAGACAATGAAATACATTCAGTAAGTGTTTCAGGGCTTTCTCTTTCCACTCCCAGTGCCAGGGAGAGCATTTAAAACTGGAAAAACTTTTGTCAGCGTGAAATTTCAAATACACCTTCACGTTTGCTCTCCCTTTTGTCTTCTTTGGCAGGGAGTTTTACCAGGCTGCTTGTTTGGGGCTCTTAAATGGAGGTGCTCAAATGGAGGTGATGTGGAATGGAGATTGAGCCTTATTGCTTCTGTGATCCTCTCAAGGACATATGGAGCCATTCCTGGAGAGGCCCCTATGGCTGCAGCTTAAGGATTTTGTTGCAGTTACACTGCTGGCTTTTATATGTTTGAAATGCAGAACGGTGTTTCCTTGCCAAAGTATTGTGAAAACCCAGACTTGCTTTAGACAGAGGTGAAGACAACAAAAGTGGATTGAACTTTTTTTTTTTTTTTTCTTCTTTTTAATTAGAAATATTAAACATAGAGCTCCATTTTTGTAGGATCAACACACTGTCTGGCTGCCATGAATTTTAATAGCTTTCTGCTTTATGATGTATTCCAGCTGTAACCAGCCCCACCACCCCCAACTAATATTTGAAGTGGAATGCAGCTGGTAATAGAGCTTGTACAGGTTCCAAATGGAAAGAGGATTTTTTTGCCCAGTTAAATAACAGCACTAGGAAGGGCTCACCACTTCAGGTGTTGCCTGTGTGCTGTGGCAGCCCCCCAGATCTCCTGAACCTACAGAGTACAGTAATATTTGAATCACTTAGCCCTGGCTGTTTATACCCAAGTAAACCACAACCTTGAGAAAGCAGCAGCTGGTAGGCCATTTATTTTTGTCTTTGGAACACTGGTAAAATGCAGCACACGTGATGGGACCGATGATATATAAACAAGTTTAAGTGTTATGAAATTAGCTAAATAAATACTTGTCACTTGTGCACACACTTCACTATTTGCATCAGACAGAGTTGCTTTTATGTGATTTTTATGAGACCTGGATTTGGTGCAAGAGGTTTTTTTTTTCCTTCACCTTCCTCCTCCCTTTCCTTCAGGGCTGGGTTATTACTCTGACACTTGAATAATGAATGCATGTAATTATTTAAACACAGGGTTAGTATATGGAAATGTAAAATTTCAGCCTATATTAAAGAAATAAAGATTGTGTGGCTGATCCATTCCAATTTTGCTCTCTCAAGATCCATACTCCATTAGGGCTCTTCCTTTGTTTAGCTTCTTTTCATTTCTCTGGTGTCCTCCATGATTGAACATTCCCAGTTCTTTGTTGGAGTCTGGCTTTGGGTTTTTTTGGGTTTTTTTTTTCTTTGCGAAAATGTTCAGGAACTAGAGAGGTAAATTATGAAATGCTTAAACCTCTCAATCCACTTTGGCTGCAGGCCACATTGAGAGATTTAACACAGAAAACAGCATCAGGAATATTGCTTTCAGCTGGGAATGCTGCTCAGTTTCCATGATTCTTTACTTTGTGTGTTCTGAAAAAAAATGGTAAATGCTGAAAAGGCCCCATATTACAAAATTTGTTGGTGATAATCCTTACTCAGACTTTACAGCAGGTGTAGGATGATTAAATGTGATTTTAGGACGGGGAAACTGGGATGTGGGTGGGAGGAGAATTTGCCCTAAACCCCCTGTTGTGATATTCTGGATAACTAAGAACTGTTAATGTGTTTATAGTGATCCGTAGCAGGCACTCACATTGCCTGATGTGCTTCCTTTTTTATCTCTGGGATGAAGGAACTGCTAATCTGCACGAGATTTTTTCACCCCAATTAAGTTTATGGTTTGCACTGGGTAAGGCTTGATTTACACGCTGAATTAAGCATGGATTTATATGTAAAACTGTGCCTGTAAGTGGGGCTGGGGGACATTTTAGTGCCTCACATCGATCTCTTGCTGGCTTTTTACATTTTCCTAAAACCTTTTGGCACAGCAGCAGTTCCCAGTGTCCTCACAGCTGAGTGGACAAAGCCAGGCTTTAATCATCTCTCCACTCCACACAGAGAAAACCCCCAGAGCAGAAGCAATCAGAGCTGCCAGCTGCTAATTAAAAGCCCTCAGGAGAGCGTGCAGAGTGTGACAGTGCAGAGCCCAGCCCGTGTCCCCAAACACGGGGCTGTCACCCGTGTCCCCTCCTGCTGCTCCCCCTTCCCATCCCAGCCTCTCCTGCAGGAGCAGCTCCAGGTGCCCGGTCTCGAGCTGCAGGGGGAGAAGCTGGCAGTGGGATGCTGCTGGGAACAGGGAGAATTGAAGATTTATTCCTCTGCTCAATCACAAAACAGCTCCTTTGCTGGAGGGCTGGACACAGGGGAGGGACGTGGTGGCACTTTGGGGACACTGCTGAGTCCCTGAGTTGCCAGGAGGCAGCACAGCTCTTGTGAAATGCCAAACCACACCAGTTCTGCTCGGGGTTTCTCTTTGCTCCTGCCTGTTTTACCCTAAAGCCTGTGTTCTGTTGTGAGAACCAGGAGGCAGCAGCAGCTCGTGGAAGCCTTGCAGACACTCCATGTCCCCCCAGCCTGCAGGTGCCTTTGGGCTTCTCCCTTCCCGTGAGATCTCCCTGCTCCTGTTCCTTGGACTTGTGTTTGTAAACTCTGTGGATATCCCAAGAAAAACACAGGACAAGGGAAAAAAGAGGAATAAATTTTAAACGACAGGAACAAAGCTTTACCAGCAGAGTTGGGCTCACATTTCTTTTGATGACTTTTCAGTATGTGTGCTATTCCTTTCTCTGCAGCTACTGGGTGGGTTTTTTTTGGGTGAAACACACCCACATGCACACACACACACACAAAAGGGCTATTTTTACTGTTCGTGCTTTAAAGGTTTGGTTGTAAAGTATTGCTTTTGGAATGATGACCAACAAAATGAAAAAGCTACTGTTTCATTGTTGGTGCAATAATTCAGCTCAGCAGTCCCTTCCCACTTTGTGGCCATTGCCACTCTGTGGGGATGGTGTGTTGGGTGAGGATTGCTCTGTCAAGAAGGGAATGTGTGAATCCATCAGGGAGAAAGGCACAGAATATTTTGTTTGGATGTGATCAGTACCATGGGGGAGTAGAAAAGTAGGTGACAGGGCTTGAGGGAATGGCTGGAACTGTGTCTGGGGAAGTTGAGGTTGGATTTTAGGAAAAGGTTTTTCCCCCAGAGGGTTTTGGGGCACTGCCCAGGCTCCCCAGGGAATGTCACAGCCCCAGGGCTGCCAGAGCTCCAGGAATGTTTGGACAGCACTCTCAGACACGGGGTGGGATTGTTGGGGTGTCTGTGCAGGACCAGCAGTTGAAGTTGATGCTCCTCGTGTGTCCCTTCCAACTCAGGATGTTCTGTGACTCTGTGAAAACCTGTGGAGCAGGTGATGAGAGAGATATCCCTTCCAGCCAGCCAGCTGATGTGAGATCAGCAGCCTGGGGGTTGGTTTGTTTGGTTTAAATAAAGACAGCTTTAGTGGGACATGTGTAGACTCAGACACTGTGGTTTTGCAAAGAATTTGGCTTTTCTTTCCCCCTAAGTCACTTAGGCTGCTTGTTGTTTGGATGGAGTTGAGTCAGCTGAGTTGCAGGGGGCAAAGTAGCCATACTAAATTAAATTAAAACCAGGAATAAAACACTTTATATGCAAAATCCAGAGCTTGGGGAAACAAGCTTGAGGACAAACAGCCCCTCAAAGGAAAAAAAACTCATCTTCCATATGTGCCCAGTTTCCTCTCCTGATTTCCTATGAGTTTTCCTCCTGTCTCATCTCCAGCATGAGGAGCTCCAAAGAGTTATTGGGAGAACATTGCAGAGTTCTGAGCAGCAGCAGAGCTGAGGGTGCTTCTCTGGATGCTTGTGTTCCTCTGTGAAACTCTGGTAGACACACGAGGCCAGGCCAGACCCAGTCACCTCTTTTTTGGTTTTTCCACTTGACTTAAATTGGGAGAACCCTGTGTACTGCAAACCAGACTCAGAGAAAGTCAAGGGAGCCACACATCTGCCTCCCAGGAGCTGTTCTCTTGCAGTTCTGCTGAAAATAAATGAAAACAAAATAGGAAGTTGAGTAACTCTCCTTGTTTTGTACTTTTTACATGCATTTGGAAGAGCTGGACTTGGGCATCCTGGCTTGTACACCAGCAGTGTTTTCAGTGAGCTACACTGGTGTAGAGTGCTTTGGACTTTAAGACTTTTTACCTCTTCCATCTATCTGTCATCAGTCTCACCAGCATTAAAGTCTTGGCTGCCATACAGGAATCCAGACTTTGCAAGCTTGCAGATATTTTCTCAAATGCCTCTAATCAGGATTTATATGGGCATTTCATCCCAGCAAACTGGAAACTGTTAAATATTAAAGCAGCCTGGTGTGCTCCAAAGGCTTTTTAAATCCTAGTGGTCCCCATTTGTGTGGGTTACTGGTCACAGTCTCTGCTCTGGCTTTTCTTTGTGTCTTCTTGTGGAAGGGTTTTGCCCAATCACTTTAACGATGAACTTGACCTTGGTGGTGAATTGCAGAGGCAGTTTCTAAATTATTCCTTAGAGATCCCCTGGCAGGAAGTTTGTACAGTTTCCCTTACCTATTGCTTGAATGTTAATGAATTAAACAGTCATTTTTAGTTGTTTTTTTTTTCTTCCCCTCTGTGCAGATGCAGTGGCAGAACGTTGAACATGTTGGTGACCAGAGTCCTTATGTCACCTCAGTGATCCTCCACATTAAACAGAATGTCCCCATCATCCGTGACAACCTGGCTTCCACGAGGAAGTATTTCACTCAGTTCTGCATAAAATTTGCCAAGTAAGTTACCAACACACAGTTTATTCATGTCATCCCATAATACAGTGTGATGATCACTGTGTGCTGTGCAGAAAGTTTTGGGTTGGGCATCTTTAAAAGACTTTGAATATCTGAACTTCAGATATGACTCTTGCTGTGGGAAAACCTGCTTTTCTTCCATGGGGCTTCCAGGTACTGAGAAATTTGCCTCAAAATAACATTTACACTAAGCCCTGTGAGGAGGGCGTGTGTGAGAAGTATATTCTACCTTCACAATCTGAAAGCTGATTTTCTGTACAAAAGTACCTCAGTCAGGAGGGGAAATTCACATTAAAGTATCTTCCTGGAGAGTCAAAGTTGAGCAGCACGAAAGAAGTGGCAGATGAGACAGAAATGCTGCTGGATTCAGGGTGGGCATCCAAACTTTTATGTCTGTGTCTGAAACAAAAAAATTCAATTTTTGGGAAGATACTTTAAGCTCTTCCCTGCTTGCCTGTGGCCAGCTGAGCTCCACATGGCAATGCCCCAAGAAGAACCCTGGGGAGGGCTGTGCCAGCTGGAGCTGCTGCTTTTGGTGTCACATGTGACCGTGCTGGTGGACTTGAGCAGTGGCGTGCGTGTCATGTGTCACTCTAAAATACCTTAACGTTTCATTCATCTCTGATAAGGTAATCACCCTGAAATAAGCTCTGTGGCCTGGCAGGGACACTGTGGGTTGGAGATTTGAGCTGCAGCTCCTGCCTCAGCAGGGTGGGATGCAGCAGCTATCCTGGGAATTGGGAGTTTTCACAGCAGGGAGGCTCTCCTGAGAGTTTCATCCTCCTCTCTGTCTGGAGGTACTCAGGAGTTTGCATTAAGGATTTATTTACTGATAAATCATGTGATGATGTTGCCCATAATCACTGTTTGAAACGCTGTCTCAGTGAGAATTTATTGTATGAAAAACTTCTGTGTGGTTACACTTGAATTTTATGTGATAAATAAAACCCCCCATTTATTCAGCTGTTCACAGCACACTCTTAATACCTCAGCTTAGTTGCCTCCCTTTTAACTTTGTTGCTGGGCACATACCAAGTAAACTCCAGATGAAACAGCTCTCAGATTTGAGTGAAGTTCCCATCTAAGCTTGTCCTCATCCTTGAGCACAGAAGCCACTGCTCCTCTCCAAAACATTTTTTTTTAAGACAACTGCAGCTCTGATCTGCAGCCCATGAAAATTGAGACACAGTCTTGAACTCACTGTGCCGTGGATCAGATGTGAAAAGGGTGAAATGGGTTCCTGAAGGTTGATTTTGCTGGATCTGTGCAACTTGGTGCTGAGGAGAACCAGCCCAGGGATAAGGGAGCACCTTAAAATGCCTTTTAATGTGTACAAATATTTGTATTTTTGAAACTCTGAATTCTTATGGAATATACTGGCTGGGCCAATATAAATACCTGGCCTTTTGTGTGCCCTACAGTGCTGAAAATCCTTTTAACAGGCCTTGTGCTTCTCCACATGTTAATGCCTGTGTCTTTGTGAGCTGCCACTTCTCAGCTCTAATGGATTGTATAAAGCGTGAGTGTTGAGTTACAGGACCACAGGGGAGAAGGCAGCTAAAGTCACTAAATTTAAAACAGCAGGATCTGAGCCAAGTCTGGAGAGAAGAAAAATGGCCATCAGGAATTGCATCAATCCTCTAACCCAATTTGTCATTTTTGCTTTGTTTTGACCGATGTGCTCCCCGGGGACAGCGAGCGGCCGTCGGGTTTTGGGGAGCCAGGGTGGGGGGCTCAGCTCTCCCTGCACCTTATCCTTTGAAATCAAAACCCCACAGCAGCACAGCCTATGGCTGCTCTGCTGGGATGTGTTTGGGAAGTCTGTGACCTGACCTCAATGAGGAAGAGATTAGAACTGAGAGACAGGAAAAACAAACAGTTCTCCCCCTGGCCGGGGAAGCGGCTCCTCCGTTTGCAGCAGCCAAGCCTGGTGGGTGCTGTGTCCTTCCAGGTGCTCCAGCTGAAAAGTGAGAGCAGTTTGGGGGAAGAAATTTGTGATTTAGAGGTTTCAGGGCTGAGCTCAGCCTGGGCAAGGGCTGGCACCAGCTTGGAGGATGGCAAAGAGCAAAACCCTCCTTGGCTGCAGTGACTCAGTGACACCAGAACCTCCGAGGGGTGTCCTGCAGTAGCTCAGGCTGGCAGACAGACAGACAGACAGACAGACAGACTGTGGTTGCATGTCTGTCTGTGCCTCACTCTGCAAGGCATTGTGCTTGATGCATCATCAGTGCAGGGGATTAGGAAAACTCAGGCTTTGGCAGAGCCACTCCCGTTGGGTGGGAGATGCTGTGGTTTCTGTGCCTTGGGTTCCTTATCTATCTTGCACTGCTTTATTATTACACTGGGGACTTATCTGCTTCTAGGGAGGCTTTGCTGGGTTCAGTTTTATAGAAGAAGCTGTAAATGAATTCTGGCATCCAATCTAGCTGTGATTGTGCAGGGAATAAAGGCATTCAGAGCACAGAGCCTCGTGCAGAGCATTACCCCTGAACATGCACGTATTATTCACATCAGGATTGCCTGCTGTTCTCTGAGAGCATCGAGTCCAGCCTAGGCAAGAGGCTCCAGTGCATTTTTCTGTTAAGTGAAACTGCTCTTGATGGTCTGTGCTAGTCCAAAAAAAAGAAAAAAAAAAAAAGGGGGAGATGGGGAATTCCAGAGCAGCCCTTGGCTCTTACAGTTTGTCTTGTCTGTCCTGCTGGAGTTGGGAAGCTGTTTCCAATAAGGCAGCGTGAAATAAGAGGCATGTGGGGATGGAAGGTCACTTTACCCCTCTGCAGTGATGGTGGGTGGCCATCCAAAGGGGCCTGGGAATTGTTTCATGCAATACAGAATGCTGTCTATGGCAGATTGTGTGCTTATATAGAAAAGAAGATTAAAATCAACAGGGGAGGGGGTCCTTGGGCTGCCAGTCTGCCACCCTGCAGAAGGAAAAGCTCACTCTGATTCTCATACACAACATGAGCTTTAGCTCCATGCCTGACCTTGCAGAGGGAGGGACAATTGGATCTACCTGCACTATCAAAGGCACAGTTAATTTCTTGCACTGTTCTGCCAGCAGTGAGCTGCTGCATCCAGAATTGCTGCCAATTTATCATTTTCTAAGATCACCTAAGCTCCAGCTGTGCTCATCACTCTCTAATTGCCCTCTGGGTATTAGTTATAAACCTGAAAAATGGACTTTTAAAACAGGTTCAATCTTCACTGTAATGCTTTTGTGCAAGACGAGACAGGGCTTCTTTTCCTCCTCCTCTTTCCCTTTTGTTGCCAAGGTTGTTTCTCTGGTGGCCAAATTCAAAGCTGCTTGGGGCAGCCCAGTAGCTGGTTCTCAGCAGTAGTTTGAAACTGTTCTCCTTGACACCTCTCCAGGATAAAATGATTCACTGAGAGAGGTAGTGACTGTGTCTGAGGGAAGGAACCTTTGCTTGTGAGAGCTCTTCCTTGGGCCATTCCTTTGGGTTTGCTCAGCAGCTTGGCACGCTCCGTGCCTGAGCTACACTTTTGTCACTTTTCCATGAGAAAGGATGAGAAATAAATAAATGTCCTGGCTTGGAAAACAGGTGGCAGGACAAACAAGATGCTGTCCATGCTGCTTGCTTTGTGGGGAGGAAACAAAAAGCTTAACAGATGCAAGGAGGAAAGCATGCTGAATTTAGATCATCATCATGAGCAGCCTCAGTCCAAAGCACAGCTGATACTCTCTTAGGACAGAGCCACTAAAATCTAAGAGTTGCCACCAGGTCATGGGCAAGTCCTGGAAATGTGAGCCCTGCAGGCATTCAGCCAAAGGAGGGCATGTGAAAGAGGGAGAGTGCATTAAAAACAAGGCAGCAAGAGGGAGATTTGTTCAAGTGGTGTGGTCCTGACAGATTTTGTTGCTCCTGATCTTTCCTGGTGCTGCTCCTTGGTGGAGTGGTTGGGCAGGGGCTTGTCCTGCAAGGGAGCATCTGCTTCTCCACTGAGGAATGAAATTGCTTCAAAGCCTCAAACCAAGAGGCAACAAGCTAAAACCAAAGCTGATGCTCTGGAGTGGTGAATACTGAATTTCCATCCTCACCGAGCTCTCTTTGGTTGGGCAGTCATTTTTCTGAGCCTGAAATCCATGACAGTAAAATATAGTAATGGTGTTTTCCTTTTCACAGAACTTTTTCTTGTCTTGATTGTGTTGGCCAGCAGCTTTCTGGAAGGGTGCCTCTGTGTGAGTGTCCAGGGCCCAGCAGACCTCCAGCCTTGGCTGGACCTCAAGTTCAGTGTGTAATATGCATGTTATGGAATTACTTGTGTGCAGGAAAATGTAGGTTCTGGATACAGTCAAGGGACTTCCACTCATGAGCAGTGAAGCTAATCCTGGTGTGTTGCTGTTTTTATGATGCACAATAGTTTGTTTGCTGACCTTTTACTGTAATGCTTCATATTGAGTTTATAGCAAATTATTTACCTCGAGTGGATGTGCAGCTTCTCAATACATTTTGAGATCAGGAGGGATTACAGCAAAAGAACTGTGCCTAAGGCTCGGGGTTTTTTAATTTAGTACATTTAACATGTCTGGGATCAGCTCAGGAAGCTGGCACTCAGAGTGTCTTTGTGGAAGCCATCCTGGTTTGGTTCTGCATGCTTTGTCACCACAGCAGACTGGCTGACTGCAAATTTTCTTATGTAATTGTGTAATTTTCTATCTCTCCTGCAGTTCCTTCATTCCCAAGTTCATTAACCATCTCTTCAAGTGCAAACCTATCAGCATGGTGGGTGCAGAACAGGTAAGAAGAAATAGGTGCATTGGCTGTCGTATTTCATGGCTTTTGGGTTCAAGATGTGAGGGTGGGATTTGGAAGAGGCAGGATTTCATCTGTCCCCTGCACTCAGAGCTTATTAGCCCTGTGGGTTCATAAAAAAAAAAAAAAAAAAGGCAAAAAAAAAGCAGAATCATCCTAATGGGACTGCTATGAACTTCAAATGGGTGCCTTCAAAGCTGCTTGGGTTTTAGGCATCAAAGATGGTTCTGAGCAGTGTCTGCAAAATGGAACAGGAGCTTTACATCAAAACCTTCCTCATCCTTAATGGAAAGCAAATGAGTGAAGCTTGGTGCCTGCTCATCTTGTGTGATGAGCAATAACCTGGGAGTGATTAAAGGGAGTTGTCTTTAAATAAACTTCTCAAGTGATTAACCAGCAGTGGGCTTGTGTCTAATGTTAAAAGCTTTCAGTATTCCTGTATGGGAATAACAGGCCCAATTTGCTGCTTTAAAGCAGACTGGGAAGGGTTTGATTAGCCTGATTCCCAGTGAATACATGTCATTAGAAGTGGGACATCCCTCCCTGGGGTACACAGGTCTCAGTGGCTGATTTCTCTGCAGCGTGTAGAACCCCAGTTCCCTTAAAATCTTTTGAACCCCCCTGGTCACCCACCAGCATGTTTCCATCTCACCTTCTCCTCCCTGGTGCAGATGTTGCTGGAGAATACATTTTCCTGGCCTTTCTGGTTCTGCACACAGCTTTTCCTGCTATTTGCTGATAATTCCAGTTGGGGTATGAATACTGGGGTGATATTTATGGAGATATTCAGTGTTCAGTGCAGGGAACAACACCTGTGGGGTTTTGCTTTCTGGGTTTTCCTCTCTGACTTAACAACTCTTGATCCCAGGGAGCTTTGGCAGTGAATTATCAATGCCAGAGACCTGGAATGGGCCAGGGGGGAAATGGGGTGAGGGGACAGAGCCTGCAAGAGCTGTGCCTGTGGGAAAGGCTGCAGAGTGTGCAGAACTCCTGTTAGCCATGGGAGAGTTTATGTGGGAAAGATGTGAATTCCCCAGGCCTCTCGGGATCCCTGGTAGACACACAGGAATCCAGCTATGACAGCCTGAGCTGCTCCTCTGTGCTGTGGGTTCCTGGCTTCCCAGGAGGAATTGATGGCATCAGCTCTTCTCATCAAACCGTGGAGAGGCAGCACCCAGCAAGGACAGGTCCAGATTCCAGCCAGCCTGACCTGCCTCTCCTCCTCCTCCTCCTCCTCCTCTTTGTCCCCAGCCCAGTCCTTTGTGTTCCTTTGCATTCCCACATGTGCTGAGACCAGCATTCACATTGTTGTGGTCACTGCTGGGGGTTCTGCAGTGCCCAGAGTGTTTTGTGTCCCTCCAGGACGAGCTTCCCCCTGCTCCCTCTCTGAGGAAATGCTCTGGGTGTGCTGACAGCCCAGCATTCACACTCACTGCTGCCTAAATAAACTGGGCTCCTCTTCCTCTAGTTTGATTTCAGATTTCTGTTCTTCACTGGTCTTGTCTCTTCAGACGTACTTTGTGCAAGCAGAGGAGTGTTGTATTTGGGATCATTTTGCTCTAAGGAGCCCTAACCCACAGCATTTTGTCATGAGACAGTGCTGCTCTGTCTGGGCTGTTTCATGGCTGCTGCTGATTTATTTGGGATAGTAACAAACAACATCCAGGCTATGAGCAGTTCTCAGTGTAGCTGTATGGTTGTGACAGTTTTTAAGGGAAGAAACCCCAATCAAGGGTTTGAGTAAAGGCAGAAGACCTGACACTGTGGGTGGCTGGGTGCAGGAGGAAGCGTGGTGTTAGTTCATTTGACCTCAATATCTGAATCATGGTACAGCTCCAGATAATCAAGATTGTTTCACTTCATACTGTTGGGAGAAGGACTGGAAATCTGTGCCTGATGTGCCAGATGTTGAGCTGCCATAATTAATCTCCAGTCAGCAGAGCAGTGCTCTGTTAAAATCAACTACAATGCTGATATGTAGCCATGGGTGATTGTGTCTCCTGGAAGTCCCCTTACATGGGTCAGTCCCTCCTGTTCCTGCAGTCCAATTATCAGAACTCTTCCAGTGTGGGCAATGTTAAACCTTTAAGGATGTTGGGTTATAGAACTGGTGGGTCTTGGTAGAAGGAGCCTGAGTAACACAGTGTGGTTAACTCTTGCAGCTGCTGCTGGACACTCACTCTCTGAAGATGGTTCTCCTGGATCTGCCCTCCATTGGGTCCCAAGTGGTGAGGAAGGCTCCTGCCAGCTACACAAAGATAGTGGTGAAAGGCATGACTCGGGCTGAAATGATCCTGAAGGTAACTCAAGACTTTTGATAACCTGCCAGCCAGACTGCTGGACTGGGAATCAGAGTGAGCAAATTCCAGGGGGCCCTTCCTTTGAATGCAGCAATCTGCAATTGCACATGAACGTTTGTGAGCCTGGCTGGGGGCTCTGCCAGCTGCTCCACAGAACTGGCTCACTCCCCTTGGGTTTGGGTTTGCCCCCACTCTCTTCTAATACCACTTTTGAGTTTTCACCCTCACTTTTCAAGGCAACCAAAGGCTCAAGTTCTGCTTGGTAGGAGAGCTGGGGCACCACATGCCTTCAGGAGCTTGTGAAAATCAGAGTTTGCATCCCTGAGTGTCTGCTGTGGGGCAAACCCCAGGGTTCAGGTTACTCCAGGCCTTTGTGCAGACTCCATCATGCAGGGGAGCCAAGCTGTGCTTGAGTCACCTGTTTACTGTCTAGTGTAACAGCCAGTGCAAACATGTCTGGGTTACTGTATTCACCAGAGCCCTTTTTCATTTTCCAGACCTGGTGCCTGGAAAATGACCCAAAAGCAGTGTGTTGTCTTCAACGAGCAAAGCCATCTGCCCTTCCCAGTTGGTGCTGGAGTGAGCAGTCAGGTTTGATCCCAGCAGAAGCTGTGGGAGCTGTACAGTTGTGACCTCCTGGGTGATGGGATTGTCCCCTGCTCGCCAGCAATGCTGGGAAGGCATTCCTGTGAGGGAATTAGTGGGACCTGGGGTCAGGCAGGACAGGCAGCTGCCAGCCAGAGGCTCCTGTAGAGCACAGCCAAGGCAAGGGGGGGTGAGGAGCCTGAGCTGCTCAGCGTGGCTTTGCTCCCATGCCCAGGGGAATGTCACAGCTGAGCTTGTGCTCTGGATTCAGACATTAGCTCTTGGAGTAAGGTGACTGAGATGTTAGTGAATCGTAGTCTAATTTTTCTTAGAAATGACCTGAATAAAAATGTCCTGGTTTGTGCTAACGGGAGCAGAGAAGATTGTGTACAGAACAGGTTTTTCCTTGGAGCTTATGTGTGAATCAGAAGAGTAATGGAGTTAATTTGTCTACCCTTAGCATGACAGTGGGGAGGAAAGCAGCACATGGAGAGCTGCAGGTCCCCAGGCTGTGTCACACAGCCCATGCTGGCCCTGCTGCTGCACTCCTGGCCCCAGGTGAGGGCTCTGTGTCAGTGTAACTGCAAATCAGCCACAGGCTAACAGCACTGGGAGCTGCAGTGTGTGTTCCCAGGATTGCTCTGGGGCAGGTAATTCAGGAACACAAACTTTGGGCCCATGGGCAGCACAAACAAATCCATTCAGCTGAGCCCCACAGAGCACAGATGGGAGTGGGGAGAAGGGCACCAGGCCATGCACATCCTGCAGAGCTCTTCCCTTTTTCTCTGGCTATGCTGTCTGAAGCTCCAGCTTTTCATCTTGGCAGAAGATTTTTACAAGGGCTGTAAATTAAGGATTTATAGGTGTATACATGGCTATGATGTTTCAGTGGTCTGAAGTGCAGGGAAAGAAAGAAATGTCTTGGTGACAGAATACAGTGTGGGGTGAGCTGGGTCAGTGCAAACATATGGAAATGTTTTTGGAGACAGGGAAGAGTCTGGTCTGGTGCTGTTTCTTTCCATTTACACACACAGAGACACACACACATATACACACAGGCACTCTGTTCCCCAGGAAGATGGTTTGACTGCACAGCATTATCAAAAGATGTGTTCTCTGTGGAGCTTGCTGCTTAAGCACATTAGTGAGGGATCATCTTACCAGCTTTGAGGCTATTTTGATTTTTTTTCCTATTTTTTATGATTGCTCCTAAGCAGATGTTGGTGGGGGGTTCCCATCCTTCATTCCAGCCTCTCCAGAGGAGTGTCCAAGAGGAGCTGCACCCCCAGCACGGGGTGGCTGCATGTGGCACTGCTCACCCACTGGTGACATGTCAGAGCAGAGAGCTCTGGCCCAGGCTGTCCTGGGGACTGAGGGAGTGACCACGGAGTGTTGTCACATTCCCCTGTGACACACAGTGTGTCCTGCCTGCAGGCAGGAGGGAGCAAGAGGGACACACAGCCAAAGGGTGGCTCTGGACTGCGTCCAGGCTCCTTGATCTCTGGGGACTTTGTGAGTGTCACACCACTGCCAGCACTGTCCCTGAGTGACTCCCCAGCTTGTCTTCCCTAACATGATCAAATATTGAGCTTTAACAATGCCCCAGTGCCTGCCAGCCCACAGGCCACAGACAAAGTCCTGCTGCTCTTTGAAACGTGATGCAGAGCCCATGAGCACCACTGCTGTGCTGAAAGAGACCCAATTTCCTCCCTGCTCCTTACTCTGCTTCTCTTCACTCACCTTTACCTCTCTCAGAAGCAGCCTCTTTCTTGTTCCTTAAGTATTTTATTTTAGGAGCCAGTCTTGCTGTCACTCCTGTGCCAGAGTTGAATGAGCACTGCCTTTAACTCCTATTCTTTGTCTGATCTCTTTTTCCTTGTCTGGGCAGGTGGTGATGGCTCCACATGAGCCCCCAGTCGTGTTTGTGGACAATTACATCAAGCTTCTGGCTGACTGCAGCAACGACACATTCCAGAAGATCCTCGACATGAAGGTTAGAACCTGTCCAGGGCTCATCCTCTAGCGCTGCTTGGGAATTGTTGAGTGCTGTGAATTCTGAGGGGCTTGGTGGTGGGAGAAGCACTGTAAGACAAGTATATCTTTACTCTGAAAGTAGAATTGCTACTGCAGAAAAAGTTTCCAGTTCATTTCCCATTCTCATACCTCGCTCTGAGCTCGGGGTCATCCAGAGGCGTTTGCTCAGCTCGTGGTGTGCGAACGGGAGGTGGAAGGTTTGCCACGGGCTGTGCTGCAGCTGCTCCCCCACGAGTGAATGGTGTCCTTTGCTCCCTCAGGGCCTGAAGAGGAGTGAGCAGAGCAGCATGTTGGATCTTTTCCGCCTGCGCCTCCCCGCTCCTCCCCCCGGCGGGGACGGTTCCCTCTCGCTGAGCGCTCCCACGCCCGAGCAGGAATCCTCCCGGATCCGCAAACTGGAGAAACTCATCAAAAAGAGACTCTGAGGCAGCACAGGGAGACTCCGTGGCTCGGGGCTGGCAGCAGTGAGGGGGAGCAGAGCTCGTCAGGACTGTGATTTCCAGCAGTGTGCTGTCACTCCCTGTGATGTCTCAGCCATCGCGTTGTGCGGCGCTTTCAGACCAAGGAGGAGCCTGACCGAGGTGTTTGCCCTGAGCTCAGCAGGAGTGAAAGCCAGGACATTGCCAGTGATGGAGAAAATAGAGGCATCTGGAAGCCAGCAGCTACAGAAACAATTTAGGTGGATTCAGAGACTGTCTGGCTGTGGTGCACTTGGTGTCACAGCTTTCACCCTGGCTGAGCTCCTGCTGCAGCACTGAGGGTTTTGCCTCAGTTCTGTGTTACTGCTCACTCCCTGCTGCAGAGCTGCTCCTGGTTCCTTATTTATTGTGGGCTGGGGGGAACCAACCCCAAACCATCACCACCACCAAAACCCCAACCCTTTAACAGCTGGGATCTGGCATCTGCAGCTCCTCTGAATCAATGAGATGCCCAGGAGGGAATCCCAAGGCAGACTCCTCCCCTGCTCCCAGGCCAGGCATGCATAAAGCACCGTGAAACAGCAAGGCAAATCCTTTTCAGAACAGGAGGAAAGAGCTAAATTAATGCCTTCTGCACCTTGGCAAAGCTCCTGCCAACCAGCTGGCAGCCTCGGCTGCTGTTGGAGCTTAAAAGCCAAGCAGGACATGAGTGGAGCCCTCTCCAGCTGCTTGGTGTTTCCCTGGCGTGTGCTGGGCTCACCTGCTGTCCCCAGTGGGATCCCATCCTTCCTGGCCAGCATCTCTCCCTCTCTCCACAAAGAATCCTTCATGGAGTGAGTGTCAGGCTGCTCCAGCCCCTCATTCTCACTCCAGCTGGCGTGTCCTGAGCAGGGATGTGCCACCCTGGCACCTCTGCTGCCCTGCAAGGAGAGCTGCTGGAAATGTTGGCTCTGTCAGGGAGCCAGGGCCACTTGCTGGGACAGGAGGCTTTCAGCAGCCCTAGGCTTCAAGGCCTTGCTCCTCTGAGCTTCAGCTTGCAGCAGTGCAGAGGGGAGGAGAACCAG
Source organism: Sturnus vulgaris (assembly GCF_052056855.1). Classification (NCBI taxonomy): domain Eukaryota; kingdom Metazoa; phylum Chordata; class Aves; order Passeriformes; family Sturnidae; genus Sturnus; species Sturnus vulgaris. The sequence goes on along the minus strand of NC_142263.1, from coordinate 3,072,213 downwards.
CAGTGAAATATTTTGGGTAACCCAGGCCCCTCTTCCCATGGCCCCCAGCGTGGAGCAGGGTTGGGATCAGTGAATGCTGCCCCAAGGAATCTCCATGCAGGGAGGCCTCACCTTGGCATTGGCACTGCTGGATTTCTTCCCAAACTCACCTGTACCCTTTCTGGGAGACTTTGAAGGCACACACACAACCATGAGTGAGTCCCACACGGGTGTAGGGCAGATCAACCAGTCGTGCCTGTGTTATTTAACTCAAGCTTCACTTGCATGTGCAGGAAAAGAGAAGTCCTGTACCAGTGTGGCAGGTGAGGAACAACCATGCTGTCAGATGCCTTCCTGGGAGGGTTGTGCTCCCCACCAGGGCAAGTTTGGGCCTTAGGACTGTATTTATTTAGGAGCTGTGCTCACAGGGATTGTAAAAATCACTGCTGCACGTCAGGGAGGGAGGATCAGGCTCCAGGAACCCAAACCCAGAGCTTCACTGGGATGGGGAGTGAAGAGCAGCAATATCAACACCTGTGGGGAGGGACAGCAGTTTCTCATCACTCCAGTTTTACAAATCTGCTGTTGCCTCGTTTACTTCCTCTCCTGATTCCCTGTTAGGTGAAAAAAGAAGGAATGATTGAAAGCACATTGGGATTCTGAGCAGCCGTTCCCTGAGGACAGATTATCTCAAGGTGCATGTGCAGGATGGCTCACGAGGTACCACACTGCAGAGCTGGAGAGGAGGGAACATGGGTTTGCAGAGATTCATTATTCCCATGAGGGGATGAATAATTTATTTTAGATGAATTTTTCTTTGCTTTGTCTAAGGCTAAGTCTCTCACTAAATTATGAATAGCTGAAGATGATGTTGAAGTTATCATTGTGTGTCTTACCCAAAGGCTTCCCCCATTTCATTCTCTGCATTTCATTCTGTAGATAAGAGGAAATAAAAGCAGAAATGAATTTTTAGTTTCAGCCTTTGAAGAATGCTACAGGGCTGTGTGTTTGGAGTTCCACTTCCAGAGAGCAAATCCACGGTTTTCTACTTCTGGTGTAGGAGTTTTGTGCCCCTGGCTCTTGGGTGTTTATTAGATTTGGCAGGTCTCTATTTGTGCATTAGCTCTTTGGAGTTTACAGCTTTGGGGAATAAAGGATGATTATGTGTTTTCCGTACAAAATGCCACTTTTTATGGTTTCGGGCCGGGGTGTAATTCTGGCTGTACGTGGGGCGTGACACTAAAATTAATTAAATGGTTACTGATGCTCATTGCTGGGTGTTTTCTGTACGGCTGCAAATCCCAGTGGCTGGGATGGACCTCACCCAAAACGTGCTGGACCCAGCAGTCCCTGCTGTCCATCTGCTCCTGCAGCTCCCCTCTGCCTTTTCCACCTTCTCTGGCAGCATCCACACTCTCAGCAGCTCCTGCACCGCGTGGGTGGCTCAACACTCCCGACCTCGTGCCCTTAAATAATCACATCATTTCTGCTGTCTGCCACTGCGGGAGCCATTTCGTAGAGATCCTAATTTTTCCTTTGAAATTAATTAAGGGGTAGTGCCTTTTTCCACGCTCTGCATGACGCTGGAGCAGCTCCTTTTCTCTCAGAGAATTAATGACTCATTTGCTTTTCTCCTGCCCTCTCCACCCTTGGGCAGGAGCAGCCTGCGCCGGGCGCTGGGTGTTCCTTTCATTCCCCAGATTTACAGCCAGGACTCCGAGCATCCAAGTGACGATGTCCAAGCCTCCAGGAGCCTTTGCTTGGCTCCATGAGGGCGGTGGCAGCAGGGCTGTAAAAGCTGATGAAACCTCAGCAGTTTCATCCCTGCCGTCAATCCCAGTGCCGGGTGAGCACAGCTCGTCTGTGACACACCCTGGCATTTCCCATCCTTTGGAAATAACTTTCCATCCTTTTCAAATAACACAGCATCCTTTTGGTTGGCTTCTCCCAGCCACGGCCCCCCCCGTGCTTTGGTTGCTGATTAAGCCAAGCACGCCTGGCTTGGTGGAAAGTCATTTATGGAAGGAGGATCTTGATAAGAGACTTGTATCTGCCCCATCCTGCCTGTGTGTGGGCAGCTAAAGAGTAAATAATGTGGACAAACAGGCAGGGGAAAAGATTTCCAATGCCATCATTGGAAATGGCACAGGTTGGTACAGTTTGAGAGACTTAAAACCAGTCAGACTTTCCGAGAGGGCAGAGTGCACGTCCGAGAAGCAGAGCCCCTGTACACAGTGACTCAACAGCACTGCAGTTACTGAGCTGTTAAAATTCTGCTTGAACACTTCCTTTTCATCCTAGCAGGCAGATTGGCACGTCTGGATGTTGGTGTTGCAGGAGACCCTCGAGTGGGCTGCAAAGCCCAGAAACGAGAATTTGGAAGGGCACAAAAAATTACCCTCTGTGTCAAGCCACGCCAGAATTGGGAGGGTTTTTTTGCTAGTAAATAAGGAGCACAAAGACTTCCAGGAGCTCTGCTTATCCCAGGCACTGAGATCCCTCTTGCTTGGACCCTGATCCCCATGGGAGTGGCTGTGGGAGCACCCACAGCTCCCAGAGGTGACTGCTGGGATGTGCCCCGAGTTCCCCCTACTAAATTGCAACTTCAGTGCAATTTAGTGGGTTATTGGCAGAGCGGATTTTCACCCAGGAGCTGCACAGCAGCTCTGAAATGATGATTGTGTTCATCTGGAAACTGCTCCAGTGCCTTCCAAGGCATCTGATTTCATGAAGGGCTTTTATGGGAGATTTTGGAGTGAGGAGTGACCAGTTTTCCTATTGCTTGTAGAGACTAGCATCTCTTTTTTTGGAGGCGTACACTTAAATTAAAAGGAAGAAAACACCTGTCCAGCACATTTGCTCAGACCCCAAAGATTTCAGTCAAAACTCTTAATGTTCTTTTTCTTTCCATCTGCATTTTTCAGCAAAGACAAACAGCCTCATAGTATTTCTTCAAAGGAATGTAAATTCCTTGAGGAAGTCTCCGGAGTTCCCAGCACCGCATAGCTGCAAACCACAGACGCCTACGGCTGAAAGTTCTGCTCTGCTTTTAATTTTGGGGCAGGGAAGGAATTTTTTCCAGAGGTTTGGGTTCACTTGTGCTGGGCCCGTCAGCCCAGACTGCTGCTTTCTGCGCAGGGGAGTGTTGACTTTGGCCGGCTGCAGAGTTGCTTTCCCTCCACAAGAGTATTCCCCCACCAAATCTGATGACATGGCGCAATTATTTCATTAGGATTTTCCAAAAAAGGTTCCCTCGGTCTCCTGTAGTGCTAGAAAGACCGTTTCCTTCTGTTCTCTTGTTTCGGCTTCGGCAGCTTTGCCTAAAAAATGCAATTAGGGGCGGCAGCGCTGCTGCCTGAGCCTGAATGCTCGGGAATGGGGAGGGAGAAGGAGCAGCCTGGAGGGAGAACTTGGGGGGGCTTAAAATCCCTGCTGTTGGGGAAAGCACCGCAAGATCTGGCAGCTCTTTCAGCGCTCCCCAAAATCCATGCTGGCAGCACTTTGGGATGCTGCGCTGTGGGTTGGACCAGGATGCGAGGAGCGCAGCTCACCGGGCACGGTTTCACAGAATCCCAGAATCATTTAGGTTGGAAAAAACCTCCGAGATCATCGAGTCCAACTGGGGGACCCGTCCCCACGTTGCCAACCACACCAGAGCGCTGAGTGCCACTCCCGATCTGCCTTTCCCCAGGCACGGTCCCTCCGCCACCTTCCCGTGTCCGATCCCGTGCGGTGCCGGCGAGGGATGCAGGACGGGGGATGCGGGGATGGGATCACCAGGGACAGCGGGAAAACGGGGAGAGCCCGGTGGGTACAGGGTGGGTACAGACACACCGGGGGGCACAGGGACACCGGTGGGACACGGTCCGGGACTCGCCCCGCCCCTGGCCTGGCCCCTCCCCGGCTCCTCCGCCGCTCCGCCCGCCGCCGCCCCGGTGCAGGGAGCGCAGCGCGGGCAGCGGCGGGGCCGGGGCGGGCAGCGGCGGCTCGGCCATGGTGGGGCGGCTCAGCCTGCGGGAGGTGCCCGACCTCCCGGACATGAGGAAACGGGGCGATTCTGGCCTCGACAGCCCCGACTCCGGCTTACCCCCCAGCCCCGGCCCGGCCCCGCCGCCCTGGCTGCTCTCCTCGGGCAGCCCCGACCGCGCCGCCAACGGGATCCCGGAGCCCGAGCCGCCGGTGTCCTCCTCCGCGGTGAGTCCGGCCCTTCCCTTCCCTTCCCTTCCTGGCTGCTCCCGACCCTTCCTTTCCCTGCCGGTTCCCGACTCTTCCCTGGCTGCTCCCGACCCTTCCTCGCCGGTTCCCGACCCTTTCTTTCCCTGCCGGTTCCCGACCCTTCCGCCTGCTCGGAGCCCTCCGGACCCTCCGGAGCTGTCGCGGCAGGTGCGGGGTCCCCCGGAGCCGCTGCCGCTCGGTGTCCCGGGACCCCGCGCATCCCGTGGGGAAAGGAGGGTGGGAATCCCGCCGTGGGAATGGGCTGGAAGCACCGCATCTTTCTCTCGGTTTCTCTCCGTTTCTCTAACCGAGCCCTCCGGCCGTGCCGTGTCCCGGGTCTGCACCGGGAGGGAAGATCCCGCCGGGAACCGGGGATTTTCTCAAAGCTCTGGCTGCGAGGGAAGCTCCTCTTCCTTCTGCCCCAGTTCGCAGCACGTCTTTGGAAATCCCTGTGGAAAGTGAACTCCCGTTATTCCGGAGTGACCCGGAGCAGTAACTTTATTGTGCATAAACCGTGCTTTCAGTTAATTTGGTTTTTCACCCGAGTAGCTTTTGGATGTTGAGCTACTGGTACAAATACTTTGGAGACTGCAGATTTGGAGGAAAAATCATTTTTTCTACAGGGGTGCTGCTGTGAAATTGGAAAAGGCCATAGGAGGGACAAATGCTCACAGCCCCTCGCTAGTAAACACGTGCAGGGGTGGCTTCAAAAACACACACGGGCTGGGTTCCATCCCTTCAGGTTTGGTTTCCTTGGGCTGTGGGATTCGGTGTCAGCCCGTGGTGCTGGGTGTCAGGAGAGCAGCGCAGGGACAGGCAGGGAATCACCCTCAGCGGGGATGAATTAATCCTTCCCAACCCTTGCTGTGTGAATTCGGTTGGATTTAACGCCTTCAAACAGGAGCCAGGGCGTAGCTGTGCAGCAGGGAGGTGGCTCACGGTGAGGTGCCCTGTGATCATTTCCTGCTGTGGTCGTTTGGGGTGAATTGAGCAAGGAGAGAGCTCTCAGACACCCATCAAATGTTGGTTTTATAACTTGAGCGTGGGTTAATACAGGGAACAGCCTGCACTGCACCGAGGGTTTGCATTCCTCTCTCATTTCCCTGAGTGGCTCCTCTCTGGATTAAGCTCCTGAAGTTAGGAGCTTGGCTTCCAAAAATGCTCCTGGCCACCTCTAGGATGCTTTAGACCGGTGTGGAGTCAGGCCTAAAGGATGCACCTGTAGCACATCTTGATCTAGCAGATCCTCCTGCACATAAACGTGAACCTCAACAGCTCCATACAAGGGATAAATAAATCTGTTTTCCTGAGAATGTACTGCACTGTAACCTAAAAGTTGCAACAATATGATAACATCAAACATTTTGCATTTTTTTTTTTTGCAGAGTTCCGTGTTCTCCCCCAGCCCCGTTCTCTCCAGCTGCCCTCCAAGATTGTGTCCTTTATCCTTTGGTGAAGGAGTTGAGTTTGACCCTTTACCAGCAAAGGAAATAAGGTAAATATTGTGTTACAGTTGCCTCGTTTGGAAGGAGTTAGAGGGGTTAGCCAGTGAAGGAGCAGTTAGACCTTATCAGTGCCTGTGAGTCAAGTTAATTTATTTGCAGAGCCATTGTTCATTGCAGCTGTACATTCCTGGATCTGGACATTTGTACATTTGTTCAGCCTCTTTTAATCCCACCCATATAGTTGTTTTGTTGGTTATTTTTCCAGGAAGACTTTCTTATATTTTACTCTCCTGCTTTTCCTTCCTTGCACTGCTCCAAAACGTTGCCCTTCAACTGATTAACCAGGAGGGAATTGTGAGGGAAGAGCTTCAAAGATCTTTCTAGGACTGTTTCATTAAGGGAAAGAAATTTTGCTCTTGCAACCTCATGGTTTTATAATAAGCACTTTCTATCTTAACAGCTGTGGCTGATTTTGTGAACTAAAAGAAATGGTAACATTCAGAGGAGTGCATAATTCTTTTTTTTTTTTTTAAATGCACTGCATCACTTCACAGCCTGTGAATTATTCCTTTGAACACCGTGATTTGCAGTAAGGAGAAGGCTCCCAGATGATGACTGTGCAATTAGAGGGAGGCTGATAAAATCAAATGGAAGCTTAATGCAGGGGAGGGCAGGGAGAATTATGTCCTGGTGTGGGGAAGGAGCTTGTGCTGTGCCTGGAATTGGAGGCAGTGAACTCCTGGCTTAGTGGAAATAACAACACTTTATTTTTCAGCCCAGGCACAGAGGATTTTTTGTGTGTACAAACTGGAGTTTTCCTGCCAGCTGGATGTTGGGGAGTTTGTCACCCTGTGCCAGGGTGATAGCAGAGCACTCCTGTGATTCCTGGCAGGGAGAAGCTGGGGAGATAACGTGTGCTTCCATGGCCTGGAGGGGTTGGGATGTTGGTGTTTATCCCGACCTAAACGTGGGTCAAGGTTTGGGAGTTTGCAGAGTTTGTGCTTTCCCAGAGCTCAGGGATGAGAGGAAGTTTTGGTGGTGCTGGGCACTGAGAATCCAGGGAATGGTGCTGACAGGAGGCTCCTGCAGATCCTTCTGTGCCAGGGGGATGAGGAGCCACAAATCCCCGGGGCCCAGCCCTGCTTCTTCCACCTCTGTCCCCAGGACATCACTCACAAACCTGGTCCTTCTATCGACTGAAATAAAGAATTATTGGCCTGAGAATACCCAGAGTTATTTCTATGGGTGAGGGCAGCAATGTTTGGAGATTGTGTTTCTGTGACTGCAGAAATGCTCTCCTGGCTGCAATTATCTCTGCAGTTATATTAGAATTACTTCTTCTATGGCATAAAATAAAAAAACCTTCTTAAAAAAAAGCTTTATAAAATCATAACTTAAGCTTATTGCTTCAGCAAAATACAGTTAACAGCTAGCCTAATAAATTCCCATGAGGCAAAAAAATTAAAGGAATAAGAATCAATTAGCACAACAATCTGTTCTAATAAGAAAACCATATATATGGTAAATAACCGATATATATATAGGTATTTATATATATTATTCACCTATATAAAGTAGAAATGAACCCCATGAAAATCAATAAACAAAAATATATAAACTATCTAAAGAAAGAAAAATATTAATAAACATATTCAATAAACTCGGTTTCACTAGATCACTAACCAATTAAATTTAACACAGTGCCTTCTAATATTTCCTACAAATATGAGCTATATAAATAAATATATATTATTTATAACTAATGTATCTATTAATAATAGTTATAATAATATAATTTATATAATAATTATAATAATATAAATATATTTAATAATTTTATATAATAACCAATTAAATTTAACGCTGTACCTGCTAATATTTCCTACAAATACGAGCTATAGAAATAAAGATATATTATCTAATCTATATAGATCTATTATAATCTATATAATATCTAATCTATGTTATATATATAATCTAATTTAGAGGTATCTAATACATCTTAATAATATATATTATAATACAATATATACTAATTATAATGATATAAATATATTTTGTAATTATAAAAACAAATATATAATGACATAATAATTATAATATAGCTAATGATAGTAATAATTTTTATATAATATTTATATTATTATTATATATGCGTGAAGAAATTCGAGTCTGCTTGTATTACAAGACTCTCATCCCCAGCCTTACCCCAGGATGATTTTGTGGTTTTGTGTCTCAGCTACACCTGTTGTATTTTTCCATCTCAGGCACACCTTGTGTATTTTTTGTTTCTCAGGTACACCTGTTGTATTTTCCTGTCTCAGGTACCCCTGTTATATTTATTTTTCTCTCTCAGGTACCCTGTTATATTTATTTTCTCTCAGGTACCCTGTTATATTAATTTATTTTATTTTCTCTCAGGTACCCTGTTATATTTATTTTATTTTCTGTGTCTCAGGTACCCCGTTATATTTATTTTATTTATTTTCTCTCAGGTACCCCATTATATATATTGATTTTATTTTCTCTCAGGTACCCCGTTATATATATTTATTTTATTTTCTGTGTCCCAGGTACACCTCGTCTCTGCTCTATGGCTCCGAGCGCCGTTTCATCGCCGACGTTTCCCTGCTGCCGTCGCTCAGCGTCTCCTCGTGTCTCCAGACCATCGTGTGCGTTCCCGGCTGCTCCTGGCGCCGCTACCGCTGCGAGCTGCGCCTGGAGCCGCGCCACAAACCGCGGAGCTTCACCAGCACCACCATCATCTACCCCAAACACGCCAAGACTGTCTACACCACCACGCTGGGCTACGACCGCCGCAAAACCGCCCGCAGGTTCCTGGCCAGCGTGGAGCTGGAGAGCTCCGAGTGCCCCGGGGATGGATGCTGAGCACGGTCACTGCTCCCCTCCATCCACCCACCCACCCATCCACCCATCCATCATCCACCCATCCATCCCTGCTGCTCCGAGCGGGCTGCACATCCTCTCTCTGCTCTCAGCTCCTGCTTCCTTGCCACGGTCTCAACTGTGGGGGTTGGTTTGGTTTTTCTCCTCGGTGGGGACGTGGTTTGGTTTTGCCTCCTGAAAGTTGTGGGTTCTCGTTCCTTCCCCGTTGTAATCAGGTGAAAATAAGTGTGGTTGCTTTTCCAGAGGAGGAGGAGTGTGGGGTGGCAGCTGGCAGGTGGAGATCGCTGTGATGTGTAAAAAGTGAGGGCACCTCACTGTCCTGTAGAGAATCCACCGATTTTGGTTACACACAGAGCTGCCAACCATTTCAGTTCAGATCGTGCTTTCTCCAGAAGAGCCACCCCCCTGGAAATTGCTGGAAAAAAACTAACAGAGAAAAAAACCCCAGAATTCTGCATTTAACACGTATAGAAATGCTAACATACAGCATTCAGTCTCGTGTGAAGGTGTAAATTGGGAGGAAGAGGAGCTCTGAGCAGAGCGGGAGGTGAACTGCAGAGACAGGCTCGTGTGGTTCCGTGGGTTCCGAGGAACCCGTGCTCTGTGTGACACACGTGTGCTTCTGTGCCTGCAGCAGGGCTTGGAGCAGGGAACACCAGCCCAGAAATTATCCCTGCCTTGTCGGATCCTGGTGATGTGGAGGTGGAAAACCACAAGTGCCTTGTTTTTACCCTCACTGGCTGTGTGCACTAAAGGAGCTGTAACCAAAGCAAGGCTCAGATGAAATGCTGGACAGAGGGACCCAGAATGGCAAAGGAGGTGCTGGGCTGGGTGTGAGACCCTGTCGTGGTGGGTTTGGGAGGGGGGATCAGGAGCGAGGCACGGGCAGGTCTGCAGTGCTCAGCAGAATCCACAGCTGTAGCTCTGCTTCCCCGCTGAGCTTGTCATGGCACAAATCCTTGGGATTGGGGATGTCACTGGGATGGGGCAGCCTCTGCCTGTCTGCAGGCTGCTGAAAAACCTCTCCTGAGGGCGTGGTGAGTTTGGGGACCAAAGGGAATAGCTTCAGATATTATGAAAGTCTTGTCTGGATGTTTACGTGCGTTTGCTTATCGTGTGCCTTGATGAAAATACGAGAGGTTTCCTTCTTTTCCCAGATTTTTTTTTTTTCCTCTGTGTTGACAGACCGTAGTGTGGAGAGCATCTGCTTTGGGGGGAGCGTGGGTTGTGCCGGTTTTTTGTGTGGTGTAGTCTCTCAGAAACACCTGATAGATCTGGGCACAGCTTTTCCATGTATTCCAGAACTCCTCCGAGGTGTGGGTGTGCAACACCGGTCCTGGAGCAGCTTTTGAGGAGGACTTGGCAATGCACAGCCCCAGGGGTGAGTTTTGTCAGTGGCAGCCTCGGGAGCCTGTTCTTGAGCTGTGCTTTCCGTGTGTTTGTGCAAGTGTGATGGATGGGGTGGAAGTGGATCCCGGGGAACTGAAAAGAGTTGGGAGATGAAGAGTGCAGCAGGAAGGAAACCTTGAGTTTGTATGGTTTGGGGGGTTTTTTTTATTGTTGCTGTTAGGGTTTTTTTTTTTACTTATTTATTAGCTCAGAAAAGAACATCCTTCACCTTTGGTGCTTGCCTCAGAAAGGCAGCTCCTAAAACAACCCCAGGCTGAGAGAGGACACGGGCAGGCAGCGCTCCAGAGCCAAGGAACGTTTTGGTCTCACAGGCTGCGAGAATGGGGAGATGTGTCTTAAACAGATGATGCAACTCTGCCCTAACTGCTGCCCCACGATGTCCTGGTGGTGTAACAGAAGGGCCAGCTCACCCCACAGCCCGTGGGGTTTTACATTCTCCTCTGTGGGATGGGATTGCTCCATCCCTCCTGAAGCAGCTGGTGCTGGACTCTGATGGACACAGAATTCCAGGAGAATGTGGGCCCTGGGTTGCTCCCACAAATCCTCTCCCAATGGATCCACTTGGAACAGATCTAACAGGAGGTTGTTTTAAGTTGTAGCCATTAGTCCTTCCTAGTTAGAAGCAAAATAACCCACACAGTGCCCCTCACGCTCTGGTTTTAGGATAAAGCACCTGATTTTTATAAAGCAAGCAAACTTAATATGTACCTCTTAAGAATATTTTAATTGGTAGAGATACCTTTTAAATTATTTATGTTCCAACATTTGCAAAGCTCTGATTCGTTCTGTGCAAGTGTTCTGGTGTCTGTGATGTTTCCCACCCCCCTCCTTCTGATTTTCAATTTGTCTTTTACTTTATTGGTAATAAATGATCTGAAAACCATCCTGCGGGGAAGTCTCTTTATTTCTCCTTCAAAGCTTTTCAGTGTTTATTGTGGTAATTACTTAGAAATACATAATATTTCCTGCCAATCCCAGCTCCCCTCCTTTCTCTTCTTTTTGCTGTTTACGTATTCTAGGAGGGCGTTTTCTATATAAAACTGTCTATATTAAAAACCAAACCAACACCAAATGTTGTGGATTTGTCAATTTAGTAAGACATTGAAAAAGTGCTTTAAAGGCAGCTGAAAATCCTCTCCTTGATGTGTTTGAGTCGTTCATCTGGTACAGTTTTATTTTTAAAGAGAGTTTCTGCTTTGAATTTCAGCATATCCTACAAGTGAAGAATGGATCCCTTTCAAATATAACATGTATTTAACCAGGCAGGAATTTATTTTTAAAATGTAGATGCTCAAACGTTGCATTAGTAAACATAGCATAAGCATAAGACTATAGTGTGTTATGCATTAAACTTTATAAAACCAAAAGAAGTGATTATAAGCTATTGTGTTCAGAAAAATGCTGTGGGGTTTTTTTCTGGATGCTTAATCTGTTCTTTGAACCTTTCCACATTTTGCAGGCCTGCTGATTTTGTTAGTGACTCTGGCAGAGCAGGAATGGATGTAATTGAACATCAGTTAATTAATTCCTAATGGGATTTTTTTTTGCTTACTTTTTTTATTGTTCATCTGGTTATGTGCTTGTGGAAGCTCTAGAGTTGCATGTAATGACATTATTGGGGTCTGGGGAGCCCTGGAGCTGCTGCTTCCAGCAAAAGGCTCTGAGAGTTTTTGGGTATCCTGGAGTTTTGAGGAATTAAACAGGAGAAAAGCCACGTATAAACATCAATTCTGTATAAAAGAGTGTGTTTAAAAAGCCATTAAGAAAAAAACTTTTGAAAGTCAGCACAGTGTCTTTCAGGGAAGTTCAGATGTCACCTCACTTTCAGATGCTTCCTGTGGTGAGGGCTGGGCTGTTCTCCTTAAGTATTGTCATGACACTCGGTATGAAAAACATTATTTTATTATAAAAATTTGAAGTAGGGGAGTACAAGGCTGTTCCACGTGGTTTTTAATTCATATTGGCCCAATGAGTTTCTAATTAGCACCTGCCATTCCAAGGAAACCCTGATGTTCTGGATGTGCTGTTTCCCTTTGGTGTCTGCTTCTCCAGAATGTCACATCTGAGATAATGAATTTTTGTAACAAAATAAAAACACTCAACCCAGCAATTGGATCAAAAATCACTCAACCCAACAATTGGATCAAAAGCCAGGAGGTGAGGGCTGGATTCCCATCCTGACTTTGCTCAGTTTCAGGGAAGGGAAGTTCATGTGCCTGGAAATCATTTCAGCCTCCAAACAAAGTGTCTGGTCCTTCATCTGCTCACAAATCTGCAACGTGCGGCCTGTGAATACCTGGAAATTTCAGAGCATTATTTGGAAATAAACCACCAGCAGGAATTAGTGATACTCCAGGACAAACACAGTGTGGAAAGGAGCACTAATGATTGTTGATGCAGCCTGAGATGCATCCCTATTTTAACAGGTTGGTTTGATTTTTAATATATAAATGTCCTTTCCTCCACACAGGCACAGTGAGTAAGCACTGCTATGATACAGAAATTGTTGGGATTTTTTGGGTGACACCCCTGGAGGCTCCTTCAGCATTCATTCCACGCTTGGCTCTTGCAAAAAAACGAGTGCAGGAATCTCCTTCACCTGCTGCCACGGAGGTCTGGGGGATTCCTGGATACACAATTCATTCCTTTTCCTCCTGGTCACCCTAAAAACACTCAGCCTTTCCTTCTCTGCCTCGGGATCCTCCAGAATCCCATCCCAACGGAGGCTTTCACTCAACTCTGCCCCTCTGGAACCCCAAATCCTCCAAGCTGATGCTGCAGCCTTGTTTATTTTTGCATCTTCCCCATTCCCCTCTGCTGAGTCAGGGTTCCTCCCAGGAGTTGGGATTTGAAGCACTGGAGGGGAGTGGTCCCGCTGCTTTCTGCTTTTGTGGTGCTGGTTTTTCTGTCAAAACGAGAAATTTAAATTAATTATGTTTAATAAACCTCTTAGCAAAAAGGTAAGTGTTGCCTCTGAGGCTTTTCTGATTGTTTCATCAAGCAAAAATAAAATGAGGCAGCTGCTTGCTGTGCCTCAATAAAACCCCAGATCTACAGGAAAAATAATAATGGCCCCAAAAATCTTATTTTTAAGTAGGAAATATATATTTTTCCGATTGGCCAACATAGGGATTGTCACACCTGTAAAATGTATTTATTGAAGCTGTTAATGCATTAATAGCATTTCTGCACTGGCATCAAGTTCACTGTGTTTGCCTGACTCAATTTAAGCAGGAAATTGATTCTGAGTTGTCGGGGATTTTTTAAAAATCTGTCATCCATTAATACAGTGAACCGTGTGATTTTATTTTTTTTAAATAATACTATTTCTGGAAACTTTCAGGCACTTTTTGCACTAAGACAGTGGAAATGAATGGAATTATTGCTTTACACAGAAAATTTTTTGGAAATTACCCTTCCTTCTGTGTAACTTTACCAACCACTGACCCCCACTGATAGATCAGTGCTGTAACCCACACCAGGGGCAGGGCGAATATTTAAATACCCACTAAATACTAAACAGCATCCCAAACCCGGGGATTTATGGAGTTTAAGTCGAGTTTATGGAATTCTCTGCTCCCTGGCAGGCGCCTTGTGCCTCCTACTGTTTATTCAGTGCAGTTACACGCGCTCCATCCTGGGATAAATTTGTAGCTGTAGAGGAAAATCTGTGTTTAAAAGGGGTCAGGGGGAGGTTTTAAAGCACCGTGGGTGGTTTCCTGGGAAAAGTTGGATTTTCTCACCTGCCCCAGTGGTGGCAGTGGTGGCACTCCTGGCTGGTGGCTTCTTTCTCCTGTGTGGCTTCGTGCCAGGTGCTGGAGGATGCCCAGTGGGAATGGCCCTGGAGTGGCCTGGGAATGGGGAAGAAGGAGGAGACAAATTTCCTTCAGTGCCTTGATTTACAGGCCTGAGGGGGATTTTTCTTCAGAACATCCTTAAAAAAGAAGCAGATTTTGCTGTGGAGCATCAATATTCTTCCAGTGTTTGCTTTGCCTTGCACACCCTTGAGCAGGTGTGCTCTGTAAACAAGACCTTTCTTGGTTCAGATTAGGGACTGAATCATTGACATTTTATTAAGGAGAGTTAATTAGAGGGACGAACACAAATCGAATCAGAGGATTGCAATCAGAGCTTGGAGAAAAAGCCCTGGACTTTTTGCAGTGAATTGTGAAGCAGCTGAAGTGAGCTGGGGCAGTCAGGGGGATGGGGAAGCTGTGCCATCCTGTTTTCCTGGGAAATTGTCACTCCGAGACCAGGATCAGCCCAGTTTGTCCTCCTGGTGCCCACCAGCCCAGTGCCCAAACTGGGAATCACTTCCTGGAGCACTCCAGGATTGTTCCAGCTTGGATCATTCACCACCAGCTCAGCCTCTCCCAAAAATCTCCTCCTCGTTTTCCATTCCAGCCCGAGGTGACACTGGAGAGGTTCCCTGTGAGGAGAAGGGATCAGCTCGGGGCTCACGGTGCCACTGTCAGCAGCACTGCTAATCCTGCAGGAGGAGGCTGTTATCCCTTATTGTCCTTGTCACGGGGATATTTAAAATCTCTGGCAGCTGCGATCTGGTGAATAATTCATCTGTAAAAGAGAGACTTTGAAGGGTTCTTTGGGTGGAACTGGAAGTGCCTGGCTTCTGAGGAACGAGTCTATTAAAAAATTGACTCCGTGCTATCAAAGATAAAACCTGTGTTTAGCCTTTAAAATTTTTTTTAATGTAACGTCATATTTATTCTCTGTGGCACCCAGCTGCCAAGGCCCAGCTTTGCAGATTCTGAAACATCCGTGGGGATCCTGACAAGCAAATTCGAGAGCAGGATGGATGCAGGCTCTGAGATGTGTGTCATTTCCCTGCCAGCACAGCTGGTTAAATAAGGTAATTTATCTTTTTCCTGAAGTTGGCTGAAGAGTGTGTTTAATTTATTTATGTTATTGACTGTGTGGAAGAAGTACCCCGGTGTGAAATGCCATCATCAAGTGTTTTCTTCCACAGAACTGCAGGCTCTGTGTTCATGCAAAATGCTTCCTCTGATGTAGTTTTCAACAGTTGCCTGAACCAGAAAGAAAAATATGTGCTTGGACTTGAACTTGATTCAGGTGAAAGTTGGCTGAGGGTCCCTCAGCTTATCCTGAGGGCTGGTGCATGTGAGGCTCCAGATTTCTCCAGATCCAGCTCGGAACAGGCAGTAAAAGCACAGTTTATTTTCTCTTTTCCCTCTCTCATTTCCCCCTCATCCCTTCCTGTCACACTGCAAATTCACTCACAGCATCAACTGGACTTTTAGGCAGTGATGAGCCCAAATTCCTGTGTTCTAGTGCAAAGGAATAATTCTGTTCCTGTTGACTCACCGTAGGATCCCAGGCTGGCCCTTCACAAACACCAATTTTGTTGCTATTACCAGCGAATGTCTGTTATTGGGGTGGCTCAGGAGGTTTGGCTCCTTCAGTTTTAAAAGTTCTGAGCCCCCATGGTTGTCCCAGACCTGGCAGTGGCCTTGTTCTGTTCTTGGTGGAAACATGTTTTTGTTTATTTTGGGTTGGTTTGGTTTTTGGGTCTTTTTGCTTTTTTTTTTTTTTTTGGGCTTTGAGATTATTTTTCTGGTTGTTGGAGGTTTTGTTTCGTTTGTGTGGGTTTGTGGTTTGTTTGGTTGGGTTGTTTTGTTTGTTTTGTTTCTGTTTTGGGTGGGGTTTTTTTTGTTGTTATTGTTCTGGGAAACTTTTTGTTTGGTCTTTTGGGGGTTTGTTTTGGTACCACCTTTCCTTGTTTATAGTTGGGTGTATTTTTCCCAAGTGGGTTCTTACTCCGTTTTGGGATGCACATCTGGCTGTACCCACATCCCTTCCCCAGCTCACATCTGGCTGTACCCTGTAGCCCTGGAAAGGGGTTTTAACCCTTTAAGTGCGGCAGAAATAAGATGCACAGCTCCATGGGCGTCTGTCATGACAGGAAGAAAGAGCCAAGTTTATTCAGAAACACACTTGGTTTTATAGCAGGACTGCAACTCCCAGAGTAGAGAAAAGGGGATTGGTTCAGAGAGAAGACACCCTATTGCCAGGGCCTGGGCACACACCACAACAGGGGTTTGATTTTGTTATTAATTCCTTTTGATTTTGACCAAATTATCACCCTGGGAGAAATTCTCCCCAGCCTTGAGCTGGACCAGCTGATGGGCTGGGAACAGAGCTGAGAAGATCCAGCCTGGAATATTTTTCAGGCTGTAATTTTCTTACTTTTTCAACATGTGTCCCACAGTACGCACACCCCTCCATCCCTTCCCAGCGCACATCTGGCTGTACCCACACCCCTCCATCCCCTCCCAGCGCACATCTGGCTGTACCCACACCCCTCCATCCCCTCCCAGCGCACATCTGGCTGTACCCACACCCCTCCATCCCCTCCCAGCGCACATCTGGCGGTGCCCGGCTCCGCTCGCTGCGGGCTCCAGCAGGGGACGCGCGGGGCGCGGAGGGCGGGCGGGGGCGGGCTCAGGTGCGGCTCCTTTTGCTGCTCCCTTTGTGTGTGCGGCTCCTTTTGCTGTTCCCTTTGTGTGTGCGGCTCCTTTTGCTGCTCCCTTTGTGTGTGCGGCTCCGGTTTTGGCTCCCTTTTAGTGCGGCTCCGTTTGTTTTCGGCTCCGTTTTCGGCTCCGTTTCCGCCTGGTCCCGCCGGGGCAGCGGCTCCGCGGCCGGAGCGCAGGTGGGTGCGGAGCGGAGCGGGTCCGGCTTTGCTGAGCTCAGCTCAGCCTAACTCGGCTCGGTTCGGGGCGGAGTTTGAGCTGAGTTTTAGCTGTCCTGTAGGAAAAGCGGCGAGCCCGCGGTTTGTGGGTTTTGGGAATGGGGGGCACCCCCAGCCGGGTCCCCACGCGTGGGAGAATTCCCTGAAAGGCTCCGGGAGCAGCTGGGCTATGTCTGGGATGTGTCCTGGGAGCTCCACAGCTCCCTTCAACCCCCGGCCCTTCTGTGAATTTGGGGTTCAGGCTCCTGCAGGGAATTCGCTGTAAGTGGCAAAGAAAAAGTGCAGGGAAACGAGCCCGAGGTGGGAGGAGAAAGCGAAGCGCTCCTTGCGGAAGTTACCGGCCAAAAGTTATCCTGGTTTTGGGAGCTGCTGTGGGGTTGTGCAGGTTGTGAGGTGGGAGAAGCCACGTGTGCCCGTGGGAGGGAGGATTGATGTGGTTTTGGGGCGCTCTGACACGCTGGGGTGGTGGGTGTTGGATGTACAGGTGACAGCCACATGCTGTGCCCACCCTCGGCGATTTTGGGGTGTCTCAGGTTGGCTCAGGTGCTCTCCAGCACCTGCTCAAAGTCCACATTGTTCTTCCTGCTCATAGCAACCACGTCAGGGTGATAAAAGCCTTGGGGTGGCCGCGTTTGTGGTGCCGTTCAAAGGATGCCTAAAACCAGAATTACATCTTAAGGATGCAGAGAAAAGCTGTCCCATCCTCCAGATGTGCTGGCAGGCCTGTGCCTCGGAGCAGAGGGAGTTTTTTTGGCAAGGCCTGGCTGCTCAGCAGAGTTTGTGCACTGGCCACGAGCTGTTCTTTTTTTCCTGGTTCACTGGAGGTTACCCGTGACCCAGCCTGGCACGGGGCTCTTCTTGTGCACGGCATTCCTTGACAAACCCTGGCCTGTGCTCAGCACTTCCCTCCTCTGTCCGATTCTTTCTAAGAAACTTGATGCTCCTCTGGGGGCTGGGAGGTGCCACACTCCAGCCTCAGGCCTCGCGAGCTTTTTTAGCATATCAGAAGAGTGAAATGAGTTTCTCTAATTGGCCATTTAGATGCTAATTTGCTTCTCCCAGGCCTGCGCCAGATCAACCTGCCCTGGAACACGAGTCAGAAAGAGGCTGCTGTCTTCATGAATTATTCACTTTGCATAACTGCACCTGCCTGGCTGGGGATCAGGAGGAAATGGGTCCAAAGTCTGATAAATAAAGATACACCTTGCCAGGTGGAACAGTGCTGGCTTTCCTCCCCGGCATCGAGGGGTGCTGGGGCACCGGGAGGCTTCTTTGATTTGGCAAAACCTGGGGGTTTTTTTCGTTTCTTTTGTTTTTTTTTTTAAACAGCTCACCATATCTCGAGTAGCCACACTAACAGTGCCTCTTGTTAATGAAGGATTGTTGGTGCTGGATGTCGACTTTCCTGTAGAGCTGATTTTTATCTTCCCACTCACAGGACTGGCATGGACCTCGAGGGCATTGCATTTTAAAAACTCTTTATAAACTCCATCTTAAATCAGTTTGGCTTCTTGTTGCTGCTGCTGGGATTGGGAAGCAGCTTTGCTGGAGAGGAAACTTCTTGCTTTTCTTCCCCAGACCTCATCCTCACCCACTTCTTTACCAGCTTGGCCTTTCACAATAAGGACACCACCTCCCAGCTGGTGTTTAATTTGGGCTGGGCCAACCAGAATGAGGATCTGAACGAGGTTGTCCCCATTTTGCTGGCACTAATGCTGCTTTGATTGAGCTTTCCTGGGGAGGCAGACTGGGCAAAATCTGTCTGGTTGGGTCTTTAAGTTGCCCCCAAGCTTGCCAAAGCTTTATGGTGTTTATTTGGACACTGTTTTGTGATCAGAGCTGCAAGTCAGGTCTGATGAAATTGGGTTCTCTGTGTCTCTTGGCTCTCCATCTGCTGCTGAGGGTTTGTAAGGAATGGCAAAATGGCAAAAAAAGGCAAAAACGTTCCTCAGGTGTCTCTCTACCTCAGAGAGGTGCTGGGGATCTCCTGGCTCTGCTGTACTTGTGCTTCCTGCCTGCTCTGCCCTTATAAAATCATTTTTACAGCATTTTATCAGTGCCCACAGCAGGCTCCTGCTGAAGGGGCTGGAGAACTGCTGGATGTGAATGAGCACAAAATGGTTTGTGTGTGAGAAAAACTTTTCCAAAGCCCCAGTTCAGCCTTGCTGTGGCTCCCAGACTTGGCCAGACCTTCAAAGCCAACTTTGTGTCTCCTACAGCCCCCAGGGTTCTTCTGCCACTTCAAACCAGCCTTGGAATCCAGCTGTGGGGTTTTCAAACAGGAGGGGAAGGGTGGTGTGTGCAGCAATAACCTTTCTGTGTCTGGGAGGAAAAGGGACTGGCTGCTGGGCTGGGTTAACCTTATCAGTCCCTGGCACTCATTTACCCTCTGTCATGGCAACAGGAGCAAACACTCCCTCAGTTGCCAAGGTTTCCCAGGGATAATGGGGTCTGGCTGTGGAGCAGGCAGTGATTACACCGATTTCTTTGAGGGAGCAGCCACCAGAAGGGAAAACAGGCCAGCAGGTACCTGGGAATGGGAATCCTGGGGGAGGTGATGCCCTGGGAGCAGGAGAGGTAATTACAGCAGCACGGATTGGGAATGGGGAGCTTGGCTCTAGCCAACTGTTTAATTTTGTTTTGTTTTGGGTTTTTGGGGTTTTTTTTTGTAAAATGAAGTATTTAAAAAAAATCTAATTAATTTCCTATGAAAACAAATTAATCTAGACACGAGCTGCTTGGCTGGAATCAGCAGGCAAATGAAAGCTGACTGGAGGCTCCTCGTGGGCCTGGGTAGGATTTTTTTTGTCTTTGCAGGGTTCTGAGGAATTGATGCTTTGTGGGCCCAGCTGCAGCAGGGCTGGTGCAGGCTGAGCTGTCACTGCATGAGGAGGTTTTGCTGCTGCCACGAGTGCCTCAGTGTCAGTAAAACCCTTCGGTTTTGACTTTGGTGGAGTCAGGGTAAAGTCAAAATGTCTGAGCTGGAGGAGCGGGGAAGGGACTTGGTGTAGTGAGATGATGGTGAAAAAGCAAGCTGGTAAATTCAGGACAGGAAAATGTTGAGGGTGTTAAATACAGAGCTGCAGGCTGGGTCAGTGCATGATCCAGGGATCTCTGGAGGCTGGGAGGGTGTTCTGGATAAATATTGCTGTGTTGTGCTTTGCTCTTACATTCTTCTTCAAGCATCTGCTGTTGCAGCTGGTGAGGTGGCAGGTGTGACCTGCTGTGTCTGTGCTCACTTATTGAGGAAAAATACGATGCTCATGTTGATGTTCTGCTGAGAAAACCTGGCTTCTTTCTCAGGAATTCTTTGAAGAGCATCAAGGGCTGTGTGTGCCTGCCATTGCTCCTTTCACCCAGGCCCCGCTGGAAGGCTTCTCCCTCCCACACTGAAGTCATGCTCTCACTTCTGGTTGCCCGAGTACAACAGGGATGTGCTGGGTTCTGCATCCTCCAGGATGCTCCTGGCCCCTCGGGAAGGGTCAGCTCTGCAGGGCACTGCTCCTCCCCTCTGCCCCTGTGCCAAGGGCAGCCGGGGGCACTCAGATTTAATGAGGTTTTGTCTCACACGGCTTCCTCCATCACAGGGAAGGAACGAACAGGTGGAGCGGTTTTAAAGCAGCTCACAGAATATCGATAAGAGCTCACATTTTAATTCTGAATTTGGGTGGAAAGCAGAAGCTTGGGGTGGGAGGTTTCTCTGTACCATGAAGAGCTCGTGCTGTGCTGTCACCCTGTGTGCAGGACACTTGCAGGTGGGCCAGGAGCTGTAGGTTTCTCTTGCTGTCTCACCAGCAGACACTGGCTGCTTCTACCCTTCATTATTTTGTTGAGGGGAGGACAGGGATGGGATGGCTTGGTGCTAATTGGAGTATTCTTGAGAGAAAATGCAAGACTGCCCGAGGGGGCACAGCCCATGGGAAGGACTCCCCAGGCTGGTGTGGTTTTGCTATCTGGGTGTTTCTGCTTTCCCTGCACTTCTTGTCCTGAGATAAGAGGGGAGATGCTCCACGCCTTCCACTCCCCTGGCATCATTCCCATGAGAGACAGCCCTTCCCCTCCAGCCCTGCTTTTCCCCCAGCACACCAAGCCCTGCAGTCCCATTCCTGTTTCTTCTCCAAGCCGGGTCCCCCCCAGGCTTTTTCCAGAGGCAAAGGTGCCAAGCCAGCAGCTCCCAGCAGAGGAGACGGCACATGCCAGCCAAGAGAAAACACTGCTGTGAATATTTCAGGGAATAATCTGTCTGAAGACTCTTTTGGGATCTGGTGGCTCTTTAGGCCGTGTTCTGTTTGCCTTCTCTCTTTGCAGATGCTGCTCAGGGAATGGTGGAGGACAGAGAGCTTATGCTGAGTAACAAGAGGCAGAGGACCGTGACATTGCTTGTTTTTGTTCAGTCACGCTGAGCAAAGCTCACTGTGCTGTGAGGCTGGAGAATGCCTTTAAGCCTCTCCCGAGGAAAATGCTCAGCTCGTGTGCTCTGTTCTGAGTCGCCTTCAGCTCTGCTAGAGCAGATAAAGCTCTGCTGAGGAGGGGCAGATGCTTCCAGCACTGCTTTCCACCCTGGCAGCCCAGCAAAGCAAACTCCTCTGTGCCCTGGCTGTGCTGTGGGGCTCATCTCCAGCTCCAGCTTTTATTCCAGAGACATCCCCAGCCACCTCAGGCTGCTTGCCTGGAGCCCTGCACGGACACAGAGTGTGGGCTGTGCTGTTCTTCAGGTGTTCATGAGTGGGTGGGAGGAATTCATGGTGCAGCAGAAGAGAAATTTAATATATGTATTTGTGGGGGGGTGCTACATGTGCATATAATCCTGTAACCACACATCACAGGCTTGGGAAATCTCTGGAAAATCCCAGATCAGCCATTCTGTGTGCAATTGTAGCTTTTCTCTGCTTCCAGCTCAGGCCTGAGGGTGGGAGCCTGTGTATTCTTGTGCTGTTCATGCCTGATTGCTCCCCTGTGTGAGCTCTGTAGGATGTGTGTGGGGAAGGTGTTCTCGGTGTTCTCTCCTTGCTGGAGATTGTGAGGAAGATTAAAAAGAGCAGGAGGTGTTCTGGGACTCAATGGAAATGTAAACCCAGTGTGTGGCACTGAGCAGAGTGAGGAGAGCAGTTGGTGCCAGGGTTTGAGGTTTTCTTCCAGACACGGTCTCTTTCAAAAGCCATCACTTCTAATGCTGTGAAGGTTTAAAAAATCCTGTGTGACACTTCTGTCTGTCCTGCCTGCCCCAGCCCTGTTTCCTGCAGCTTTCCCATCTCCTCCACGCCTCCCTTTGCTGCAGTCAGACCCTGCTGAGCCTTCACCTGTTTTTACACACATTTCCCCTTGCACTGAAAGAAATCTGTGTGGAATCTCTTCCCTCCTGCTGTTGTAAGCACAACATTTTCAGGCTCTTCCCAGAAGCTGGAAGGAGGCGACTGGCTCATTGTTTGTGACTGGTTTGGCTCTGAGGGCTGAGGTGGGGTTTGGCAGGAGGGAGCTGCCAGCCCTGTGCCTCAGGTTGGTGTTTCAGCGCTGGGGGATCGTGTGAGCTCAGCACAGCAGGGAGGAGAGTTTGATGTGGCCAGCAGGCTGAGCACAGAGCTCAGTGTGGCCCAGCAGATAGCAGGGGGCAGGCACAGCACTGCTGGGGACTGGGGATGGAAAAAGTGTTTGCTTGGGAACTGCAGCACGGCTGGCAGGTGATGCACCTCGCCTGCCATTGGATCTGATTTCTGGTTGCCAACCAGCATTAAACACCTTATCTCTGCCCAGCAGGTATGGTTTCAAAGCTGGCAAGTGTCTGTGCTGGGGACGAGCATTAATACCTGGGAATTTATGCATTAGGGCTTGTGAGCCACTCGCTCTGCTGGAGAGCAAATCCAGCTGGTTGAAAGCTCAGTACATCAAGCCTAGTTCAGCATCCACTGAAATCTTCTGGCTGTGCCTTTCCCTTGGTGCTTTCCATTCACCTGAGCTGCTGCTAGGGCTCAGAACTGCTCAGCTGCAGACTCTCTTTGGGGGATGTTTCTCCCGTGGAAGTCGGTTCTTGCTGCCTCTCCTGAATTTTCAGTGGAATTTTCGCTGAACACAAGGAATCAGTGGTGTGACCATGCCAGGGACAGGAGCCACAGCAGCAGATCTGCTGCAAGAGGTGCTGTCTTAAGCATCAGGGAATGCAAACAAGCAATTGTAGGCTGGAGTTATAAATATCAGGCTATTATGGAGGCAGTTTTAATGAAGGAAATGACTTGCCACTATTCATGCTGATTGTTGCGTGGGTTTTTGTTTGTTACCCCGTTAAGAGGTTAAAAAAAAGGCAACTGTAGTTTCTTTGTGTCCTTTAGAGTGGTTTTCTCTGTCAGAACTGCAGCACTGGGGCTCTGGAGGTGGGGGGATCAGAGATAATTCTTACAACGCTTTTCTCTAGTTTGAAATGAAAAATCAGGACTGACAAAGAGTGTCTGGCTTTTTTTTTTTTTTTTTTTTTTTAACAGTGTACCATAAAATCTAAACTTCCAGCCTTGCCTTCAAGGTATCTGAAGGTATTTATTAGCTTATATTTTATGAGGGTGATGGTATTTTTTTATCACTGTCTGTGGGTGAGAGTCTGGCTGCTCCCACCGTGGGTGATGCTGGCACATCACCTCTGTTTGCTCTGCCCTAAGAGTGGCTGCTGTTTGCTTCTTCCAGGTGTGACTCCTGCCACTCCACCCCACCCCTCCCAGCCTGGGACCATGGCTGACATGATTTTTGGCAGCGGGACAGGCCCCTGGGTTTGCCCCAACGACCGGCAGCTGGCCCTGCGAGCCAAGTGAGTCCTCCCCACCCTCCTCCTCCTCCTCCTCCTCCCCTTCCACCCTCAGCTCTGCCCTCACAGCTTTCCTGGTGTCTCTGTGGGCTCTCAGCCTCATCCTGCACCCCCAGGAATCCATCCCACAGCTCTCCCCTGGGTGAAAGGAAGGCTTGGAGGCAGCCCCAGATCTCTGCAGCACCCGAACTGTAATTGATAGCATCCCCCAGCTGCCAGCACCCTTTCGTTTTAGGAACTTGCCATTAGCTCTCGTTTTTCCCCTGAAGTTAAAATTACTGCATAACCTAAATACTAAAAGGATGGGGATGAGTCAAGCACTAGAAGTGCATTTTTCTTGGATGCTTTCATTCCCTGGCAGCTGGGACCATCCCACCTCTGCTCTTGCCTGAACCCCTGGGCTCAGCTGCTGCTGCAGAGTGTTAGAAAAGAGGGGAGCACCCCATGTTTTGAGGGGGGCTGCCTGGCTGGGAGCAGAGCACTCCCCCAGCCTGCAGAAAGCCTCAGCAAGACAGGGAGTGCATTCTCCTTGCAGCCGTAAGTTTATCCAGTGACCTCCAAACCCCTCCTGAATGGTAATTAATTAATTGAGCTGTGAAAGCTCCTGCCTGTCGCCAAGTGAGCCAAGGAGAAACATCAGCTGTGAGCACAGAGGGTTTGCTCAAGTCCTCCTGTGAACCTGGGCTAGACCAAGGGAGGATGTGGCCAAATTTCTATTTCTAGGCGTGCCCAGCAATTTGTGTTCGAACTGAGGGCATCAGGGATGTGGGATCTTGGAGGGAGGAGGGTGCAGGGGATGCCTGTGCTTGGGAATTTCCTCTTGGCATTTGTGGTGCCTGGCACCTGTGAGGGTATCCCAGGGGTGCTGCTTCTCTTTATGGACAAACAGGAATGGGGGCTTGGAGTGGTAAAATGCAAACGGGAGCAGGAAGGGAGGTGAGAGAGCAGGGAGAGACAGCACAGCTCTGGTGCTGCTGGCAGGAAATGTGGTCAGCGAGAGGAGGCTCCTGCTTTGGGCTTTATTCATGGGGCAGAGCTCCCTGAAGGGAGGCTGACGTGGGTCTGTGTGCCTGGGCAGCTTCAGCCCTGGGGCAGGGCAGGGGTTTTGTGCTCTCCTTTCCCAGCTGAGTCCTGCCCTCCACGCCCTCGCACAGGCTCCAGACAGGCTGGTCAGTGCACACATTCCAGACTGAGAAGCAGAGGAAGATGCAGGCTCTGAGCCCCAAGGAGCTTGAGATCATCCTGGGAGTCATCCACAAGGCAGAGCAGTTGGACCTGGTGGAGCAGCAGCGCATCGGGTACGGTCACATTCCCTGGTCACATTCCCTGGTCACATTCCCTGGTCACATTCTCTGGTCACATTCCCTGGTCACATTCCCATTCCCTGTCCCCTCCCCTGCCAAGGAGAGGGCAGCACACACAGCAGTGGCTCAGCTCCCAGCTGCCTGAGCTCAGCCTCCATCACTCACAGCACCCTTAGGTCAGTCATTTTCCCCTCCCATGCTGCTTGTTTGGAGGTCACTGGGGAGGATGTTGTGTTTTCCTTCTCTCTGAAGTCTTTTCGTGCTTACTTTGAGCCTTGGGGGTTGCTGAGGCTGCAGCCCTGACACAGTCCCTGGGAAATGAGGCAGGGGCTCTGGGAGAGGCTGGGCTGTGCCCAGGGCTGGTGCATGGATGGCTCAGGATCACTGGATCACTGCAGGCAGTGCAGTCAGGTTTTCCTTTGTCCACACCAGGCCCCTGGGATTTTGCCTGGAGCAGAGAATGAGTTTATGTTCTAGTTGGCTGAGCCCTCTGGATAGGGTTTGCTAGCTTGAATTATTTAATTTACAGGCATCCTTTTGCTGCTGCAGGTTCCCATTTGCTCTGAGTGCTGCTGGAGGTCTGGCCTGAGCTGTGTCTGTGATCATCCTGCACCGAGTGCCTTTAAAACCAGGGAGCTGGGCAGCCCTGCAGCATTTCCCAGCAGTTTTTGTGTTCATGAATCCCAGGGACTCCCAGCCCGTGTCCAGCATTTCCCAGCTCCCTGCTTCTCTGCTTCCCTGTGCAGAGCTTGTTAGCCAGGGCTAACGAGAGGTGACAGTGATGTTTTTGTGATAAATGGGAGCCCCCAGCAGCAGGCAGTGCCCCTGAGGGATGACTCTTCTGTGTGGCTGCTGCTGCTGGAGATGCAGCAAGTGCTGCCCTTGCAGCTCCTGTGGTGAAGCAGTCTCTGAAATGCCTTTTGTTAACTCCCAGGAGCTGTTTTGTGCCAGAGTCCAAGTCGAGGGTCATAAATCCACTAATGGTGGCTCGCTCTGGCTGTGCAGCCTGACCTCCCCATCACGGGCACAGCCCCTTTCAAACAGCCCTTGCCTTGGTGTTGGAATGAGCCCTGCTGGGTGGGACATTAGCACTAATGAGAGTGGGGTTCATGGCCAGCAGGATGGCTCCCTCCTGGTGCTGGTGCTGATAAATGGCCTGGCTGCTGCAGATGGAGGCCTGAAGGTTGCCAAGCAGTGATCTCATGGCAGAGCATCCTTGCTCTGCATGCTCTCCACACCCTGCATCCTAATTGCTTATCCTGCCTTCCTCCCCTCTCCCAGCCCTGCTGTTGCAGATTTTGTGTGTGCATATTCTTCCAGAAGGGCTGTGGGATGGAGCAGGGAGCAGTTCTGCCATTCCTGTGCCATAGCCAGGCTCATTTTGGTCTGATGGCTCCAGTCTGACCTTCCTGCTCCTAACGGGCCGTGGCCAAGTCAATGCCTGCAGTGCTGCTTTCAGGGAGATGGGGAAATGCAGAAAGCTTGGCAGGTTTAGCTCCTTTGCCTTTTCCCGGTGATTTTTGGCTTGTCCTGGTGTGAGCACTGAAAGCTTTTCCTGCAGTGCTGTGACCTCTGCTCTGCCTCTTGCCCGCAGGCGCCTGGTGGAGAGGCTGGAGAACATGAGGAGGAATGCCATGGGGAATGGGCTCTCGCAGTGCCTGCTCTGTGGGGAGACCCTGGGGCTGCTGGGCAGCTCCTCTGTCTTCTGCCAGGACTGCAAAAAGGTGGGTTTGGTCACACGTGCCTGTCCCTGGCAGCAGAACTCTCTAGGAAACACCACCAGGGTTAACTTGTTTTATTCTCATTGGTGCTGTCAGAGTTTCCTGTTGCAGCCTGGTGATAATAAAAGATTCCTCAGGCTGCTAAAGAAGTGCCTGAGCTGCTCTCAGTGCTGGGATGGGCTGTGCCAGCCCCCTCTGCATCTCCCAGCTGGGTTTTGCAGGGTGAGACGAGAGGCAGGAATGTGCAGCCACCAGAGACAACTCAGAGTCTGTGAGCTCTGCTGGCACTCACTGCAAGTGCAAATCTCACACCCTGAGACCTTCCAAGAGCACTCAAATCCATCCTCAAGCTCCAAAGCAGTGGAACATTTCCAGCCCTGAGCCTCAGGGGCCGCCTGTGTTGCTGACAGGGAGAGCCCTGCCCTGCAGCACCCCAGGGATGATTCCTGCTGCTCTTGGCTCCACAGCCCAGGGGTTAATCTGTACTGCTGTGGAGAGGATGATCTCCAAGGCAACCACCTCATCCTGCCTCTGCTGGCAGCCTGCTTTTCCTGCACTTGAAGCCCATCTTCCCCTGGGGACTCAATTTTGGGAGTTCCTTCATCTCAGCACGTCACCCGTGGCGAGGTGCAGGCACCCGCCGGGTGCGGGAGTGTTTCTGGCTGAGTAAAACCTGCTGCTTTACCATGGAGAGGTGGCTGGACCATGGGGGACAGCATTCAGTGGCACTGCTGGCTGTGTGGGACACGGTTTTCACGCAGGGCAGGCTGCTGTGAGCTCTGCTGCACAGCAGGTTCCCCCACTGGAGCCCCGTCCCCAAAATTCGCTCCAGTGATGCAGGGATTGTGCAAAGATTCCTTCTAAGGCAGCGCCTGGGAAAGGAAACACAAATCTTGGAACCCCTGGGTGCTGAACCATGGGGAAAGCAGCTTTTAGGGACGGGGTGTGGCAGGAAGCAGCGGTGGGGAGTGAAAGGTCGGGTTTGAGTGAGAGCAGCGAGGTCTGTGCACTGTGGAGAATGAAGGGTTGGGTGGCAGGCAGGAGATTCTTGGCTGTTTCCTGTGTTTCAGGCATGTGGAAAAACAGGATGTGCTCTATTGCTGCCTCCTTCCCGTGGTAGTTCTGCTCTCACCTTGTCAGGAGCCAGCTAAGCCACGTTGCCACGGGGCTTTTTAACCAATTTCCTGTGAACCCTGTACAGTGTTGAGGAGGCAGGGACTGCTTCAGACACTTCCCAGCCCTGTCCATTTCCAGGAGTGACCCTCAGCTGGTGGCACAGTGCGAGCCTGAGGCTCTGGGAGGGTTGTGACCAGAAAACCCCAGAGAAAAGCTGGGTTTTTTCCTTTTTTTTTTTTTTTCCTTTTTTTTTTTTTTTTTTAATGTTTATTCCCTTTTTGTCTGGAGTCTGTTGAGCAGTTCAGCAGCATTCACATCCAGGTTGATTTAAGTGAGATCCTACTTTTCCAGGGCGCATTTTGCAGCTGCTCTCAGACTGGCTGCACTTTTCAGCTCTGTGCTAGCCCAAGGCAATTCTGCCTGGGTGCCCTGGGCTTCTCCCCTTGTGCTTTTTAATGTTGTGAACTCAGGGAACAGCCAAGCCTTCAGCAGAGCACAGAGTGAACTGCTTGTTCCCTCTTGTCCAGAAATATCCATCACTCATGGAGCGCTGTGTGCAATAAGCAATTTGTCAGGGAATTACAGGTTTTTAAAGTTCATCTTTTCCTGGCAGACACCGTGTCACTGCAGCCCGTTTAATTCAATAACAGGAATTGTAATGATGCACCTGAAACGCAGCAAAGAATTTACCTTCAGCAAGTCCCTCCTGCCGAACGGAGGTTCTTGCACTTCTGATGGATCTTCCAAGTGCCACTTCTTGCTTTGTAAGGGATGCTTTTAGCGTTAGTTTTTATTAGCTGGGAAATAAAGGCATCGTGGCAAGACAAAGGTGCGTGCAAAGCCAGATGTGCTGACAACAGCAGGAGTGAGATAAAGCCCGAGGTGCCATTTACCGTGCAGGGGGGGATTGATGTCGTGTAAAAGGTGAAGGATGAGTGGGAGAATAAAGTGCTTTGTCTTGTGTTTAATGAGAAACGGGGCTGCATTTAATGCCCTTGATTTTTATGTCTTCTTCCGAGGGGTTGTGAATAGTTCTTCAATCTCCCAGCTGCTCTGCAGAGAAAGGGAGGAGGAAAACACCGTTTTGATCTTGGGATTTTTGGGAATTCGCGGCTGGGAGTAAAATGGGTTGGGAATTTCCACTAGAGGGAGCGTTTGAATGTGCTATCCGTGTGGGGATTGGGACCTTGGAGGGTGTTTCAGGCTGAGCTGCTGCCTCGGGTTTTGGGCTGGGGAAGGGTTCGGGGTCGTTTAGGTGGTGTCTGTAATGGAATCTGAGAATTGGGAACATCGTGCTGGGGGCTGATGCACCGGACTCAAGAGGTTGTTCATTATTTCTCTGAGAGGATGAGGATGAGGGAATAGTGGGATGGAGAAGATGAGACCTTCATCCCTGGACACAGAGCAGCCTGGTGTGGGGGATGTGTAAATCTGGGCACGTCCAATCCTCGTGGATATCTCTTCTGCTCTCCTCTCGTGGGTGGCTTTTCCTCCTCAAAGGATTCATCCAATTTGTCATTCCAGCTGCACACCAGGGCTGATAGGCATCAGCTTCATTGTGTAATGTTGGGGGATTCAGGTTGTGAAGGGCTTGGAATGGCAGCACTGACTTGGAAGTTCCCTCTGCAGCAAAAAAGGGCTGTGCAGAACCATCAGAAATTCAAGAAATGTGTGCAGCCATGGCCATGCCCAATGGCTAAAGAGCCACAGAGCAAGGAGAGTGTGCTGAGATGGAGGGGAAATGTGGGATTGAGCACAGAGGAGCAAGGAGAACATTTCCAATCTTCCCTTGTGCCTGGTTACAGCTGCTTTCCACACCACAGAGGTTGGGGGTTAGGATTTAGAGGAATAAAATATTTAATAAATAAATGAATTTTTGAAAATTATATTTTCTCTCTGGAAATACACCCGTGGGTGATGGGGGTTTGGTTTGTCCAGTTCTCTCCTCAGCCTGGAGTCAAGGATTGTGCTCTGGATTTGCCTTTGTCTCGTGTCCTTATAGACCTAAAAAACCTTCCTGCAGCCAGTGCTTCTGCAGGAAAAACAGGGAAATTGTGCCATGTTTAGATTTTAAGGAAAACAAACCAGAGCTGTTGTTTCTCATCCTTCTCTCCCCCAAGGGCTGTGAGGAGCTGCTAACATCACCTCTTTTTTTTTTTTTCTTTTTTTTCTCTCTCTCTTTGTTCCAGAAAGTTTGCACCAAGTGTGGGATAGAAACTGTTGGAGCCCAGAAACGTCCCCTGTGGTTGTGCAAGATCTGCAGTGAGCAGAGAGAGGTAAAACTCAGCTGGGGGCAGATGGGGCTCAGCAGCATCCACCTGCCCACCCCAAATCTGTGCACATCCCTGGGCTCTTCCCTGTGCCTCGGGAGGCACAAAATGGGATTTGGGAGGTTTGGCTGGAGGCCAAAAATACACAGTGGTGACAACTTTGTTTTGTGAAGGGGAAAAAACCACATCTGGAGCCTGGGTTTGTGGGATTTTTTTCTAGCTCTGGCCATAAAGGGATTGTTCCTTTACACCCTTTCTCTCCTCACTCTGTGGTAAATAAACTTGGCTAACTGTTGGGGTTTTTTTTTTAAATACATCTTGAGAGATATAGAGCATAACTGCAATATTTGTCCCGCTAAAAATAACGAGGATTGCAGCCTTTAAATCTGTTTTCCTCCCTGCCTGCAAAATCCCATAACTTGCCAGTGTGTGAGACTCCTAATGCAGGTCTCTAAATTTTTATATCCTTCATCCTTGGCTTTACACTGAAAAAAAAAAAAAAAAAAAAAAGAAAGTAATGGGCTGCCTCAATTCTTGTGTGCCAGCCAGCATCCACCAACATCAGGGCTCTCTGTCCTGTGCTGAAGTGAAGTCTGAATTTGTTCTGCGATTGCAGATGGATTTTCACTTGTTCCCATCAATTTATTTCGAGCTTTTGCTTGTGGTCCCTGAGCATCAATCCAGTGCAGCAATTTCTGACCAGTGCAGCCAACTGTGTAACCTGGGTGCTCTGCTAAATCAATTCTTGAAGTGAAGTGAGAGTGTTTGTGCAGGTGTTGGAGGTGCTGAATTTTAATTTTTTTTTTTTTAATTTTTTTTTTAGCTGTGGAAACTTTGCATTGCTTAGGTTTTACATTGGAGGGATTTTTTTTGTGTGGGAGCACCCACAAATTCCACGTTCAGGTAAAATGAGGGATACATGGATGCTGCTGGTCTTTACATGATCAGCAGCAGTGTGGGTAGGGCAGGAATAGAGCACTCCAGCTCCCTGGATTTTGATAACAATTTGATACACTGAATCATCTCGATGTTTTGAATTCCAGATAGAGATCCCAAAATAGAGAGTGAGGCAGGTGCAGGTATTCTCTGTGCTCTGCAGGGAAACACAGACACTAAAATTTGCTTTATTTCTTTTATTCTGTTGATTTTTTAAAAATCTCTCTGTACCGCTGTGGTTTTTTTTCCTTTTTCTTAAAAACTACTGAGTAACCTGGTCAGTGGTCAGAGAATATGAATGTGTCCAGCATGTGTTATATGTGGCCAGAGTGTGAGGGTATGATAACCTTCAACACTCACTCTGAGTGCTGAGATACAGCCAAAGTGCATCCCTGATGAAAATGGATGGACTTTTCCTTCTTAGACTAAATTATAGCCTCAGCTTGCTTCTCAACCCTTAGCTTCTGCTTTATTTTTCAATTCCCTTTAAGGTGGGTTCAGCTCTGTCTCCTTTCTTGTTTGTGCTGCTGCTGGTGAACAGGAGAAGGTTGGGAGGGTCACAGTGTGGGCACAAAGACATCAAATCACACATCCCCTTGTCTCCCCACATGCCCTGCCTTTATTTTGAAGGGATTTGGGAACTGAGAATTAGCAGAAGCCTTGGGGCATGGAAGTTGAGGCAAATCAGAATAAATGTGGCCTGCCAGGATCTCAGGATGGTGAGGTTGGACATTCCCATGCACCAGCTAATTATCCTGCTTCCATCCCTTCATTTCCCACCTTATTATTTATCCCTGCAGGCTGGATTTAAGCCAGCATAAATTTAGTGACACAGGGTACCCATCTCCCCCTTTTTTCTGTGTGGACAGCGTGGGTTGTGATTAAACAATCCCCAAACAAACCCCAAAGCAGTGAGCTGTGCCTTACATCACTCCTCCAGGTGGAGCAGAGTGCTTGGTGCCCACAGATCCCTCTGGGAATCCCAGCCTCAGCCACTCTGCTGCTTTTCTGTTTCCTTGAAATCCTCCTCTGGGAAGGCTGTGCTGCACAGTGATGGGGAACGAGCTGCTCTGGCACTTATTTCTGGAGAGTGGAGGCGATGGGAGGCTCTGCCTGCTGCTTGCTGGGATTCTGATTGCATCCCAGACATCCTGAACAGGATGGGGCAGGGTGAGGGGCTGTTCTGGCAGAGCCTGGGTGCTCCTGCTGGCAAAGGGAACATCCCCCAGGCAGCCCCACACCAGCAGTGCAGCCCGGAATAAATCACCTGCAGCATTCCAGAGGCACTTTGTCCCAACCCATTCCAGAGGGAGCTGTGGAAAAGCCTCCTTTGTTCTTCCAGGATTCTGTGGGTGTTTTCCTCTGCAAAGTCTTGGGATGGCAGTGGAATTGAGGATGATGTTGGATTGTGGTTTAGTGTTCCTGCAGGCGAATTCAGCCACGCTCACATCCACTTCTGAGGGCAAGAATCTCCCTCCCTCCTTCCCTCCTCCTTGTGCCTTTCTTGGCTCTGATCTTGCCTCACTTTTCTGCAGACAGAGTGTGAAGGGCTGATCCCCCCTGGGTGAGGATCCCATGGGCCCAGGGATGCTGATCCCAGCACTGAAACTCCCCTGGGAATGAGATTCTAGGGCAGGAAAGGAGCAGCTCCTGCAGTGCCAAGAGCTGCTTGCAGCAGCTGCCAGAGCAGCAGGACTGGCAGCAGTGCTGGGAGGGGCAAATTCACAGCTGGAAGGGTAAATTCACAGCTGGAAGGGTAAATTCACAGCTGGAAGGATTCCCTGCTGCCAGGCCTCGGGCAGAGCTCGGTAGCAGCTCCAGCAGCACTGCCCATGCTGAATTTGCTGTGCCTGGCCAAAATCTGCCTGTCACCTCCTGGCCTGAAGGGGAAAAGGGACCTGCTGGGTTTGGTCAAATCCCTGCACAGCCTTATTTTGACTGATGGTGCCAGATTCTGCAGAGCACCTTCCTGAATTACCCCTTTATATATGTATTTTTTTATATATATATCTCCATAATTAGCGATGCTATCATTGTAATTAAAATCCTCTTGGAAGCATTCGTGCACATTTACATTTGAATTGACACATCCAGAATTGTAGGGATAATGAAAGCAGTTTCGGTGGGGTGGGGAGAGAGAGAGCTTTTTTATTTTTTTTTTAAACTCCCTCGAATATGAAAGAGAGTGTCAGCTACCAGGGACCTGTTAAAAGTTTTCATTTGCCCCCTCTGCTTCACTTTCCTTTTCATTCTTTCTCCTTCACTACACAGCATTTTCAAGGCTGGCTGCTTTTCTGTTTATCACAACCACGCAAAGATTTTTTTTTTTTGCGCTGTAGGAACGGAGTCTTCTCCTCCCCTCTTGCCCCCGGGGGCTTCCCTTTCCACATATCCACTCCTACCACTTGGAACCCTGTAAAGCAGCATCTCTTGGGGTTATTCCTGCCTGGCACGATGATTTCCTGGCAAAACACCCCAGGGATGGAGAGGGGTGTTAATTTTGGGTGACTCTGGATAGAACGGGAGCGATGTGCACCTGTTTGCAATTGAAAGAACTCATCAATAGCCTCTGCCATATTATTTTGGGGGTGGCAGCGAGTAGTTAGACTCAAAATAGTGTCCTCTAGAATAGAGCCACGGGTGGAGGAGGGAAAAAAAAAAAAAAAAAAAAAAAAGAGGCCTGATTGAAAGGGGGATGATAAATGGTTGAAGGCTGGCAGCTTGAGAAACGTCGGGGTCAGGGGGGCGATGGATTTTTGCTATTCCGGAAACAAAGCTGGGAATGGTAATTTCACTGCCTTTTAATTTCCTTCATCCTCAAGTGCTGAATGTGGGAGTCGACAACAGATTGCTGTAAATAATGTAATTGGAAATCTCTGTGTTATGGAAAAGCAGATGAATGCAAATAACGAGGCTGAGGAGCGCTCGCTCCTTCCCCGCTGCCAGCGGTGCCTGCAGCGTGCCAGGGCCGAGCTGGAGAGCTGGGACAAAGGGAATGTGGCACTGTGCCAATGGCAGGGCATGCCAGCAAGGCCCTCCCAGGGCGGCTGCATCTGCAGGTGCCTTTTTCATGGCTGTAGCCCACCTTTTGTAGCTGCTTCCCCCCACCTTTCGGTATGGCTGGTGTCAGCATGGGAAGATCAAAGTGGTGGTTTTCCTCTCACCAAGCCCAGATCGCTGGGAAGGAAAAGGATGCAGGGTGGGAACAGCTCCTGCATGGCACGAGCAGGAGGTGGCAGAGCAAAACGTGGCTTTTGCATCATTTTCTAAGCATCTCTTAGGGGGTTTAGGGGATGTGGTTTGGTGAGGAGGGCTCTGGGGAGGCTGGTTTGTTATTTTGCTGTGATTCCCTCAGCTGTGATCCACCTCTTTATCAGCAAGTCCTAATGTTTTCCCCGTTCAGGAGCTTGTTTTAGCACTTGTATGCTCAGGGAAGTTGGAGCAGCAACAAGAGTGTCACCAGGGTCCAGTGATTCTCTGTTAGGTCCCATTTCCAGGCTGCACTTGAAAATGCTCGATAAAATCCCCATCTGCTTCTGCATGTGTCACTCCATAGCTGCAATGATGGCTTGCTGCAACTTTAATGGGAGTATTATCAGGGTTATAAAAGGCATTTATCTGTCATGGCCA
Organism: Sturnus vulgaris; assembly: GCF_052056855.1. Classification (NCBI taxonomy): domain Eukaryota; kingdom Metazoa; phylum Chordata; class Aves; order Passeriformes; family Sturnidae; genus Sturnus; species Sturnus vulgaris. Next base: position 3,037,766 of record NC_142263.1, on the reverse strand, counting down.
TGGCTGTCCCTCTCCCTGGTGACATTCCAGCTCCACCCAAACTCAGACTGCTACGGGGAACAAATTTCACCTTAATGTGAACTGGTGGGAGCAACATCTTCCCTTCCCTGGCAAGAGTAAACTCCTGCTAATAAACAGGAATTTTATTCTCAAGGCTTTGTTACAGATGTATTAATTTGAAATCAAGCAAGAACTTTGCTGTCAGGCCACTGTGGCCATCAATCAAATGCCATCAATAGCAGCCAGCAGCATCGACCTGGTGCCAAACTGCCCCAATGCAGAGCAGGATGTGACCTGTGGGCCTTTGGGATGGGCTGTGCTGCAAACCTGGAGGGACAGAGGGGCTGCATCCATCCCAGGGACAGCATCTTGCTGCTGCTGTTTTAGAGCTGATTTCAAAACAATTTCGCTGCTGCCATAATAGGACCAAACTCTATTAGAAGCACCAATTTAAAGGGAATATATATATGCAGAGAATCAATTTTATAGTAGTATTACCACATCAGAGCTGGGTGGGTTATGTCATTAACTCTTTCTGTAACGACTTGCTTTGGGGCAGTGAGAAACCTGGGGGTGACCAGCCTGTGTTCCAGCCATCCGTGCTGTGTCTGATTGGTTTTATGGTGTGTCTAAATTGGAGCTCGCCTGAAGATAATAGGTCTCTCCAGTGCTTCAAATTAAATTACAGATGTTGCAAGGTCTGTTCAGAGATTGACTGTACCAGAGGGCTGTTTCCTCCCCAGCAGTTTATCCAGGGAAGGTGTGTGTGCACCACATTCCCAGTGTGTATCAGGGATGGATGATTCCCAACCCTGTCCCTGTTCTCCTGCTGTGGGTGCAGCTGCTCCCCAAAACCTTCCTCAGGGAGACCTGAGCCTGCAGCTCCTGCCTGGGCCAGGTGTAATACCTGAGCTCTATGTAGAGATGTCTATCCCACAATTCAAAAACCTGCTGCATTTCCCTATTGCCAGAAACCAGAGCTGCTCCTGCAGGGTCCCTGTGCTGCTCCATGTGCTGTTTGACACACTCCACCAACTGCTGTGCAGTGCCTACGTGCCAGCAGGAGGGACAGAAGGAGCTGTGTCAGCCTGTGCTGGGTCACTTTGGCTGTTGGCACAGTGGAGAAGGAGCTGGTGAGGTGTCAAACCCCCAAATTGCAGTCTTGGGAAATTGGCTTCCCAGCTTTTTGCCTGGATGGCAGACTCGCCCTCTTGCTGGCTGGTTAGGCAGCAGGAAAATGTTGGTGTAGCTGTGGGATGCTCTCAGCTCCTGGTTTGCAGATCCTGCAGAGATTCATGAGCCTCCCCCTTGCACGTGTGCTGGGTCACAGCAATGCTCTGCTTCCTTTTTCTAAAAAAAACCACATTTCCAGATCCCCTTCTGAATTCAGGTCACCTGCACTTGGCTTTCAAGACCCCCAGACACAGAGGTTTGAGCTCTGTTGGTGGCTCTGGACTGGGAACCAGGCAGCCATCAGTGTCATGGTGCTGCTGGTGTTCTGATTTTATGGAACAGCTCCTGTGAATGTCAGGTGTTGTCACTGCCCTCTGCTTTGATTAAGCTCTAAAGGCAAATTGCAATTGTACTGCTGCAATTAGGGATATGGACTTTTGCACCCACTGCCATCATGATGAAACTGTGTGCAAAATGCTTTGGGAACTTGGAGTGGAAACACTGATGATCTCCTTCACTCTGAGCAGAAGTGCAAGAAATAAAAAATGATATTTTTACTATGCTAACTTATTTTTGCCCTGGCTGTGTCATTAGCTCATTATCAGGCTGCTGGAAGGCACACAAGAATTAGGTTTGTAAGAGGCCATTTCTCCTTGTCTGAGCTGCCACCCTTCTCCCTTCCCCTGGCTTACAGCAGGCTTTATATTAAATATACTTAATAGAGTGCCTTCATCATGAGCTGCATTAAAGCTAAATTGGAGAGGAGAGGCTGTTCTTAGAGCAGATATTACAGTTTAGTGCTCGAGGTCCATTTCCTGCTGCAGGTTCAGGTTTTTTGAGTGTTGTTCTTGTTCTGGGGTTTTCAAGCTCGTTACATGATCTTGGCCTGAATTTCTCTGTGACATGAACACTGAGGCTTTGTGCTGTAGGTACAGCACTTGTGCCATCACCTTCTGCTCCTCCTTCCATCTGTACCTGCTGCTTCTCCACAGCTGGGAGTTTTTAGTGGTGGAAGGAGGACGGAGATGAATCTGGGCTGACAAGGACTGGGGAGGAATTCGAGATCAGACAGAGCCAGGCTTGGTGAGGAGCTCATTTTGAGGTGGCTGTGCTCTCTTGCTGTAAAAACCCAGCTGAAAGGTGTCCTGTCCGTGTCTCTGGCAGGTCTGGAAGAGGTCTGGGGCGTGGTTCTACAAAGGGCTGCCCAAGTACATCACTCCTCTGAAGAGCAGCAGCAGCAGCAGCAGCAGCAAACCCCTGGAGCTGCAGCCCCAGCCCTGGCAGGGCGAGGTGGAGCCACAGAGTGTGAGCAGCAGCCACTCCTTCACCTGGGCCAGGGGAAAAGGTGAGGTTGGTCAGGTGGGAAAAGGACCTGGCTTGTCCCATTGCTGGCAGGATCCCAGCAGTCAGAAGTTCTCTGTTGGAGGTGTTATCCTCGGGTGTTGGAGTTCCATGGTGTGGTTTTTTGAGGATTTACTGATGTTTAAGTGCATGTTGGTTGGCTCACATTAGTCCCAGTCCTCCTGGACTGCCACTTCAGTCCAGCCCTGCTTTCCTCCATTCCTTGCAGCCCTCACCCTGCTGTTTTTTCTGGGATGAGCCATGGAGCAGACACCTGCCTGCAGTCCCAGCCTGCTCCTGCTGAACTCCAGGCACTTTGCCACTGGACATCACAGCCAAGGCTGACCCAAGGCTGGGCTCATTCCCTCCCTCCCTCCCTCCCTGGGGCTCCTCACTCCTGCTGCTCTGCTGGGCAGATTCCTCACCTCACTGAGTTAGAAGTTGCTCTGCCAGCATGTGAGTGCTGCAGAATCAGAGCTGCTGCCAGTCTGCTTTGATTTCCTTTCTCTCTGTGTGGGTTAGCAGAACTGCCTGGCCTCTCCCCTTCTGATTTTTCCTGTTAGATCCCCTCAGCTGGAGAAGTGAACCAGCTGCATGCACTCTTCAGAAGTGCAGGGGGAAATAACCTTTTAATAAAGAAACCTCAGGAGACTTGGGTTTACAAACCTTCTCTTGGGGGCCCAGCTAAGAAAGCACTCCCAGCCCTACTGTAACTTTTGTAATTAAAGACAAATTAGATCAACAATAGCTGGTTGTGTTTCCCTCCAGGAGATGCTTGGAAGGAGTTGTCTTGGCAAGAGGGACTGATTGATGAGGTTGTTTTTTGTTCACATGATAGAGAAAACATTAAGAGTTGAAGCTGTTGAGCCCAGAGCTGGCCTGCTGCTTAGTTCAGCTTTTCAGCTGAGTTTTGTTTTTCTGGAGAAGGCTTCCCCATAAATGCAGGCAGGAGCAGCAAAGGAGCAGGGGGAGGACAGCAAAGTGACCTTTGGTAAGCTTTGATGTGGGTGGTGAGCTGCCTTTGTCCCTGCCCTCTGATGTTTGTCTGGCTGCTGTTTTATGGCTTGGGTAATATTAATTTATGGCTTTATTTTCCGGTGCTTTCTTTCCCTGTTGCCCTTCTCTGTGAGGCTGCCTGTCCTCTGGACAGCTTTCAGTGGGCACTGCAGGCTGTAATTCATCTCTGGAGCTGGGAGCTTGTGCATCTGCCCCCTCCTTTTACCTCTTTTGAATCTGCCAGTGCTGGGGCTCCTGCTGTTTGTCATCCCCAGCTCTGCCGTGTGCAGGGCAGCTCCTTCCCCCGTGGAGATGTGCATCCCTGACACTGAATCTGCAGCAGGAGCTGGCCTGAGCTGTCCAAGGCAGGTTTCCCTCGCCTGGCTGATAGCATTTGTCAGCTCACACCTTGTACACCCTCACCCAGACACGTCCTGGCAGCTCCCAGCCAAGCCCCCGTGCTTGTTGGGCAGGATGTTCCTGGGAATGAGCTCTGGCATTTAACGTGCCTGGCTCTGACAGCCTCCTCCTTATCTTGGAACGTCCAGCCCCTCTCTCATCTCTGAGCTCTCCGGGGATTCGAGTCAGTCCTGCCACAACCCCTGGGCATCCTCCATGCCAGGAGCTGCCATTCCAGCAGGGATGGGACAAACTTCCAGTGTCCCTTTTTTCTCCCTTCAGAAGGGAGGGATCAGTGTCAGATCCTGGATCTTTGCTCCCACTGCAGGAGGGCAGGAATGTGCCTCAAGGAAGAAAAGCCAACCCCACCAGGCAGAAGTTTTATTTCTGCACACCCAATATTTCTCCTGTGCTCCCTGACACTGGGATTTGCTGGTGCCTTTAGTTTTTCTGTTATAAACAAGCCGTTGCCATGGGAACCCTGCTATTAATTAAGGCACAAATGCATTGTCAGGAGGAGAATAGCAGCAATATTTCTTTTGCTGGGCAGCAGCTCTGCTCCATGTGCTGGAATGTGGGTGGGATTCTGCACCGGGTCAGGAGGTGGGAGCAAGAGCAGCAGGGTTTTCCTTCTTCCAGTCTCTGAGTTCTGCAGGGAAAACGTGGAAAGCAGCTGGGTGGAAAGCAGAAGTGTGATCCCTGAGCTGCTGCACTGTCTGGCAGGAGGGCTGGGGGATTTTCCTGTTCCATCCGTGTCTCCAAGCAGTGGGATGTGCCAGAGGCAGGGGAGCAGCAGCTGGCCAGGAGGATGCAGTGCCTTTGTCCTGTTCTGTGAGCTGGAGGCCAAATCCAAGGGATGGGGCAGAGAGGGATGTGCTGGCGAGTGTGGAGAGCTCTGCAGGCCACCAAAGGGCACATCCAACTTGCCAACTTTGCAGTGACAAAGCTGCATCTTGTGCTGAAAGGGACAAGGGTTGGGACATCACTTCTTCCTTCTTGGAGCAGCTGAAGGATGCAGCATCCTTCACTGGATGTGATCTGGCACAGGAGCTGCCCTCAGTGGGAGCCAGGGCTGCAATAATTCTCATTTTCTCTCACTTTCCCACCTGCAGGGACCAGGAGCTTTGCCCTCCCTGCTCCCTGTGTTTGCCAAAAATCTGGGTGCTGCTGCAGGGCAGCGCTGCTCAGGGATTCTGCTCCTCCTGGATGTGTTGGAGCTGTGATTCCCACCTGCTTTTCCCGTGTTTTTTGACAGCTGCAGGACGTGCCAAGCTCTGTGTGTGCCAGGCTGAGCCCTGCCCTGCGCTGGCAGCACGAGGGAGCTCGGACAGCTCTTCCCTTGCCAAAATCACACATTTCACAACAGATCCCAGCCCCGGCCGGGTGCTCCTTCCCCTTGGCCCCAGCACAGCCTCCCCACATCCCGATGTGCCTCTGGGGACCAGTGCAGCCAGCAGTGTCCTTCACCATTCCCTGTGGCTCTCTGTGCCTCTGGCTTGGGGGTTGAAGCACATCTGGAGGGACCCTGGGCTCTGCCAGCAGCTGCAGGGCTCCAGGCTCTGTGAGTGACCCATTCCCTCTGCAAATGCTGCTTTTCTAGCAAGTTTTATCTCGGCAGATTTTATTTTATGAGCTTTTTTTTTTTTTTTTCCCAGTCAGCTGGAGATAGGGATGAATCTGTTCTGTTCTCTGAAAGAACAGCTGTCCAACGACTCTTATTGATATATCAGCAACTGCTGGAACACCAGATTTAAATCTGCTGGGCTCTGGAAAGTGCCAGCAGAAGGTCTGGGAGCTTTGGATGAAGGATTACCTGAAAGGGAGACTTTGGTGCAGTGAGTAAAATACATTCTTATTGGCAGCAGAGGAAATGAGAGCAGACAGGGCTGGTCCTGTGGTGCCTTCGAGTCATTAATATTTTCTTCCTCTTCTGCTGGTTCTCTCTGAGCTGCTGAATGGCAGGAGGACAAGGCAGCTAAAGTCACCTCCACTGATTCACTGGGGCCTTCTCCAAATCAATCCTGGCTCCCAGCATTTTCAGAGGATTCCTGGAGGAAGGAGCTGTTCTAAACAAATGGATTTTCTGAATCCAGGAGGGCAAAAAAAAAGAAAAAAAAAAAAAGATGATGACCAAATGGGACAGGACTTCATTTTCTGAGAGAATTGAGCAATAAGTTGGTCAGAACGAGTCCTACAGCTGAGATTTGGAGTGCATAGGGAAAAAAAACCCACTCTGGTATGCATGGATTGTTTTTGACAGTGTTTATATAGAACTCCCCACCTCTCCCAGGGAGTTCTGGGGTAGAAATAAAGATGTGCTTTTAGACAAACCTCTTCTTAGCCAGCATTGCAGCCCCCCAGCTTGTAAAGGGACATTTTTCCCTCTGTGCAGGGTTTGTGTGAGGAGCTGCCTGCCAGGGCAACTTCAATAATGCTTTGCAATAACACTGGCAGCCAACTTTAATATCCTTAGAGATGTTAGCATTACTTTAGGTATTCACTTCCCTTTTTTTTTTTTTTTTAATGAAATATTTTGTGTAGTACAGATCGCTGCCGTGAATACAGGAGGTGCTTGGCAGGAATATTTGACAGCTCGTGCTGTGTGCCAGGGGAGGAATTCCCATCCTCCTGCCCTGGGGAGTGCTGGAGGCTTTGGGCTGACACAGAGAGGTGCAGTGACAGCTCTGGGTTACCCCGTGGTTGTCACCCACGTCCCTCTCTGAGGCTCTAACACATCGTGGGCCAGCGTGGTTTGTTCAGTCACAGAGAAAATCACTTCTCACAGGAATCTGAGACTCCAGAGACGTCCTGATGGATCTGAAAAAAAAATCATTGGGGCTTCCTTTTTCGACAGGAGAGGCTGAAGTTGCAGTGTTACCTACTTTACATCCCTCCTGGGCTGATTTTGTACTTTTCACCAGGAGCTGTGACCTGCTGTTTGAAGTGGCTGCTGAGCTGCCAGGAGAGCTGGTATCTCCCTGGTCAGATGGAAAACTGCTGTAGGTGCAATCCCTCAAACAAAAGACAGATTTTTTTCCCCATTACCTTCCTCCTCAGCCCCACCATTTATTTCTGTTCTGAGATCAAACCATCACAAAAAAAAAAACAGGAATTGGGAAAAACACTGTTCTCATTTTACCCAGAGCAGCTGGCAGTCGAGTTATCTTTTACACCAGTGTAAGCAGGAGAGGTGTTTGCATAATTGCATGGAAAAGTGGAAAGAACCTGCCAGTTTGGGAAGCTGTGTCTGGCAAAATGAAGCTCCTTCAGCTCTTTTGGAAAATATGGGGAGTGGAAAGCAGCAGGAAGAGAGCCAGGATTCAAGAGGAAGAAAAATAGAGGAGAAAAAAAGCAGCTTTGAAATGGGAGAACATTCTCCTTGAGGAAAAGGAGTGACCCTTGCCTTTGGAGCTTTGGGGATGTAGGAGTAGTTTGCTGATGGGGATGATTTGATGTGCTCAGGATTTATCTGGTGTTTCCCTCTTAGATCCTACCACACTTGAAATGCAGCTTGGAGGGGAAAAAAAGCCTCTCCCTACATTACCCAGGGGTGGAGCAGGTGCAGGCAGGACCCTGAAGCAGCCCTTAGAGGATCACTGTGTGTGGGAGGCAGCAAATACCAGGAGCAGGGGGCTTGGTGGGGTGCTGGGATGGCTCAGTGGGATCAGACCCCATACCTGGAGCAGCAGAGAGTGGCACAGGAGCACTGGAGAGTGTGCAGCAGAGTTATAAATCATCTGCAAAAAGCAAAACCACACCATGCTGGGGAGGGAGAGTGAACAGCTGTGGGGGAACTGCAGGGAGGGTCTCCTTTGGAGAGGGAGGAGGTGAGCAGAGAGTCAGCGTTTGTTGCTGTTTTATTTGGATCCATCTGGCACCTCTTTGGGAAGTGTTGTGAACATTGTGAATAACTCTCTCCTCTCCTCTCCTCCCCCTGATCTTTCCTGCAGTGGTTTCCAGTGACAGTGAGAGCGACTCGGAGCTCAGCTCCTCCAGCCTGGATGACAAACCCATCCCTGTGGGATCTCAAGGCTCTCAAGGGAGAAAACTCCAAGCAGGAATGGGTGAGGAGCTGCAGTTCCTTGTGGCTGGAGGGTGGGAAGGGTGAAGTGCTTGAATGTTTGGTTCTTTTGAATATTTGGTTCTTGGCTCAGCTGTGGCTGTGCCAGGTGAGGGTCTGAGCCTTTTCTCCCTGGGTCATTCCATGCCCTGAATCATTCCAGGCTCTGCCCTGGAAGCTGGGAGCACATCCCTGGCCAGCTCCTCACTCCTGGCTTTGCAGCACTGGAATCGCTGGTGTTTCCTGGGAGCAGAGCACAGGAACTGGGGCTCACCCTGCTCCTGAGGGCTCCTGCCTGGATCCAGCTGGGATGTCCCTGCTCCTTTAGGATCCAGCCCAGTGCCTGCACCCCCTTCCCCCTCCCTCAGCAGCATCTCTGTCCTGTCCCTGCAGCACCCACCAGGGGACCCAGCCAGGCCATGAGCAGAGCCCTGGGGACCCCCCAGTCCCCCCTGCTCTCTGGGAGCCACAGCAGCCTGGGCAGTGAGCAGGGGGCAGAGCTCAGCCCCACGGAGAGTGACCAGCCCTGGGACAGGCACCACAGTGACACCAGCGCCCCTGGTAAGCTGCACCCCCTCTCTGACACGTCCCTGGTTTTTGGGGCTGAATTCCCTGGAAGCACAGCTTTCCCACAGAGCTGTGGCCCCTGGATCACTGCTCCCTGCTCCTTTTCTGTATTAGCCGATGCTGTCACAGTGTCACACCTTCTTCCCTGAATGCAAAACCTTTTCTGCAACGTGAGTAATGAATTGTCTGGGGTGGGAGCTGCCTGCACCCACGGCCAGGAGCACTCAGAGCCTGGGGCTGTGCCCCTGCAGAGCCCTGGGGCTCCTCTCTGTCCTGCAGGGCCAGCAGAACACACTGAGCTTCTCCTCAGAGCTGTCCAGCAGTTCTCTGAGACCGAGTAACATTTTTCCTGAAGTAAGGTGGCTCTTAAAGCCAAGCCCGGCTCTTCCCAGAGCTCTGCAGTGCAGAAGAAAGACACTTTTCCCCCCTCAAAAACCTCAGAACAATTAAGTGACTGGGAAAGCAGAGGCTGCTATCACACCCGAAGCAGCTGAAAGAGATGCAAATGTGTTCTCTCTGCAGTTCCCACTAATTTAGTCACTAACCCCTCAAGTTATCATCCAGCACTGCTCCCTCCCCGAGCATTCCTGCCCTCTGAACTGCCTCTCCTGACGTCCCTGAGCCTGCCTGGTGCTGGGCATGTTGAGGCATAAATTGGATTACAGACAGCAGGTTCATCCTTCAGTTGTTGTCCCCCTCTCCACATTTCCTGCTAGAAACAAGCAGCACAAAATTATTTCTCTGCTCTCCCCTCCCTCCCTCCCTCCCCAGCTTTCAGGGGCTTGAACTTTTCTTTGGGTTTTTCAAACCAAACAAGTGGTTCTGCTCTGTCCTTCCTCCCCCTGGATTAGCCTGCCCTGGACTGGGTGGTTTATTTTAAGCTCCTGTTGTGTGTGGAATTAAGAGGGGCTGGATTCCTGTTGTGGGTTGGCTGTGCTGCCTGTGGAGAGGAGCTGCAGGTTGTCCTGTGGGGTTGGGATGGGTGTGGGTGGATAGCAGGTGACCCTTTGGATGGATCCACTCCTGGAAAATGTGTTTGTAATCGTTTTGCAGCTTCTCTGCTGCCTGGCCATGACAGTGCAAACACTATTTCAGAGGCAAAAAAAAAGAAAAATAAAGAAAAAAAGGAGAAAAAGCCTTTTTCCTCCTAAAAACTCCATATGCAAAGCTTGGCACAAGGGGTCAAATCTTTCCAGTGGGATCTCCTCGTGTAGATGGGAGAGAGCTAAAATGACAGGCAGCATGGGCAGATATTTAAAAAGCAAAACTGAAGCAATCTCCTGAGCCCAGTTAAAGTTGGCCCTGAGGTGTAGAGAGGATCCTGCTAAGGAAAAGGTTAAGCCAGGTTGGCTGCCTGGGGAGTTTCTGTAAAGATCTTTATTATGTCTGGGGTCATTTATTTCTCAGCGTTCCTGCAGAAGGGGCTGCTTTGTTCAGACAAGAGCTCAGGTGCAGGAACTCCGTGGCCTCCCAAACCTGGGGGAGGAAGGCAGGAAATCAGCAATGAGTGCTTCAGTGCTTTGGGTGCCTCTCTTTGCCAACGAGCACAGGCTGCTCCTGCTGTTTGTATATTTACAGAGTGATGCAGGTGATGGGTGCTGGATGTCAGGGCTGGCTGAACTCTCCCAGCACCTCCCTGAGCTCTGCCCTGCCCCAAAAACGAGCAAGAGGCAAAGACCCTTCCTCATTTGAATTGCTGATCCTCAGCTGCAGAACGGGGCTGTTAAAAGCTGATTTCCCGTGCTTCCTCTGAGAGGCTCTGCACCTTTAGAACACCGTGTCAGGAGCAATTTTCGCTTCACATTATCACCTCAGGTGTTGTTCCACCGGTGACTTTCTTTGCACTTCTTTTTCTCACCTCCAGCTCCGCTCTCAAGTGCGACTTTGCAGAGCACTTCAGCATCCTGGAATCGCAGGGCACCTCCAGAACAGGGGATTTGGGGAGTGCTGCTGCTCCCACAGCCCTGAGCCCTTCCAGCCAAGGCAGCAGCAGGGTGGTGGCCGAGGGAGAACAAGGAGCTCCTAAGGAGAGCTTGGAGGTTTCCAGAGCTGCTGCAGCTCTGGCTGGGGTTTGCTGAGGCAGATAATGAAGCCTGGAGTTTGTATAAAATGAGTCATTGTCAGGGCTGCGTTGGGATTTAGGCAACCTCAGCCCATGAGCCAAAGTTTCAGAGGAGTGGTGAGTTGAGAGGCTGCCAATTTTATATTATTTTTAATTTTTTTTTTTGCCACCTGCTCTCAAAGCCTTTCAAAAGCACCTTTTTCTGAGGGGCTGGTGCTTCTTCTGCTTCTGAAGCTCCAGTTCCTGGAGGTGCCTGCTCTGACGTGATAGCTTTCAAGAGGAAGGTCACTCCTTTTCCTTAAGAATGTTTTATCCTAGAGAAAATTAAATTTGCACATGTGGAAGAAGCACAATCTTGCCTCTTACTTGCTCCCAGCTAGGGCAGGTGACTCACCTTGTTCTGGCTGCCACAGCTGATGATGAGAGATGCCTTAAAAAAGAGCAAAACCCTCACTTGTGTCGGTTATGACATTTTTATTAAGGAAGGGGAATATTAAGCAGAATGAAACAAAGGAATAATCAATATCTTACAGTGGTTTTCATTAGCCCGGGGAGAGCTTTTAATGGAGATAACAAATCCCAGCTTGGGACTGCTGCGGGGGGTAAATTAAGGAAAAGTCATCTCCTCTGAGATCGGCAGCAAGTTCTGCATTGATGGGGTTCTCAGCATCTTCTGAGGGCTTTATCCCAGAAATGGGACAGGAATGGGTGAATCCTCCTGGCTGTTCCACGAGCCTGGGTGGGCAGTGGGGCTGGAGAAAGCTCTGATCCCTGCTGGGAGCAGGAGCTTTGAGAGGCAGCCACGAGAGGAGCAGATGAGGGAGTGCAAATCACAGCGTCCCCATCTCTGCCTGCTCTGCCAGTGTGCTGTCTCAGCCATTAATGCTTAAAGAGTGGTGCAGCAGCTGGCACTGGAGCAGAGCCACACCAAACAGGGCTCTGGGAGCTGGCATCGGGGTGGCACTGCCTGGGCAGGGGCTCACGAATGTTCTGGTTGGCAGTCACAGGGTGAGCCCTGCTGGGAATGTCCCCAGGTGTCATCAGCTCCAGCCTGAACTTTTCTGCTGCATCTCCTGGGCACCTCCTTGCAGCTGCTTTGTGCTGGGAGAGGCTGGGATGGGCAGGGAATGCTGCTGCCAGCTCTCCTGATGTGGGGAGATTTATGGCGTGTCTTTCAGGAATTGCCTGGGTTTAGAAGTGAGGTGCTCTGTGTGGGCTCAGTGCCTCCCTGGCTGGGCTAGGCATCCACTTCTGCTGATAAATATTCAAGCTGTTAATACACGAGCCAGGCAGAGCCACTCAGCATTATTTTCGTGGCAGGAAATTCTCTGGGCATCTTTGAAGTTAAAGCATTAACTTCTATTTTCCCTTCCATTCTGCTTCTCAGATGTCTGCCTCACTCCCTCGGGGACGATGAGGAGGTAACATTTTGCTTCAGTGGGTCTGACTGCTCCATACTTATGGAGGGAGAAAAAAAAAAAAAAAAAGAAATTGTCCTAACAATAATTAGGCTGTAAATGGAGTAGTAATTTCTTTCATGACTTGCTTCATGGCAGTCTTTGGGGAGTTGACTTTTGTTCTCCTGTGCTTGGTGAGAAAGTTGCTTAAATGTTTTCAGACTTGTTCCTTGTTTGTGTGAGCCAGTGTGGATTTCCAGGGCTGGAGGAGATGGGAAATCCCTGTTTTTCCTCCCTCTGCCTGCATTTGGGGCACTGTTTGGGAAAGACAGAGGGATCAGATAGGAAGGAAAGACCCTCACCCACACCCAGCCTCTCCCATCCAAGCCTCTCCTTCCTTCAACAGCTTCCTCATCAAATTTTGGGCACTTTTTTCCTCGGAGCTTGCTGGGATTGAGTTTTCCTGCTGCCGAGGAGGATAAGTTGTCTGTCTTCCCCAAAGTGCAAGAATTGAATTGTGCCTTCATGGCTGAGGAGCTTTGAGCTGTCTCTGCCTCCTCATATCCACAGAGCACCGAGTGGTCCTGCTGTACTTATAAATAAAACATAGCTTTGGGTAGTGGCAGAATTAGGAAATGATTCAAGGTTTGCATTCCAGATACAATGCATTTGTAAATATGAACCTCGGGAGAAGCCTGTGCCCCCTTCCATGTTTGAGGGAATTAAAATATTTTCATCCTCGAGTGGTAGAAGCAAAACATTTTCAGCTCTTTCAAGCCTGCCTTGAAGTTAAGTGAATAAAGGCTCGAGTAACTAAAAAATAAATTACTTTCACTATTCCTGTAATTCTTTATGGAGTTTTAAATTGAAGGCTTCTTCCTTCAAAATAGGGGGATGACAAAGATTCATTCTCTCGGCTCTTTCACTCAATATATCAGGAAACAAGTCTGCTGCTGAGGATGAAACTCCTATTTTTGTGCCTTCTTTCCCATTGCAGAGGTCTGTGCTTTGGTCTTTGATCAAACAGCCTGTCTGGCCTCCTGTCCTCACCTGCTCAGGCTTATTCTGTGCCCTCTGCAATGCATTCCCTCCTCAGCTCCCAACTTCCCATTCAGCATTTTACACAAAGCACCAAGGGCAAGAGTTGATGTCACCTCTGCAAGCAGAGCAGGGGAAGTCGGTGAGATGGAAGTGAAAAGCCTGGGTTTTGGAGTCTTTGTAAACACACACAGAGCTTTTATGGCTCGGGAGGTTATCTTTTAACAGGGATGTCAGGCAGCAGCTGGTGGGAGGAATTTGCCTTGGGACTCCTTGAACAATTCACTTTGCTGTGCTCCCTCTGTCATTTCTCCAGCACCAGGAGTGTCCCAGCAGAGCCAGGGGGGGCTGGAGGGATCAGCTCAGCTTTGTTCAGTCCTCAGCAGACCAAACGTGGACGGCAGGGCTGTCCTGTGCCCATCCCCAGCTGTGCTGATGGTGCAGGGAGCTCTCATGGCAGATCTGCTCTGCCACCCTCAGAGCTGGGGTTTGGCTTTTTGGGGGAGCAGCTACTGAAGGAGCAGTTCTAGCAGCACAGCTCCTCATTTCTCCTTCTTCCCACATTCCCTCCCTCTGTTTTTCCTTCCTTTAATCAACTCTAATGGGCCCTGACTGCTGGACTAATGATGCATAGATGTTCTCTTTATTATTTTTAGGGAGCTCTTAAAAAGGCACTGAGCACGCAAAAGCAACGTAAAATAACTCGGTGGAGTCTCTCCCCTTCAGTGCTTTCCAAACAAAACTTTTGTCCTTTATTTGTTTTGAAGGCAAAGGACGAGTCCACAGCAGAACACGACTGTGAAGGAGGTGAAGATGGAGGTGAAGATGGAGGTGAAGAAGATGGAGCTGCTTTTCCCTGGATCCAGCACTCCCATTCCTCACATCCCACTCCACACAGGAACTGCTGCCAAGTGGTGGCTTTGTGATGCCAGCCCTTCCACGGTGACACCTGGGACAGCCCCTGCCTGTGCCCTGTGAAGCCCAGCAGGGGCTGGGGCTGTGGTTTGCAGGTGGCTCCCATGGGGAAGGAATTCCTGCTGGTTCCTCTTGGATTTCTGCTTGGAGTGAGTTTGGTGGGGGCATCAGGTGGAGCTGTGCTCCTGTTCCTTCTCTCTTTGCTCAGGGTACAGAAACACTCCAAGGAGTTTGCTGTGGTTTTTTTTCACTGTCCCTGGCTGTGCTTGGCTGGTGTGAGGGTGTGGGCTCAGGGGAGATGTGTGCTTGCTGCAGCTGCTGGGGGGAGCACACCCCCAGCCCCCAGCCCAGCTGGCTGCCTGTGAGCACCCAAATTGGATAAAAAAGCTTTCAAATGACTTTTTATCTTGTAAAGCTCTGCAGATTCCCCTCCCACGTGCACACCTTACATGAGCAAGGGCCTTTCTTTTGCCTTTTTCCTGGAAGTCTTGAGCATCTGGCTGACTGTGGTGGTGTCATCATGAGTCAGGCTGTTGAAAACTCTGTGCCCCAGTCCTGCTTATCCTCCAGGACACAAATTTTCCCTCTAAGGCCTGACAGATGAGAAAAATCAAATTACCTCACATCTCTAGAGCAATTAGATCTTTGAAGACCTGAACAAAACCCACGCTGGGCTGGTAGAAATCTGTGGATTTTATTAAATGCTTTGGAGCTGACCTGTCTATTATGAAGAAACAAAGGATTCCAAAAAGTTCCCTCTGAAATCACAGAGTCAAAGGCATTTTGTGCCCATTAATGTCAGCCTTTCCCCTCGGTTATTACTCTTTTGTTCTGATTTCCCTTGCACTGGGCACTTTGTGTGCATGTAGTATGTGTTCTTACAAATGGCTGCAGTATGAAGATAAATGAGATTGGGTGCTGGAACACTCCAGCAGGATTGGAAATCAATCCCTGACTTGCTTTTTAAATGAACGTGGCCCCACAGAGGACCATTCCCTTACTGCTTTCCCAGTTAATGTGCTGTGGCAGCTTGCTGGTGAAATGCTTCCAACCTTTCCTCTGTGATCTGGTCCTGCCCTTTTACAATGAAAACAAAACCTTTGGGCTCCCTGAGATGGCAGAAAAAGAAATCTCTGAATGCGGGGTCCTCACCATGAGTGTTGGAGAGAGCAGGGGATGAGGTTTTTTTCTCCACTGAGGGATTTTTTATGGCTTGCTGTGTTGTTAACCTGGCCATTAAGCTGCACCTATGGAATGGGTAATGCCAAAACTATCAGCTCTATCTGAAAAACTAACCCCAGCTGTCATCTTTGGCTGAAATAATGGTGTGGTTTCAGAGCTGTAGGGTCTGCAATTTCCAAAGTGTTTGGGCACCACAAAGAGTTCTGGTTTGCCTTGAAGCTTTTGACAGTCCTGGTGAGGCTTTTCTTGCTCATTCCTGCAGTGCCTCAGTGCCCCTGGCCTGCCAGGCAAAGTTAATTCTACAGCAGAAGGAGAAAGACTTTTAGGAGTTGACTCTATTTTCTTTAAACCTGTTACTTTCTCTTCACCAGCTCTACACTGAGTTGGAAAGAGCTTTTAAAATCGGGAGTGTCATTTCTAACTCTCCTTGAGTCCCCTGTGCTTCACTCCTGGGCAGGGCAGGCAGGTCACTCGTGTCCCCATCCCACTCTCATTCCCCACTCCTGTGCCAGCTCTGCAGGGAGCCTGGGAGTCCAGGCACGAGCTTGATTTTTAACTTTTATAAAACACTCTCAGAGATAAATTTGACATTGCTCTGGTGCCAGTGAGACTGGAAACTTTTCTTTCTTACATCTATATTTTAACTCCATGGGGTAATTCCACCTGTGTTCAGAATTGTTCAATCAGCTCTGGAAAGACTCTTCTTGGAGTCAAGCACAACTGAATGAGGAACATCTGCAGCTCTGTGCACTATTTTATTTTGAAGACCACTTTATTTTATTTTGAAGACCACTTTTCCCTTTGTGCTGATTCTCTTGTTTGTGTTTTGCAGATTTTGTTGGAATATTATCCTAAACCTGTACCTGTCTTTTGAGCTGGCTCGATGTGGGCAAGAAGGGCTCAGTGTGTTCAGTCTGCTCTGGTCATTTGTGTTTATTATTTTCTTGTTCTCATCTCCATCCCTCACACCTTTTATGTGATGTTTTACTACTGGAAACAATAAAGCTTTTGCTCAATAACAACAACTCCTTGCCATTTGTGAAACACTAAAAAAAACTTTTTATTTTTTGTAGATACTCCCCAAATCCTCCAGCAAGGCAAGACAATAACAGTGGAATTGTGATTCATGTGGCTGGAGTTTAATTGAATCCTGCACCTGAAGGTCACCTTTTGTCTTGTCCCCTCCTCTGTGCCTCGTGCTGGTGGTGGCACGGATTTGCTCCTCAGCCCCTGTGTGAAGGTTTTCCACACTGCAGCCACGACTCACCAAGCAGCACGGATTGTCCTTTTGTCAAGTGCTGTCCCCACAGCCTCCCGAGGCTCTCTGACAATCAGGGTCCATTAAACTTGGCCCACAGAGAAGTGGTTCTGTATCTCCTCATTGTTCACCCAGCAGCCCTGGCTGCTCCTGTTCCCTCAGCATTCAGCCTCAAGGTTTCAAATAGCTTTTTAATCTGGTGGGGTTTTTTTTTTTTTTTGCTTTCTCCCGTTCTAAAAGCTCCTGGGTAATTGCTGTTGGGATTGTTCTGCTGGGGAGCTGCCATCAATCCAAGGATGGAGTGTGTCAAGGACTGAGCAGCTCTTGTGTTGCTGCTTCCCCTCTCTGCTTGCCATGACAACAGCCACCAGATGGGAGAGTCACTGTGGGATCTCTGGAGTCAGAAGTGCTGCCTGTGGATTGCCAACCTCCCCCTGTTTGGTTTTTCCAGCGGAATTTCGGGAGGGGAGGGCACGTTCAGCATAGCCAAAGCAAATGGGCGACCAGCTGGTGTTTGGGCAACGTGGTTGTGGCCATTGCTGAGCCTGGAGAGTCAGCAGGAGTGCTTGGGCAGGGACACAAACTGGTAAATAACCTCTGGAGTTCATTTGTGCAATTAAACTTGGCAGCTCTTGCTCCCCTCCCCTCCCAGAAGTTGTTTCCCTCAAGGGGAGGGTGCTGGCAGTGTCTCTCCAGCTCTCCTCTCCCTTTTCTTCCTCCCATGCCTTTGTTGCTCCCCTGCCTGCAGGCTGCTCTCCCACCCTGCTCTGCCGGTGGCTGTGATGGACAGAGAGCTCAGGGAGGGTTTTTGGATGAGCTGATGCTGCACTCACATCATGAGAGTTTCAGCATGGCAGCCGATGGGTCAGCACCTTGTGGGGAACTTTGATCCTGAGCTGCTCTTTGAGTCCTCCCTGACCATTTCCTCTCTTGGCAGCAAGCTCAGGTCGTGCTGGGAATGCACAAGATGAGGATCTTGCCTTTACTCCACGGCAGAACAGACAGAACACGGTGCCAGATGTCACCTCCTCCCACTTTTTATCACTTTTTATCAGGCTGGTGACTTGATGCTAATCAGAGCCTTATCAGGAGAAGGGTGCTGGAGTGTGACTGACTTCTGATTTCAGAGCTGACCAATTACCACAGCACTGTGCCTGCTTTTAGTTATTTGCAGTTATACAAGTTCTGTTCCAGCTCTGCTGCCCCATCCCACGGGAGCTGCCCTGGTCTTGGGTTTTGGGACTGGATTTGGGAGCTGGGTGGGGAGATCACACCCCTGAGGCTGGTCCTAACAACCCTGCACTGCTGCTGGGTGTTTCAGAGACTCACCCTCAAAAGAATCCCCAGACTGATCCATTCCCAGCCCCTGGGACAGCAGCTGGATCACCCAGAGCAGCTGAGCCCAGCATTATTTATTTCTCAGCTGGTGAAGCCAAGCCCAAGAGACCAAGAAAATCTCAGTGAACAGCTGAGCCCCACTGTGGGAGAGCAGGGGCAGGAGGAGCAGGCACTGAGCTGCTGATGGGACAGAGCTTCATCTTCAAATGGCACTCGTGCAAAATTAAACCCCTCCAAGCGATCACACCGTGGCCATTCAAATGGTGCCTTGGAGGAAAGAAAAATAAACTGAGAAATGCAAATTAGGGATGTAAATCTTCCAGGCTATGTCTGGGAGGTACCTGTTTAATTAGCATCATTGAGCAGCCTTGATGTGGTAAGTGCTAAGGAGGAAACTGCCAAATTTCCCCAGTTTTGATAGCAGGTGATTTGTGTTCTGTTTGAATTTCCACCTTGTGATTGTTTTTCTGTACCTGCCAGAGTTGCTGTGCTGCCTGCAGCATGAGGCTCTTGTGTCCTGGGCATGTTGGCAATGAATTTATTCATGTGATAAATAAGAATATCCCTGTGAGGGTGTGGGTTAGGCAGTTTCTGAGCCTTTGTTTCTCCCTCACCCCTGCCTATCCCAGCACTCTGGTGCTAATTGGTACCACGTGAATATTTTCAGCACTGATAATGTTTGTGAGTTGTTGGATGCTTGGCCTGGACCTGCCTGGGAATTGCAGGTGAGACTTCCCCGAGGTGCTGCTGATCCCCCCAGGCTCTGCCTTGCCAGGTTTGCATCCCTGTGGCAGGTTCTGGGTGGTGCTGGATCACAGACCACTGCTCCTGACCATGGGAGATGGTGGGATTAGGATGATGGAGTGCTTGGAGAGGACAAACAATAATGATGCTGCACCCAAACCGTGCCTTTCACTTCCCTCCTTTCTTTTTCTGTCGGTTCCCCATTCAAGCTTAATAAGATCAGTGAAGATAATTTCTGTATTCCTGCAAAACATCATTTTCCCTCCTGTGCTTTGCCAGCTGCACTGCGGTCAGGAAGGCAAATTCACACTTCCTTCTGCATGGTTATGAATGGGTGCATCTGTTCCTGGAAGATAGGGAAAGGAGGCTGAAAGGGCTGGAAAGGGAGAGAAAAATCAGATGCAGGCTGGAACATTACCTCTGTGCAGAGGGAAGCGTGCAGGAGTCAGATTTGTGCAGCACAGGCTCAGTCCTGATGGATTTTTGGAGGTGGGTGAGACACCAGCTTGTGGGAGAGGCAGAAAAGAGGTTTTTTTTGCTTAATGGGGCAGCACAGCCAGCCCACAGATGCTCCAGGGGGCTCAGCCCCATCGTGATCAAGGTGCCTGGGCTTGGTCCTGCTCCTCCCCGGCTGGAAATCACACCTGCCTTGTCCCTGGGCTCTGTCCTCACCTGTGCCAGGACCTGCACCCCTGATTCTGCACAGCCCCCAGGACCTGCCAGCCCTTGCTGGGGTCAGGGGCAGGGCTAGAGGCTGCTGTTCAGCAGCAGAACTCATTCACTGGCCTTTCTCTCCTGCCTCCCTCCTCTTTTCTGAGACAGCCCCATAGGGAGGAGAGGGACAGACAAGGGTTTGATTTTCTCCTGTTATCTGGTGTGTCCACCCTGGCTGATCAAACACTCCAGTGGCCTCCACCCAGCATCCCATCGACATTTTCAGTGCTCTGCCCAAGCCCAGTCATGCTCCAGCACGTTCCCTCCTCCTGCTGCCATGGATTTGGGCTCTTGCCTCATTGCCTGTGACACGGGATCATCAGGCATTAGCAGCTGGCTTTGGCACCTAGTGGCACAATCAGCTGCAAACGTGTTTTTCCTCCAAAGCAGGAGGTTTTTCTGCCAGGAATTCTGGTGATGTCCCTTCTGTCGAGGTGGGAGTCCCCCCACTGACCCCGAGTCCAGAAGTTTCCAGATACGGGAAGAGCTTTGGAGTGAAATACAACGCACTCCACTTAAAATAAGGATAAAAGTTTCCCAAAGGGTCTTGACATGGCTTTTACGTGCCCATTTATCAGCCTGAGTGGCTGCAGCAGAGATGTGCTAAATGCCAGGCTTTGAAGCTGTGCAGGGAGTGGGAAAAGGTGCTGGGTGGGGGCCAGGCTGCCTTCCTCACCTTCCTCACCTTCCTCTCCTTCCTCTCCTTCCTCAGAACACCTGGGCTCCGAATCCAATCCCCCAGGCTTGGATTCACCCAAGTGAGCAGTTCCTTAAAGCTCCTTTTCTCTCCAGTTTCTTCAGGAGAGGCAGCAGCGGGTGTGGGTTGGTTTGTGTGAGCAGACCCTGAAAACACCATTTGACCTTTTATCGACGTGGCAGCATCGTTGTGTGCTGCAGAAAAGGGGAGAGAGTTCTGCTCCAGCTCACAGCATCCCAGGAAAAGCTTCCCAGCCAGCTCCCTGCAGGATTTGCTGCTCTTGTTGCTGCTGATGGGTTCAGGTAGGTTTAATCCCAAAGACACTTTGGGGTTTTTAGCTCTTTGCATCTTGCAGGCCAGCACTCAGAGATAAATCCCTGTAATTTGCAGAGCTTCCAGTGGCAGTGAGGCTTGTGGTTACCCCCAGCCTGGATGGAAATGATTTGGACACCCCTGGGCTGGTCCTGCTGTCTGTTTTTATGGCAGCCTTTGGAAGGAGCCAGCAGCAATTTTTTGGGGCTGGAGATGATTGGGTGAGAGTGTGCAGCTCCTGCTCCCTCCCAAATCATAATTTCCAGAGTTGTGAAGGGATTTGGTGACTCCCTGAGCAGCTCTGCTTCAGGAAAGCACTCAGAGAGACACAGCCAGGCAGCTGCCACCTCTCATCCTGCAATTTTGTGGGTGGGCTGCAGGACTTTGTGCTCAGACATTACTGCACTCCTTTAATGCTGGAGCAGGTTCTGCTGTGGAGCCCAGGAGGGGAAACTGCTGATTTCTTACAGCCCTATAAACAGGATGTTGCCACCAAATTGTTGTGATGCTGCTTTGAGGGGAAATTTGCCTTTCAGTGGTTGCAGAGTCCGTATTTCTACGCTAAGAAATCAAGAATGAAGTAATTGAATCTCCCTCCCCCTTCCTATAAAATCAAGTAATTGAGTCAAAGAGCACGTGATTTGAAGAGACAGAGAGAGGAGTTCATTTTGGGTTCCCTTTATTGGCCTCTTAAATCCTGAGCTTTGCAGCCTGCTGGGAGTGTTTTATTGATCCCTTTTTTCTCAGCTGTGAGTGGGATGGACTGAACTGCCCCTTATCCTGGGAGGCACCAGGAGTTTGTGGGAGCTGGCACAGGGACAGCTTTGGCGTGGGTGACCCCGATGCTGAGGCTGGGGGTGTTCTCCTGACCCTGTAATGAGAGGCAACCTGTGTGAAGAACACCTCGAGGAGGTGAAAATACCCTTTGTGGGCACCTGAGTGGTTTGGGATTGTCCCTGACAGCAGGAAATGTCCCCTGGGGTGGAGCTGCCAATGGCCCTTGACTGGTCAGCCTGGAAGCTGCTGAGGATGCAGCTTCATCGGGATGCAAATGGATGTAAATTCATGTAAACATATGTCTCCGTGCAGGTAGCAGCTCGTGCCCAAATTATGCAAATGTTCTAATCCAATAACGCTAATGTCATGATTATCCAGCAACACGGGGTTCATTAATATGGTTCCCTGGCTCTTACACCCATCACTGCCAACGTGATTACACCGAGGCACAGGCTGCCAGCATCCCTGGCAGGTGGAGCCACTCTCGGGGAGGGAGGAGGACATCCAGGACAACGGTGGCACCAGGAAGGGCCCTTCACCTGCCTGCTGAGGTGCCACATGTCACCTGGCCAAGGTGGCACCTGGCTGCCACGCTCTCCTGGGGAGAGCAGGAGGAGACCTGGAGCAGATTTCCCAGCTCCTGCAGAGCAGCCAAAGCAGCATTTCTCGTGCTGTGATCAGATGAACAGGGCTAGCAGGGCCATCTAGTGACTCCTCTGGCTGCTAAATGACCTGGGAGTTGCCCCCTCCACCGTGATCATTTCAAAGTTTGTATTTTGAGGAATGTCACCTCTCCCTCTGTCTTCCCATTCTTCCAGCTGGTGGGTATTCTCTGCTCCAAAGTTTTGTTTTCCCTGGATCACCACAGAGCTGGAAAATTCTTGGGCTTCCCTAGAGTGGAGAAGAACTTTGTTCCTGAGTTGGGTGACGTGAGGTCAGGCAGGTGAAAAGCTCCTGGAGCTGAGAGCATCCTGCAGGCTCAGCCCTGCCAGGAATGCTGCTCTCCAGGCAGGAATCAGCTTGTCTGGGCTGTGGCCTCGATTTCTTCCCTGCTGACCCTCAGGTGCTGCTGTGAGTTCATCTTTGTGCTGCACATGTGAGCAGCCCTGCCTGGTTCAGGGAATCTGGGGTTGTTTGCCCCTCCAGCAGCCTCACTGTGGGGTCTTTCCTTCTTCTTGCTCCTCTTCTTGCTCTTCCATTTTTGTTGTTTTTTTAATGTTGGCACGATGCTGGGATTTGTGGATGGGGCCAGGAAAACACCCTGGCACCCACCATGGATCATTCTCCCTTACAGCTCATGGTTGAGCCTCATGATCCAGGGATGGATAGGACATGTCCCAGCCCTGGGAGGAGCAGCAGCAGCCAGGACAGAGCTGCCCCAGAGCTGTGACAGGTCCAGGGATTGCACAGGGGGGTTTGGGCAGATTGCTTTTGACAGGATGTCATTAGCCTGGCACGGATGTGGGAGAGGAGCAGTTATGAAGCTCTCTTAATGCAGCCAAATTGCTCTTTAATACTGCAAACCCAAGATGTTATTTTGTGAATCCCCGGAGCTCACTCTGCTGCTGGCTATTGGTGGCTTTTTTCCCTCTGCTTGCATCCAGCTCTGAATTCCTGGAGCGTGGGGTGGGAGCAGTTTGTCCCCTGTGCCTCTGTGAAGCTCTGCTCCTTCCTGCCCTCACTTGGCTCCTCCTGTGCTGACTTTGGGAGCTGGTGTGACTCCTGAAATGCCTCTTCCCACCAAAATGTGAGCAGAAAGTCTATCCATTTCCATGGCAACAGGGCCAGGCCCTAAATGCTGATGGGAACTCTGGTTCTGGACGTTCATGGAGTGGGAAGAGCTGGGGGTGCAGTGGCCAGCCCCAGCACAGCTCTCCGGGCCAGCATTCATGTCCCAGCCACCACAGGATATGGTGCTGCTGCAAAATTAACAGCAGGCTTTGCTCCTGGCTGCCTGGAAAGACTTGAGGAGGAATGTTGTCATCCTGCTGCAGCTGGGAGACAGTCGGGGAGAGGTAAAAGCAGGGTAAAACTCCTAAGACAAGTCAGCTGGATAATCTCAGAGGACACTGACTCCAGCTTGGAAAGGCACTGAGAGCAGATAAAATTAGTCTAATAGGAGTTGATGCTGCACAGAAGTCTCCCCTCCCTTGATTGCAAAGGGAGTGGGTCTGCATTTATCTCCCAACTATCAGATCCAGCTCTGTGTGAGAGGGTGGCTCTGCCCAGCCTGGGGATGGCAAAGCCCTGCTAAGGCTCTGCACTTCAGAGGAACCCACAGATCAGGAGAGAAAGCTGAGGAAAAAAACCTCCAGAAAGGTTCATCCCTAAGAAAATCCCCCCGAGGACTGAGCCCTTGGCAGTGCTGTGCCCCAAGGTTGGGTGTCCCTCTCCTCCTGGGCACAGTTTGGATGGATTTTCCTGCAGCTCACGCTGTGCACAGACCCACCCTGTGAATGCCTGTGTGGATTTATGCTGTGCTCCACAGAGCTGAGGTTTTCAGCAGCTGATCATTCCCCTCTGCTGGATTTGCAGGTGCCTGGAGTGCTGGCAGTGGGCTGTCAGGGTGCAGAGCGGGTCCCCCCATCCCAGCAGGAAAAAAACCCTTTAAAATTCAAATTGCCATTAAAATTACAAAAGAAAACACCAACTATTTCGGGATTCACATGGAAATGGCAACATATGCTAAACGTTAAACATCAGCCCCTACCAAAAGTAGAGCTATTCTGGGCCCATCCTGAAGCTGCAGGGAGAGCTGATGCCTCCCTCCCTCTTCCTGGAAGCTCCTTTCCTTTTGCAGGTAGCAAAATGCTGGCCAGGAAGATTCCATCCACCTTTGCCACTGGCTGGGTGTTTCATCGAGTCTCTGGGAACATTAAAAGGGATATTTTGAGGGGAGAGGGCTCTTCCCTGCTGGCATTTGGCCCTTGCCTGGCTTTCTGCAAGGATTTGTTTGTGTCTGCGTCATAATAGGATGTGGGTTGTATTCCACCACAACGGTTTTGTTCACAGCTAGTAATTGCTGGTTAAATCTGGTCAAATAATGGTTGTTAGCAGGGCCTGTTGGAGCACAGATAACCTCAGATATTATCCAAGCAGAGGAGCAGTGGGGGCCGGGGTGCACTGGGATATCAGCACTGGAGGAGCCGTAATCGGCACAGCCTGGAATAAGCTCCTTAGGATTATTTTTGCCAAGTTTCCCAGTTATCATCATCATTATTATTATTATTATGGCTTTACTTAGCAAATGCAAAGGCTGTTTGACCAGGTAAGGAGTGCAATCCAGTGGATGGGCTCAGCCAAGCCTCCCCAGCCATGGAGGGCAGGGATCTTTGAGGGGAAGCTGCCAGGAGCTGTGAGTCAGCCAGGAGACAGAGCCCTGAGCCAGCCAAGGAGCCAGGCACATGTTGCTTTTCAATTAACCCCCTTCCCATGCACACAGCCCTGCTGGAGCTAAGCTCATTGGAAGAAATAAAAAATATGTTTCATACCTCCCAGCCAGGGGAACTGAAGGCAGGGTCAGTCCTGAGTTACCCCGGAGGGATGGAGGGGGCTCCCCCAGCAGTGTTGGTGTCCCCCAGTCCTGCCCCTGCAGCCAGATTGAGCTGCTGGCACCCTCTCCTGCCTACAGCTATGGGTATTTTCAGGCTTAAAAGTGGTTGGGAAAAACAAAATTCCAGCTAGGAATTTTGCAGTGCAGGCTGGTGCTGCCTGTGTCGCCTCCCTGGGGACACTGACAAACCTCCCTGTCCCACCCCTCCGAGTTCAAGGATGACATCCAGGGGTAGTGAAGGCTTCAATTTGGCATCATCTCTTTGTACTCCCTCCAGACATTTCCCCAGCAGCACCAGCAGAGCAGGGGGTTCAGAGAGATTTTGAGTTGACAAAGAAATAACAAAGAACCAGTGGGTCAGTCACTGAATGCCTGGCAATGGGATGTGCCATCCTGCTGCTGTGCTTTCCATTTGGAAAGGAATTGATCAAACTGGAATCAGCCTCTGCTCTCATCGATTTAAACCTGGAACAGCAGAACTTGGTGCTCAGTATCTGTAAGGAAATTGTTTGAAGTGTGTCCTGAGGACAGCCTGTGTTTTCAGGTACGTGTTTAATCCATGTGCTGCAGTTTTGGGGGCTTTTGTAGGAATTTTCCTTCTGTTTGCCCATTTGCAGGGCAGTTCCAGAGGAGGAATCTGGGCTGTGGCACACAGAGGGAGTCCCACAGGCTTTTTCTGGATGTACTTAAACCTGTGCTTGTGCCCCTGTTCAGGACAACATTTAAAGTAAAACCTTGGTGCTTTTGGAGCCTGGGCTGGAGTCAGAGTGACAGCTCCTACATCCCACATCCCAGGTACAACGTCACGGGTGCTGAGCTCAGGATCTTGTTTTCTTGGGAGAAAACATGGATTTTGACAGGGACAATTGCTCTTCCCCCTCATCCCATCCCTGCTTTGACGCTGGCTCTGTGATGGCCACCTCCCCTTTCCTACAGGGGTGGATATTCCCTGACAGAGTGGCTTTGCTTCCTGCCATGCAGAGCTACGGGTTTCAATTGGCACTTTAACATTTAAACTCTCTCTCTTCCTTCCTGGGGGGCTGGTGGGGAAGCCAAATTCCCCCTTTCAGGGCAGCAGAGGCCACGTGCGTGGGCAGAGCAGCAGAGCCAGGGATCAAATCAAGTCACATTCCAGGGCATTAGACAGACGGTGGGAATTAAGAGCTTTACCTGGAAACTGGCTTTGTATCTGCAAGCCCTGCTTTTGTCTTCCTGCCCAACTTTCTAATTTTATCCCTTTTGCCTTCTGTGTTGTCGTGTGTGACACATTTGGGGAGCCCTTGGTAAGTGTGGGGCTGTGCAGCCCAGGAGGAAACACTCAGGCAGCAAGGGAAGGTAGGAAAAGTGTGGTTTATCAAAACCAAGCTGCTCTGGGACTCATTAAGAGCTAAGAAAAGGCTCCAGCTGCTTTCTGTAGGTTTGGGATGGAGCAGGGACTTCAAAGTCCCATCTGGGCTGTTAGCAGTGAGTGTTGGTTTTGGTTTTTCTTGGTCTATAAGGCTGGTGATGGGAGCCACCCCTGCCCTGCTTCAGGGAGTTTGTCTGCTTCAATTCTGCCTTTTTTTGTCCCCTTGTTGCTCTTCTGAATCCCTGGGTGAGCTGAGCATCTCTCAGTGGGTGCTGCTGGCCCTGATCCTGGTTGTGGGCTCCGGATGCAGCAGGAAGAAGAGCTCAGAGGTTCACCTTAATTCCCAGAGCCTTGATTTTTCTATCCTGTAAAACAATCTTTGCCTATTTGGGTCTTGTGCTCTCTGAGGAAACATTTGGAATGATGATGCTTTTGTAATGGTAGTAACGGCATTAAGCTCTCACGCATAACTTGATTTTATTTATTTATTTATTTATTTGCCCTTTCTCAGAGGAAATTGCTGCTATTTTCTGGGCATCAGGCCCAATTTCTGCTTCGTTCTGTCTGAGTCCACACCACATCCTGGATGCTGCACCCAAAGATGGAGCCTGTGTGGATGAGCACGCTCAAATCTGGAGGTACCTCCTTGTGCTTGCTGTGATATTTCCACCCAGCATCAACCCACCTGCGAGATTTTCAGCCTCCACGTGCAGAGCAGGTGGCATTTCCATCTGAATTCATGTCCTGGAAGTCCTTGTGTATGGGAAGGGGATAAAACTGTTTGAGGCTGGATCTGCTGTTAGACCTGCAACAGGCAGGAGCCACCCCGGAGTGAAAATATGGCAGGGACACAAAGGAGCAGTGAGCTGTCTCCTGTTCTCCCAGGTCATTAGATCATCCTCTGATGTGCTTCATGTCTAGGTACAGAGCAGTGACAAGTTTGGATGCTTCAGGGGAGAAACATTCACTTCCCTGTGAGGAGTAAATTAGGTTCGTTTGCCTGGTGTCAGTATGTTATGACTCAAAGTCGTGCATTAACATTTACCAAAATCTGAATGAAAACTGAACTCTGCTGCAGACAGAAGCCTTGGGTGTCATTTTGTTGGGATTTGGGGGAAATCCTCTGAAGAACAGAGCTTTGTTTTTAATAGTCACCTGCGTGCCAGGCTGCAGAGACTGCAGCTGTGTGTGCATCGCTAAGGGATGTGCCAGGTTACCTGGTGGGCCTGGCTGTGGGCAGCTGGGCACGGTGGTGGGTGACCAGAGCATGCCAAGTGTCCCAGCCTCACACCAGACACCCCCCAGAGCTGAGCCAGCAGAGCTGGCTGTGCTCCTCTGAAATACTTCAGACACGTTTTCCTGGGCAGGGTGAGTTACTTGGGCAGGATTTTGCATCATTTTCTCACAGGGCTTCTTTTCTGGCACTCCTTGCTGAAAAGTCCACTTCCAGTAGCTTGTGAAGCCACAGATTTATTGATTTGGACACAGGGGGAAGTGAGTATAAACAGTTTGAGACCAACTCCCTGAGCAAAGCACAGCTCAGCATTTTCCAGGGAGCCTGTGGCAGGAGTCTGTCCCTGTCCTGGCTGGTGCTGGGGCCCTGGCCATGCCCAGGAATGAACAGGAGGGGTGCTGAGCATGGCCACAGTGGCACTGAGCCCTGGCCCAGACTGTCCCTTGCTCCTGTGTGATGCTGTGATGCTGTACCAGCCCCATGGCACAGCCACTCACCAGCTGGCAGAGGCTGTGCCACCCTGGCCACGAGCAGGCCACTTGTGTTGCTTCAGTCCCTGGTGTGTTCCCAGTTCCAGAAGCTCGTGCTGAGCTCTGGAGGGGACATTGCTGTGAGCTGGGCCAGCAGGATCCGAGTCGGGGCTGTCCCTGTGAGTGGGCAGTGATGCCACCCATGCCCTGGCTCAGGATGTGGCACAGCGTCTCCCCGCGGTGATCTGGGAGGGCAGGGGGGCTGCCAGGGTCCCTGGGGCTGTCCCGGGGGGCTATCACAGTCCCCTCCACATCGCTACACAACAGGAGGATGGCTCCTGACCCTGCCCGGTGACCTCAGTCCCCCGGAGGGGTCTGGCAGGGACCAGCCCTGCTTTGACAGGGACATGGATCCAAGCCCACCTCCCCATTCCCCATCACCCCAACTTGTGCCGGCTGCCCCCGCGGCTGCGGGGCCGTGCTGGGGAAGGGGCTGGCAAGCTGGCTGCCCACGCTGGTGGCCGTGTGGCCAGGCCGGCCACAGCCCTCATTCCTCCGCTGCTTTGGTACCGCTTTGTTGCTAGCTGGTGACATCACCCGAGAGCCCACCCCCTGCCTCTTATCCGTCTCTGTGTCTCGCTCATTTATTCCCAGGCAGCGCTGGCAGGATCAGGGGCTGTGCGAGCGCCAGGGCTGGCAGCAGCAGCATGCGTGCGGCCACCGAGGCTCAGGGCGCGACAACCACCTAAGGGACCGGCCCGAGCCTCCCTGCCCAGCTGCCTCCGCATCCCCCCGGCTGAAACTTCCCTCTCCTGACTGACACCCGCACGGTCCGGGCTTCTCCGGGCTCGGGGGGAGCTTGGCAGCGACAGCCGCATGCATGACACTCCGAAAAGGAGAGAAAATGACCATAAGTATCCAGGAGCACATGGCCATTGACGTCTGCCCCGGCCCCATCAAACCCATCAAGCAGATCTCCGACTATTTCCCCCGCTTCCCCCGCGGGCTCCCCGCCGCCGTCGGCCGCAGCAGCAGCGCCCTGCGCCCCGCTCTCAGCCAGCCCTCGGTCAGCCCCAGCGAGGCACCCCGGGAGGATGAGGAGGATGTGGACCAGCTCTTCGGAGCGCACGGAACGACGCCCGCGGAGCAGCCGGCCAAGAGCCAAGCGCCCGAGGAGCTGGTGGACCCCGAGGGCTACGAGTCCGATGATTGCAGTGAGTTGTTAAGTTTCCATGGGAGTTTGCGGGGTGCTGGGGGCGAGGGTGGGTGTTAGGGCTGGTTGCCCATCTTGGGGCAGCCTTGCAGCGATGCTGGGATCACGCTGCAGCCGTGAGAAGCCCCCAGGTGTAGCCGGGGAGGCTCTCCCGGGGTGCAGGGGGGCCCTGGGAGTGTCCGTGCCGCAGCCAGGCTGGCTGCTGAACCCGAAGTAGGGAAGTCTCCCAAGAGCCACCAGTTGCTGTCGTGGTCGGTGCACTTCTCTGCCTCGTCCCTGCTCGTGCCTCCAGCCCTCCGGCTGGGCTCAGACCCCTTTAATCCGGCTCGGTGGTGGCAGGCTGCTCCAGCCACCCTGCTGATGAGCTGGCGATAAGGCTCCAGCATCGCCCGGCTCCACAGCGGGGAGATTTGTCGGGAATGACATCCTGCCCTCTCCCTCGGCAAACTCCGGCGTGCCATCCCTCCATTCCTCACGGCCGGCTGCAGGCAGAGCCCTGCAGGAGACCAGGGGGGCCTTTGGAGCAGAAGGCTTTGGTTGTGGTGGTTGCAGGTGTTTGCAGCGAGGGTTAACCCCTCCCCACCCAAAACGTCCTTCCCACCCGGCGCCGTGGAGCTGCAAGGCAGCTGCTGCGTGGCTCTGCCACGGCCACCGGGATAACCCGGTTTTCTTGGAGTTAGAGACACCCCAAGGGCTCCATTCAGCCCAGCCTTCGGTGGCCAGATCCTGCGAGGGGCTGAGCACAAAGTTTGGAGCCGGGAGATGCTGAGGAGAAGGGAGTGGGAGCTGCTGAGCGCTGCTGCGTGCTCGTCCTGGGGGGAGGGAAGGGAAAGGGAGGCTGAGCTGGTCAGGGCCCAGCGCCGGCCAGGCTGTGGCTTTCTTTCCCTTTGCAGAATGTCACAGCCTTGCCTCGCCATCGCTGCCGGCCACTGGGCTGCTGTCATTTATTCCACAGCCCGGGGTGTGACCCCAAGGAGGGCTCCCCAGGGGCTGCGCTGCTGCAGGGTGGCACCGCTGTCCCTGTGTCAGAGGCTGCTGCTGGGTGCCAGCCCCAAACTGGCACACCCTCCCTGGCCGTGCCGCTGCCGGGGTCACGCTGTCCGTGCAGAGGCGACAGCTCTGGCACTGCCAGGGAGAACATCTCTGCTAAGCCGCGTTTGTCCCAGCCGGGCAGTTAACGGGGACTTTAACCGGCTTTGGCTCATTTGCTGCTCTAATTATCCCCTCGTCTTTGCTCACCGTGGCAGGAGAAACGGGAGCAGCAGGGCTGCAGGGCCAGGGGGGTGTGTGAGACCCAAAGCACCCGGGGCTCCAGAGTGCAGCGTTTTCTCTGGGTGACTTGCATGGAAATTGCCCAGGGCGCTGCATTCTGCATTTATCCGTCGGCAATGCTGGATCCTGGATGCTGGATCCTGGATGCTGGAAGCAGCTTGGCTCCGTGCCGGGGCCGGCGGGTGTTTCTCTCACCCAGGCTGGTGTTAGGAAGTGTTTCTTGCAGCGTAACAGGTGTCAGGCAAAACTGCTGAGGCTGTTTTGCCAGAGGTGTGGTGGGGTTTTGGCTGGTAAAACAGCGGTGCCAGGAGCAGAGCAGGGAGGTGGCAGTGCTGGTGTCACATCTCTGGGGACAGCACGGGGTGGCCCAGACACCCTGAGGACACTGGCTGGCATCAGTGTGCACGATGAGACTGTCACTCCCCCATGGTTAGCAGCCAAGTTGTAAATCAGAGCTGCCTGTACCCATTCCCCAGGCTGGGAGCAGGGAGGGAATCCGTGCAGCCTGGCTCCAGCCATCAGCTACGCTGGGGAGCGTGGTTGAGCTCCCCCACTTCTCTGGAGGGTGATTCAGGGCTGCTGCATTAGTCACCTGCACTAAATGTCCCCTGGAGAACCTGTCTGTGCCTGCACGTCAGGACAGCACCGGGGTTTCGGTGCTGGCAGTCCCCTTGGGTGGCACACGGGGTTCAGGGGGCTCAGGAGGTCTCTGGGGATGGGGGTGTCAGAGTCTGGGTGCAGCACCCACAAATCGAGGCTTTGCCAGGCACATCTTGCCTCACTCCTCAGAGCTGCTCCTCAGAGAGGTGCAGGGAGAGGGATTGTGCTGTGGCAGGATCCATCGGGAGGAAGAGGAGGAGGAGGAGGAGGAGGATTGAACGGCTCCCTCCTGTTTGTCCCACCTGCCTGTAGGTTTCCCTCTCCGACGCCAAGGCGATGCTGCTGGCTGGCTGGGTGGGAGGAGGAGAGCTGCCCCTGCCTGGAGAAATGCAGCAATTGTCTGGGTTTCCCCGAGCTCCTTCCTGCCTGGAGTTACTGCTCCAGCCTGGGAGTTCTGGCGTTTTTCCAGCAGGACCTGAGCTGCCATCCCAGCCCGAATTCCAGAACCCCAGCAGGGCTGTGAGGAGTGGGCAGGGTAGGTCCTTCCTGGCCCTGCTGCAGCTCACCCTGTTCCTTAATCCTTTGCTGAATCGTGTTCCAGACCCCACCAGCAAACCTTGTAGTGTCTGTGGAGCTGCTGGGAGCTGCAGTGTCTGCTCCCATCCAAGCAGGGTGGTCTGACCCCGGTTTGGCACCTGCAGGGAGCAGGGATGTGGCAGGGGGGATGTGAGTACATGGAATTGGTGCTTTGGAAGACTGAGAACCCCCAGGCTGTGGGAGGCAGGTGGAATCCTCCCAGAGATGGGCAGGGACCTGGCTGAGGTGGGGGGGACAGGTGGGGGCCGCCATGGGAGGCTCAGGTTTGTGGTTCTGGACACCAGCAGCCTGTTGAATGCAGCGAGTGGCAGAGAGCAGGCAGGGCCAGGGAACCAACACAGCAGAAAATGAGTGGAGACATCTGGGCTGGCTCTGGGATCACTGGGAATTGCATGGAGCCAGCTCTTCCCATCAGACCTGCCAGCAGTGCTGCTGTGAGGATTTGCAGGGTTGTGGTGGGAACTCCTGCCATCCCAGGGCCCTTGGGACACCCTGGCAGAGGGATTCATCGGTGCCCTGTGCTGGACAAAGCAGGACTCTTCCTGAAGAGGGTTTGTCCCCAACAGAACTGCTGAGGAGGTGGAAGGAATGAGGCAGGAGAAGTGGGAAATGTGTATTTGATGCAGAAGGATGGTTTGGTGCTGTTGGATCAGCGTCAGCTGTGAGCTGAGAGGACCAGGCAGGAGGCTGGGAAGGGGGAATTTGCTCCTGCTGCCTGGAGACACCTGGTGACTGTCACCTCACCTTTGGCTCCTCTGGCTGGTGCCCTGTGACAGCAGCAGGTCCCTAGAGATGCTTCCCACCCAGTCGGGCAGCACAGTGCCAGGGAAACTTGGTTTGCAAGGAAAAGAAGCAAATGCCAGCTAGATGGCAATGTGCCACCTGCGAGGAGCTGCCTCTCGCCTCCCATCTCCACCGACTGCACCCAAATGCTGCTGCCCCTCCACTGCCTGCACCTTCCCCTCCACAGCACCACCAGGAATTCGTACCTGAGGGATTTTTAAAGGTCTCTGAATCATCTGCACGAGCAGAGGTAGAGACAGTCCCGGAGAGGGAGCACGGCCAGGATTCTCACAGAGGAGAGCACCGGAGGGAGCAGCCATTCTCCTTTAACAGGCAATCAAGTTTCCAGCCCTTGGAGAAATGCCCCGTTCCTTGAGCTGCTTTTTGGCTTTGGAAAGAGGCTCTGGTCACACTGGAATTCCTTCCCTCCTCCAAAGGTGTTTGGCTCTGGTTTTTCAGGTGAGGAGAGAGCCTGGGAGCCACGGGCTGCAGCGGGAGCAGGTATCCCTGGAAATGCTGCCCCATCCCGCTCCCGCCAGCACTCTGGGACTGTTCCTGTGAGCACAAACCCATCCAATTCCACCTCCTGCCCACTTTTGTTCATGGAAGAGCAGCTTCCTGAGCTCTGGAGCTGCAGCAGCACGAAAACCACTTCTCCAAAGTGCAGCTGAGAGGCCAGTCCTGGTGCGCGGCAGCTCGTGACGCCTGCAGCGCCACGCAAGTTATTTAGGAAGACTCTTATTTTGAGCAAAGAAGATAATTAGGCAGGCAAAGCCATCATGGAGATATTAATTACTGGCTGCTTGAAGACGTAAAGAAGGAAGGTCTGAAGGGGTGCAGGGTTTGCAAGTCACCTGGCAGTGCTTCTGGCCAGACAGGGGGAGGCAGAGGAGACGAACGAGCAGGGTATTTACTTCTGAAACGCAGCTCCTCAGCATATGCTGCAACTGCTATTTATAAGCTTTGAATCGTCTTTTCAATCCAGATAAGGCCAAAAGATGTATTTTTCTCACTCAGGAAACTAAACAAACTCTGTGATTTCAGCAGAGCACGGCTTTGCCAAGCAGAGCACAGCCCGAGCTGCCTGTGCTGAGGAAATGTGTGCAGGTACTGGGCAGTGTCACAGCCAGGTGTCCCAGGGGAGCTCTGGGGTATCCCAAAGGATGGGGTGACTCTGGATTAGCCCCTCTCTGCTTTCCCGTGGGATAGATGGATATTTGGGATGTGCTGGTGCGGGTGAGCTCTCACACTTTGCTGTTGGCCATCTCGGCACGATCCAGGGTGCACATCCCCATCTCTCGAGGAGCCTTCCTCTCCCCAGGGATTGCCCACAGCCAGGGACACCCCGAAGCGCTGGAGGTGAACATGGGGCACCAGGAGAGGAAAGCACACGAGGGGGAGCAGGGTCTGTCCGGGCATCCCTCCTCCAACATCCACGGAAGCAGCATATGGGCTGTGGCCTCTGGCTCCTGTGCTAATGAAGGAGCCTGGATAACGAGGATAACGAGGATAACGAGGATAACGAGGTTCCCTCCTCCCACAGCCTGCCCAGCCCTTCATCTTCCCCAGCCCCAGGGGGCAGGAGGAGGGACAGAACTGACACCCTTATTCCACCATGCTCCAGCTCAAGGGGTTCCCAGATCTCTCCTCTTTGTATTTAACACTGAAGGCAATTTTGGGGGGTTGTTAATTGCAATACTGTATTTCATTAAAGGAGGAGAGCGGGAGAGATTTGAAGGCCATCTCTAAATTGAAATTGCTGAAAGTCTAATTGCTGCTGACATCAGGGACCATTTAGTGCTGTAAAACATAATTGCATCTCTGAACTGTTCTGAGCAGATAAGTGTTCCTCTGAACACTCCTCCTGGAGAAGACAGAAGAGCTGATGAGCATCCATCAACCAACCTCATGAAGAAGCAGCTCCCTGCTTCAGAACTTACCAAGGGCTGGCACCGTGTCTCCAAAATGAAGAAATATTAATTGCTGCTGATTTTAAGTGAAAAACCCACGGCCAGGCAGGGAACAGTTGCAAGAGAGGAAAGTTGTGTTTGTTCCCTGCTCCTTGTCCTATTGAGTTCAGCCACATCCATGGATCTGCTGAGGAGGGAAGGTCTCCTGCTGGATCTGGTTCCTGCTGGGGTTTTTTGTAGGACTGGGCATGTCCTGCCCTGCTGGCAGATCAGAGTCCTGTGATGCTGATGGGAATGTTCGTGCCCCAACATGCTGTGCTGCCCCTGGGACATGTCCCAAAACCTCCCAGAGGATCTGCTTTCATGGAATGGCTGATGGTAAAGCCAACTTTCAGACATGTCCCACTTCCAGCTGCCTCCACCACGATTCCCACAGCAATGCCGTGGCTGGAGCTTCATGCCAGAGGTCAGTGATGCCATCAGGGGCTTTGCAGCCCTCAGGGCCTGCAGCTCCTCAGCTCAGCACCCTTGGGATCCATCCCTGACTGCCCAGCAGCATCCTGAGTGCATCTGTGCCCAGACTGGGTGAGCTCAGCCCCAGCTGCAGGAATTGATGGTGCTGTTTTCCAGGGATAACCCTGAGGGTTTTCCAGACCTCATGGAACCAGTCCTCAATCCCATCCTGTGCCACTGGATGTGGTCAGGACTCCAGGGAGGCAGGAGCACACAAGCAGCCACCCAGCAAAATGTTCTTCAGCAGCCCAGCTTGGAAATGGCAGGAGATAATTTCTGTTCCTCCTGAGGAGTCATTTACCAACATTTTATATGGGGCTGTAAGTGCACAGAATTGCTTGCTGCCTTTCAGGACCTTTAAAATTATCTCCATTGCAAGGGAAAATTAAAGCAATGGAAGAATAGGGACCTATCTTTTATAGTGCATTAAAAAATACCCAGTCTGAAGGTTACTGAACCTGTGCTTTCTGTAAGGGAGAGCTAATCCAGACAATCCCCAGCAGTCTTTTTACTGCTCCACTCTGATCTCCCTGGCACAAAATCCGTGAGCAGATTATCTTGGGAGCAGCAATGCTGATAAGCAGAGGGACTTAAGGCTTTTGGACTTCTTTTTAATTAGTTCTATAGTGGGGTTTTTGTGTGCACACCTCAACTTCTCCTGGTGTAGAGCTTTGCTGGGCTTTCTAATGGCAGTCACACCTGCCTTGAGAAAATGAGGAGTGTGCTCCATCATCACTTCCAGGCTTTGCTGAAGATTTTTCTGGGAGTGTCAGTGCCTCTTTCACATCTTGGGATGAAAAACTCTTTTTCTCGGAGCATCCCAGGCTATGGAGAAGGCAGATCTGCCAGCCAGCACCTGCAAGGACAGGGGCTGGGGAAGGGAGCAGAGCACAAATTTATCATCACATTTTGCCTCTCATCCCACAGGTATAAATAGAAGCTCCTCCAGCCTCGCCTCACCCTGGAATGTCAGCAATAAACAATAAATTCCTGCTGGGTGTGCCGGGCTGCCTGCGGGCCTGGCCGAGCCCACGGCCACATCTGCTGCTTGTGCTGCCCTCTAATAATTTCCTGGCCCACTGAATTAATCAAAACCCCCCAAAGGTCAGTGGGAGAAGAGGCCACCTTCCCGTGCAAGTCGGATTTATTTTTCCTTTTAGAGCTTGTGTTAAAAGCCAGACCCTGGCCAGCCCCTTCCCATCAATCTCCCCCAGCTCATGGAGAGGGAAGAGGGTCAGAACCTGCTAATGAGTTCAGTTTTCCTGATGGTTATTTTATCATTGGAGCAGAATAATCGTAATAATAATGATACATCCTGCCTGCTGTCTGGAGAGTGCCAAGCTGCCTTTGTAATGCCTGACAAAGGCATTTATTTATATTTTTTATTTGCAGTCTCTGTGATTAGAGGGCAGTCTTCAGAATAGCCCAGTCGAGTTAAATAATCCTGGTAACATCGCTTTGAGTCTAATTGCTGCCCTTTTCTTTTTTAGGTACTTGCTCCCCTAATTAAGATCACAATCGAGCTGCATCTCGAGTGGGAGGGGGAAAGCAATTAAAGGAGGGGGATTAGGTTGCCCTGCAGAGGTTTTGGGCCCAATCCTGCCAGCTGGGGATGCAGGATTCCCACAGCCAGGGCTGGATGTGCTGCTGGGGTTTGCAGGAGTGGCAGCAGTGAGACAGTGCTGGCTGATGCTGGTGGCTTGTCCAGCCCCTGTGTGGCCACTGCAGGAGCACAGGGCAGGGATGGGGCTCCTGGGGTTCACAGGGTGCTCTGCTGGCCTGCAGGGGTGGCTCCCACCCCTGGTGTAGCTGGAGGTTTCCTGCCACATTCTCCAGCCTCGTCTGTGCCTTCATGGCTGTGCTGGATCCATCCCTGGCTGGGCATTCCCAGGATGTACCAGAGGCTGTGGGGCTGTGACCATGTCCTGAATGTGTCCCATGATTGAGTCCTGGGCATCTGCTGGCTCTGGTGGCAGTGCTCACCTCCAGCTCCTCGGCTGCCAAACCCCAACTTTTCCCCATCCCGTTAACAGACACATTTTAAAGCAATCAGCACACATTGTGCTGATGTTTCCACATCCCTCTGCTCAAGGGCAGAGCCTTCCTTGGGAACTGAGATTCACCATCCACAAAAAAACCTTTCTCTGCTTAGAGGAAAACCCCTGCAGGACTGGAGCAGAGCCAGGGCTGGAGCTCTGCAGCCCAGCCCGTGCCCTGGCAGCCCTGGGGAGAATGGGAATTGATGGATGTTTGTGCTTGGACTGCCAGAGCTGGGAGCAGGACCTGAGTCCCCACCTGCAGAACAAGCTCCTGCTGCTGTCTGAAGGTGATTTTAGGTTTTGTCAGTCTTGCTGGAGCAGGGCTCCCCGCTGCCCTGGCCCTGGGGCAGGCTGGGGCTTTGTCAGTATTTCCTGGCCGAACTCTGTTTGCCTGCCAAGCTTTTTAATTTGTTTTATAAATTGCCAAATCCAGCAGGCTGAACCGAGGGCCCCCTTCTGTGATAAAAATAAAATAACAGCTTGAACTCGGAGGGCCGAGCCGTGGGGCTGCAGGAAGCTCTGATTAAAGGGCAGGTGGAAATGATGAGGCTCCCAAACCGGAGCTTTCATCTTCCGCTCTTGAGTGAAAAATGCAGATCTGGCAAGTTTTGCTGACTTGGTTCGTGGTGCTTTCTCACTGTGCTGCCATCCTTGAGCTGAGCACCCAGAACGCTGCTGGTCCTTCCTCCCCGTGGGGATGTGCAGGGGGTTTAGCTGGGAATTGCTCTGGAAATGCTCGTTTGAGCCACACCCAGAGGTGATGCACAAGGTACAGCAGGTTTGGCCTCACCCCCTCATCTTCCCCTGGCAGGTAAAACCTCTCTGATTTGTGACTTACCCAGACCAGGAAATAATTTGCCATGAAATTGCTGCTCAACGAGGGGGGTACATTATTCTGGCAGAAATTTCTCTGGGTATTTACTCCGCTTTGAACTCAAGATATTTGCTTGGGAGAAATTATTCTCTTTTTTTTTGCCAGCAGGCAAACCTGTAGCTCCTTTGCTTTGGGCACGGAGATCACTGTGAAATTGCAGCAGGAAGGTTTCAGTCCCCTGAATATCCTTAAACTCCGTGGGTGCCTTGCTGCTATCAATGCTGGGGGAAAAAAAAGCACCTTATTTCTTGCTATAAAGTTTGTCCAACTCCCCCCCATGCAGCAAACCCTGCTTTGATATTAAGCAAAACTGTTCTGATTTTTATTTTGGATTTTTTTTTCCTGTTTGGAACACGGAGGGAAGGTGCAGTTACCTTGGAAACAGCCGTGGGATGCTGCCTGGTGGCAGGGCAGCACTCAGGCAAAACTCTTTTGGGAAGGTGGGCACGGAAAAGTGGGGTTTGCTGGGTCCAGAGCCACCCTGGAAGCTCCAGGCTGGTGGCAGGTAAAGCTGAGCCAGGAGAGAGGCTGCTCCAAGGCCAGGCTTTGGTGTGCAAATCAGGCCTGGGAGCCTTGGAGAATTTCAGCCATGTTTTTGGGAAGCCTGTCTTTTTAAGGCTTTTCTTCTGCTTTGGATTAGTGAGACATGCTCAGATCATCCAAAAGGGAAAGAATTTCTCAAATCAAAAGGACTTTTGCTGCTGAGGCTCTTCTGGTTTTGTTCTGCTCCCCTGCCCCATCCCTGTGTCCCATCCCAGGAGATGCTGCAGCTCCTGGATCCTGCCGATGCCATAAAGGAGCACTGTGCTGATTAAAAGCTGTTGGTGTTTTTCATTTTAACCAGGAAAGTACTTCCATCCTCACTGGGTTTAATTTACAGTTTGCAGCCAGATTGGAGCTGGGAAGGGATCCCACTGGTGGCTCATTTGTTTGAAGGTGTCACTATACAAATACACGTTCTGGGAATGCCAGCGGCGCTGGAGGGGAGGATGTGCCAACAGCAGCTCTCAGCTGTGTCCCAGCCATTCCCAAATCTTCCCGGGGGACACCCTGCATCTCCTGGGGGACAGGAAGCTGCTGGCTGCACTGAGGCTGCTGAGGGATGGGATAACCCAGGTGAAAGGCCATGGAAGCAAAGCCTGTGGCTGCAGTGCTGGGCGAGCTGCATCCACTCATCCCTCTCACTCCTCTCCCAGCCAACCTGGGAATGGCCACCAGCCTCCCAGCACGGAGCCACGCTTCATAACAGGGCTCCCGGCAGGATGTTTTGTGTTTTATAATGTCTGCAGCCCGTTCTCGAGCATCTCCATGCGCTCCTTTCGTGCTCAGAGAGGGAACAGTGTGTGTTTGCCGGGTGTTTGCCGGGTGCTGCAGGTTAATCACATCTCTCCTCCCTTGCAGCCACGCTGGGGACGCTGGATTTCAGTTTGCTCTACGACCAGGAGAACAACGCTCTCCACTGCACCATCAACAAAGCCAAGGTACGGCTCAGCCCCGGGCTGGGGACAGCAAGGATGGAAACCCGACCCATGGCTGTGCCAGGAAAATCCATCCCACCCATGGCTGTGCCAGGAAAATCCATCCCACCCATGGCTGTGCCATGGAAATCCATCCCACCCATGGCTGTGCCAGGAAATCCATCCCACCCATGGCTGTGCCGAGCATCCCTGGTCCCAGCGGCTTCCAGCTCCACTCCCATCCCAAGCCCTCTGCCCTCTCCTTTCCCTGCCTCTCAGGGCGTTCCCAGCAGTCGGGAGCCGGCTGCTCATCCCCCGTGACGAGCAGGGATTGATGCTTTTCAGAGCAGCCCATCCCGGTGTTGTTATTTGCTGTGACCGGCTGTCGGGTTATAAATGGCTCTTTTAAATGCTGCTAATCACGGCCCCAAAGTGCTGCGCCTCAGCGCCTTTGCCGTCTGCCTGATTGAGGCAATTAGGGGCTTTTTGCACATTTGGGAGCAGGAACGGGGAACTTGAGGTGCTGGCTGTGCCTCAGGGAATGTGGAAGGTGCTGCTGGGGCTGCCGGGCTCCTCCGTGCATCACCCAGAGAAACGAGGGCTCTCAGGTGGGATGGGGAGAAAAAAACCTCAATCCCTGCAGATCTTGAGAAGGGATGGAGGGTTTTTACAGAAGGCGGGAGAAAGGGATGTGAACTGAGTCCCTGAGGGTCAGACCATTCTGTTTGCCTTCATAGGATGCTCCTCTCCCCTCCATGGTTTATTTGCAGCCCCCACCCCAGCGTTCTTTATGTCTGGAACATAAGCACCAAAGCTGGATTTTGGGGATGGGCGATCTGCCCCAGCACTCCCGGAGCTGCTCCTGGCACGGGCAGCACCCCCAGCTCGCAGGCAGGACAGCCAGGGCAGGGCTGAGCCCTTTGCTGGGCTTTGCTTTTCCCTCCCTGTCTCCTGTGAATCCACGGCAGCCTCTGGGTCAGGCTTCCCTCGGCGCACACGGGAGCGGTGCCAAGGAGGAGATTTCTAATTGGGTTTGGAGTGGGTGGAAGACAGGGAGGAAAGGAGAGCTCTGGGCAGCCACTGATAAATCTCACAGCAGCAGGAGCACGGGCAGGGCTGGCAAAGGAGAGCCCTGGTGCCTGCTGTGCCCACCCACGGGGTGTGGGGGTACCCCAGCATCACCCCTGCCCCTGGGGAGGGCAGAGCCCCCCTGGCCACCCTGACATTCAAGCTCTCGAGTCCTGTTCATTTCCATTCTGCTCTCATTCTCCCATTTTTCTCTTTTATTTACATTGCCATCTGCTCGCTCTCATTTCATCTCTCGCCTGGGGAAAGCTGCCAAAACTTGACTACAGAAAGGTAAGGGCCAGGACCCCACTGCTGGCTCTGGGGGTGTTACAAGTAGAGCTGGAGAGGAGGAGATGGGGGAAAAGCCCCAGCAGTGCTGGGATGTTCTTTACCAGCTCCTGGGTACCTGTTTCCCTCCAGGAAAAACGCCCTCAGGATGTTCCCAACTCCAGCAGCTCCTGCAGCCTCGTTTGCTGCCAGAAGCCATTCAAACCTGGGCTATTTCAGCCACGTGAGACACGTTTTTCTTTCTCTCTGATAACCCCAAACAACCTCCCTCCCTCTCTCTCTCCCTTTATTTTACTTCTCTCTATTTTTTTTTTTAATCTCCAGCACTTTTATATCTGCTGCTGCTCCTCACGAGTCCTGTTATCAGCTCCTGGGGAGCAGGTTCAACCCAACCTGTTGTGCTCCACCAACAATTCCCTGCTCTGCAGCCCTGAGCTGCTGGAGGCTGGGACAGTCACTCCACGTGGGAATTCACCCTGGTGCTGTGCCTGGGAATTTCTGAGAGGGTTTTTGAGGAGTAGAAGTTCACAGCAGGATTTGTGAGATTCTGGGTGGCACCAGACAGGTGGTGGCGGGCAGGAAGGGGCAGGAACAGGCAAAAGCAGACAGGAACAAGAGGAACAGGCAGGAGCAGCCAGGAAAAGGCAGGAGCAGCCAGGCTGGCAGCAGCCACCTCGCCCTGATGGCTCTCAGTGCTGGCAGCAGCCCTGCCTGTCACACTTCAGGCACGGCTGAACTCAGACATGCCTTAGCTCAGCTCAGATCAATAGAAGAATAAATCAGGGCATCGTGGAAGCTCATTCCTGGACTGCAGGAGCAGCCAGGCTGGCAGGAGGGATCTCCCTCTGCCCTGCACGGGCCCTGGGGTTGTGTGGATCTCTGCTGTCCTGCCTGGGACAGAGCTGGGGTGAGCTGGGCATCAGCCTCTCCTAGAATTTAGGATGGAAAAGGATTTGATGAATGTGCAGGTTGCTGGTTTTGTGCCCTGCCATGCCATGGCTTCGCTGAGGGTCTCACTTTGTGCTCAGTCCTACAGAGCCCAGCCTGCTATAGGGGATTTATAGGGGCATGCAGCACATGGCACAGGCTGTGCTATCCAAGTCTCCTGCTTTTGGGAGAAAGGTGCCTGGGACAAACCTCAGGGGGCTGTAGGGAATGGTGAAGGAGTTCCTGGCCCCAGGCAGGCCTGGTGCACATCCTTGGGCTGCTCTCCTTGCACCTCTCAGAAAACACCCAGGAGTTTCCACCCCACTGAGCATTTGGCTGTCCCCTCCCTTCCAACCCGGGCGAGTGCTGGAGGTCTGCACTGAGCATTACTTATGTATTGACTCATAAATATTTATCACTGCAGGGAAATTCCTCCAGCTGTCTGGCTCCTCTGGGCTGTCAGGGTGGAAATGCAGTTTTGCCCCCTTTTCAGAATCCAGCCTGGGAGTTATCCAGGCTGGTTTTTGGGCAGGCAGCTCGTTGTGGGGTGAAGGATGGAACGACTCCATCTCCTGTGATTTCTGGACGCCTCTAGCGTGGCATTAATCGGCAGCCCGATTAGCCCGAGTTGTAATTAAATCCTATTGATTAGCTAAATGTCACTGGCACGGGGAGCAGCTGGCA
This sequence comes from Sturnus vulgaris, assembly GCF_052056855.1. Taxonomy (NCBI): domain Eukaryota; kingdom Metazoa; phylum Chordata; class Aves; order Passeriformes; family Sturnidae; genus Sturnus; species Sturnus vulgaris. The sequence goes on along the minus strand of NC_142263.1, from coordinate 2,995,966 downwards.
GAGCCTGGGATACAGGGAGCTGGAGGGTTCTGTAGGATTGCAGCAGAGATTCCGGGGTTGGGTAGAGGAAGGGAAAAGATGAAACTTTATCTCAGCTCCATAAATGGGTGCAGCAGCAGGAATGGTTGGAGCCAGGGGGAAGCCACAGCTGGATCTGAGGGGAGACTCTGCCCTCTGTGCCTTGTCCCTCTCTGCCTCTCATCTCCCTTGGAGAAGCTGCAGGCTGGTGGTCCCTCCAGGCAGGGCAAGCAATGTGGGTGCTCCCATCATCCCCCCCAGGAGCAGCCCTGCAGAGCAGGGCCCTGTTAAATTCAGCTGTTTGTGCCAAACACGTATCAAATGACACGGGAGGGAGGTAGACGTGACATTAGGAGCCATTTTCCAGGCTCCTGTCACTCCATCTTCCATAGCACATCTATTAAAAAAGCCTTTAATAGCCTCCTCAGAAGGTAATTTAATTGAGCTGAATTGATGGGTGAATTACAGAGCTGCCTGTCATTCTCCATCCATTTTCCTGGGAATCTGCCTGCTTGGTTCTGATTTCATTTGCTGTGCAGCCCGGGCAGGTTGGGCACCTCTGACCAGGGAAGTTGGGGAGATCAGGAGTGGATTGTGCTCCAGAGTCTCCTTCCAGAGTTTGGGAACAGCCCAGCCCCCTCCTGCCCTGTCTGCCCCATCCTCATCATCTCCTGGACCAGACATCACCCCAGAGGCTGCACTCAAAGCACAGCCCTTTCACCTCCATTCACTGCTGATATTTTTATCCTTTTGGCTCTGCTGTAGAAGCAAAATCCTCTGTGCTGGGCACCATTTGGCCTCCCTTGCTCCAGGGCAGCACGATTGTCTCTGCAGCAGAGCCCTTGCTCCAAATCAGAGACACTCCCAAGGTCAGGAGCATCCTGGACAAAATTGTGCAGCTCAGGGAGGGTCCTGCGGTGCTGTGGGTCAGGCTGGGTGAGCTATTCCCTACTTGAGAAGCATGGAAGTGGTTCCCCAGGCATTTCCCTCCTGGATTTGCCCAAATCCTGGGTGATTGCATTCCTTCTGCACTCAGCCATTCCTCCAGCAGTCCACACAAATGTTTCCCTGCTGCTGGATCCCTGGCAGCTGCACACACTCATTATCCAGGCACTCTGCTCCTCACAAAAAGGGTGTGAGGACTCTTCAGCATCCCTCAGCCTTGTCCCCATGCCCAGGCTGGAGGCAGGATTGGATGGGTACCTCTGCAGAGAAGCCCTGCTCTGATCCAGGCACAGGATTGCCTTCAGCCAGCCCAGCAATAATTCCTGCAGGGATCCCACAGCCAGGCTGGAAATAATCCAAGGACTTCCACGATGGAGCCATTCTCATTTCTACTTAGGTCTGGTGAATATTAAGCTCCATTTTTCACGCTCCTGACTTGCTTCCCTGCCCTGTGGAGTTTTTTTTCCATGCAGTCTGTGCAGGTGTGACTTTGAGCTGGGTTTGTGCATCACCCCTGGGTAATTTTCAGGAGGTTTAGAAGAGGAGCAGAGGCACAGCTTGTACCCTCCCTCTGACCAAAGCAGGGTCCAGCTGCAGGGCATCACTACAACAAACCTGATCCACATCATCCTTCAAGAGCTGTGAGGGTCTTGTAGAAAACCCATCAGCAATGGCCCCAGCGAGTGTTTCCTCGGATTGGTGCTGCTGCAACCCCAGATTTCTCTGTGAGCACCACAGCATTTGGCTGGCACCAGCCTCCCCCTGGCCTGGAGCTGTTCTTCCTTAATGACTGGGAGTAGGTAGGTGCTATCACACCCTCTGGGAGCGCTTGGAAGTGGCACCACAACAGCAGAGGTGTGTGTTTGCTCAGAAGCAATTATTAAATGACAGAACCCTGTAATTTCAAAGCTGGGAAATCACTGCTCTGATTCGCTTCACCCCCAAATTAATCGTGATGAGGGTGGCAGAGTCGGCTGCTGGGAGGGAGGAGTGGATGGTGCCACGTGCAGGTGAGGAGCTCCCCCAGCCCCTCCTGGAATCCACAAATGGGAATGCTGAGCCCGGATCCTGCAGAATCCACACTCCCCTCCTTCCTCAATCCTGGGGAAACCACACATTTCCAATCCTGGGGAAACCACAGCTGCTCCATGGACCAGCCCAGGGAAACAGGATGAGCTCAGGGAGTTTACCCTGCCTGCCCAGCATCCCACTGTTATCCTCATTCCTGCTTTTCTGCTGTTCCCTCTCCAGGGCCTGAAGCCAATGGACCACAATGGTTTGGCTGATCCTTATGTCAAGCTGCACTTGCTCCCTGGAGCCAGTAAGGTGAGAAACCTTTTCATTTCTCCTTCCTTTTCTTGGGGGTGCAGCTTTTTCAGGCCTGGGAGAAGCTCCTCACCCAGGGGCTGTGGGCTGCTGCACCCAGACCTTGAATCTCTTGAGAGAACAGTAGCTTGAATCCCAAAAGAAATCTGATATAGTATGATAAAATCATGGTTATATTATCTATGCAATTTCTTTTGCAAAAGAATCCAAGAAATCAAGTATTAACTACAAAAAAATTCTAGAAGGTATAATCCATGTTGCTGACCTTGGGCTTTCAGTAATTACCTTAACAATAAGACACACCCCTGTCCCTGAAGTAGTTTGTGCTACATTTCAGAGTCAAATCATTGGATTTGCAATATCAGAGGATCACAGGATCCCATGGTAGGGAGTTTTCAACTGTATGGAACTGGATGTCAAGTCCTTCTACATTTTCACCCATTCACTTTAGACCTGGAAAATCTTAGGGCTTCACAACCTTAAACTAACCATTAAATTCCAGGTGCTCAGAGAGAGCAGGAGCTAAGAACTGGGGTTGAATCCATCCTTATAGGGATGAAAAATGCCTTTTCTGGGAAACCACTGGCTGGCAGCCAGGTGCCAGCCCTGATTCCTTACCTTGGGAGCCCAGGATGGGAATGCTGCATTCCAGGAGCCCCCGGGTTGCTTTGAGTGAAACAATCTCAGCTATAAACAAATCGGGCCCTTTTAATTTCCTTTCTTTTTTGCCCTTATTCTTTTGCATTTAAAACCCCTCAGATCATAATAAAACAGAGTATAAATCATAAGGGAAATATTTCCATCTCCTTAGGTCCAGAGCTTGCTGGAGAGAAGAGTAATTAAAGATATTGATGTGTGGTGAGAGCTGGGTGTAAGTGACTGGGATGTGGAATTTAAATGCTCCGTGTGTGTGTTAGGAATATTAATTGCACTCTTATTCCACACGAAAGGAAAGACCTTTTTTTTTGGGGGGGAGGTGTATTTACTTGTTACAGTTCATTTGGATTAATTCCTAATGTTCAGGGTGGCAGAGGGAGTTTTTAACCACACTCTGAGTTTCCGCTGCACACAGAGCCGGGAGCGCTTTCATCACGGATATTATCAGTCATTTCCATGTTTTGCAATTCCATTGATTAGCATTTCTGCTGGAGCTGCTGGATTCTGGAGAGGCAGGAGGGGAGGGGACACAGGAGCTGCAGATCCATGGGGGGATCCTCTCCCTGCCCCCTGTGCCCATCTCTGTGCTTGGTTCCAAACAGCGCTGCCCGGATCTGCCCTGGGAGAGGGCAGCAGGTCTGGGAGGAATTGTGGATTTATCCTGGGCTGGATGTTCCTGCACTGCTGTTCCAGCAGCAGGACAGTCCCTGTCGAGTGTTCCTGTCCCAAATTTGGGCTCTCAGGCACCTGTGGGTGTGGGGAGCAGGGCTGGATTCATTCCCCATGCAGAGCTGGTTGCTGACTCCTGAGTCATTCCAGATGGGAGAAAAAGGCACTCCAGGAGCTCAGCTCCTCTGATCTCACTCGTGCCCCTTCCCAGGGCAGCTTTAGCAGCTGAGTGATGTTCACCATGTGGCTAAACTCACTTTTCTTCCCAGTCCCTGGAGCCCCAGGGATTAGGATCAGGTGCCCACAGATCTGAGCAGGCTGTGGGATCCACTGGGGCTCTTTCCCTGCTGTCCTGGTCACTCAGGGCTGGCGAATCCAAGGTGGGGAATGCAGCAGCTTCCCATAAAGATCCACAAGAACTTGTGCTGAGAGTTCCTTATGCCCAGCAGCAGCTGAGGCAGGGATTGAGTTGTCTGACACCTAATTAGAGGGAAAATTGCTGCTCTGCCAGGCTGTGCCAGGCTGGGAGCCTGGTGGAGAAGCCCAGTCTGCAGCCTCAGACTCTTTTTTCTGCTCTCCCCAGAAGTGAGGAGATCAATATCCCCTGAGCTGGGGAGTGGCTCTGTGCCAGGATGTCCCATCCATGCAGGGGACACAAACCCTGCTGTCCCCATCCTGCTCAGCAGAGCTGCTGGAAGGAGCTGCTGGTGCTGACAAAACCCCTGTCAAGGAAGTTGTTTGGAGTCAGGCAGGATCAAGACTTGTGCTGGGAACAGGAGCACAAACAAACAGCCAGAACAGCAAATCAGCGTTTTTTATTTAATCCAAAAAGGATTTTTCCCCCTCCCTTACTCTCTCCTACTGCTTAAATGAAATGCTGGTCTGTGCTCTGCCAAGGTTCCCACTTTGCTGGCTGTTTCCAGGATGCAGGATGTGGGGTTGGGTTGGTTTGGAGATGACTGAGTTGCTGTGTTTTGTCCCTCTGGTTTTGCTGCATTAGGGGTGGATTTGGGTTACAGCACCGGGGCAGCAGAGTGACAGCGCCCACTGCACCTTCATCTCCAAACTGGGCTACCTGTGCTGCCCAAATGGCTTCCTGGGGCTGATCCCACTGACCCCCACCTCCTCTGCTTTTCCAGGCAAACAAGCTGAGAACCAAAACGCTGAGGAACACCCTGAACCCCACCTGGAACGAGACCCTCACCTACTACGGCATCACCGACGAGGACATGATCCGCAAGACGCTGCGGTAGGGGGGACATCCCGGGGGGACACGGGGCCCTTCCCCTCCCTCAGCACTGTGCCAGCTGTCCCTCCCCACCCCAGGGACAATTCCCCACATGCTCAGCCCCACAGGAGGGTCCTGGAGCTGCTCCCAGCAGAGCAGGGCAGAGTTATCCCCCAGCAAAGTGTGCGTGCCCTGCATGCATCCATCACCTCCAGAGCCACTGAGTCGTGATTTACAGCCAGCCTGGGCTGGGGTGACACTGAGGAGCCTGGTCCTGCTGCACCATGAGCTTCAGAACTCTCTGCCTGCAGGGCTGCTGTGGTTTGGGTTTAACTTCTTCATGACCAGCTCTCACGGGCACACGTTGAGGCTTTGGGGTCGTGCCTTGCTGAGAAAATCTCCTCAGGGAAGTTCTGGGCCCCTTTCAGAGCTGAGTTTTTTGTGAGAAAGCTGGAGGCATCTGTGAATTATTGTCCAACTCAGCAAAGAGTGTGAGTCTTTATTTTATTATTTGATTTTGTTGGTTCAGGCTGTGCATTCAGTGTCTCCCAGGGGCTGGGAGAGGTTGTGTGAGGATGGAGGTGGGCAGGGGCAGAGCTTGGAATGATGCTCTGCAGGGAGCAGACACCTCTGAATGCAAAGATTTTTCATGTTTTGGCCTCTGTCCCACATGGATGAGGGCAGGAATTGTGGGCAGCCTCAGCTGCTTCATCACCACACTGATCTGGGGCCGTGCTGCAGGATTTACTGTAAGATTCACTGTCAAAGAAAGGATTTTTGCATCCTTCTCCAAGGACTCAGGGCTTTGCCAGCTCCGTGGCTGGAATCCCACCCTCCTCATTTGCAGGTGCCCTGGGAGTTTGTGATTTTTCTTATGCCAGGAGCACAAAGCTGCCTTGTGAGAGGTCCTGCTCAGGGGTGAGGAGGGGCAGAGCCCACCTGTAGTGTGCAGTGTGCAGGGTGATGGGAAACTCAGCACCGTGGATTATTGTTACTTCACTTGGAAAACATTAGTCATGCTGGAAGTGCTGCAGGCTGGTGGGGCTGGGAAGCCTCCAGTTTGTTGTTATTATTGGTGGGTATTTTTTTCACTGCAGGCTTTGAAGTTTGCATCCTCCTCAAGCATGGAAATCATTTTGTAAGGGGATGTTGGCCGAGTTGTTTGCTGGAAGGAGACAGGGAGGGCTCGACCCCCACTCTCTCAGGGCTCTGGGAGCTGCTTCTCCCTTGGGAAGGGCTGTTTATCCTGGAGGCAGCAGGGAGCTGTGGGATGCACCAAAATATGTGTGGGGCCGGATTTGCCTTTCTCCCTACAGAAATGCTGCACTGCCCCATCCCATTCCTGCCAGCCTGGGTGCTGTGCAGCCCCTTGTGCCCTCCCCAAACTCAGACCTGTGCATGGACCCCTCAGTCAGCAGGAGAAGGTGGCTGGATGGACTTTAAAGATCATCTCATTTGGGCAAGGACACCTCCCACTGTTCCAGGGTGCCCCAAGCCTTGTCCAGTCTGGCCTTGGACACTTCCAGGGATCCAGGGGCAGCCACAGCTTCTCTGGGCTGATGCAGGGAAGGATTTCTTCCCAGTATCCATCCAAACTGGCCATCTGTCAGTGCTTGGTGTGGCTGGAGCTGACCCAGTGTCCCTACCTGCAGGAAACATCTCCCTGCCCTGTCCTGCCTTGGGTGCTTTGCCTCACCCATCCATCTTCTCCTCAAAATATTTCCTTTCCCACGAGGAAAAGCCAACTTCAAAGCCAGGAGGACGCTGCTTTTCCCTGTGCTAATCAGGAGAGGCTCCTGCCAGGCAGCTGGTGCTGCTTGAAAGAGCATCAGTGATGCTCCCCTCGGTCTGGGTGGTGACCATTCCCTGGGAGCTCCCCTGGTGCTGAGCTGGGCAGGGAATGCAATTCCAAAGTCTCTTTAATGTAAAAATAAAGGAGGAGATCAAAGCTGCCGCCAGCCTTCGCCTCCCTGCAGCCTGGAGATGTGTCAGGGAAGCTGGAAAAGCACCCAGAAATCTTCCCTGCCCACCTGGAGGGACGTGCCCAGCATGGATTGGCAGGGGGTGGGACACTCTGCCGGTGCCTGCAGCCTTTTTGGAGGGGACAGGTGGCATTTGGCAGAGCAGCTGCAATAGGGACACTCCAGGGAGCTGGGGATTGGATCCTGCCCAAGCCCCCCAGCCCCACATCGTGCCCAGGCAGGTTCTCCCTCATCCCTGCATGGCCTTGTCCAAACTGGAGTGACTTCTTTGTCACAGACACCAGGAGCCATCAGGGTTCACCTCCCAGAGGTGAAGGAGAGGTGAAGGCAGCCCAGCTAATTGCACTGACAAGCAGGATTTTGTTAATGAGCCAACCCCCTCAAAACCCAGCAGATATTTGGGATTTCGTGGAGCACAGCAGGTGGGAGGATCTCGAAAGGTCTCATCCATTCATTGAATTAAATATCCCTGAGTGTAGCCCAAGGCTTAGCAGGGATGAAACCACCCACCAGCCTGGGAAAAGGCAGGTTCAGAGCTGTGCAAAACACACTGCAGTGCACAGATGGAGGGGATTGGGGATTCCACCGAGGGGGGGGAAATCCCACCCTGGAGCCCCCATTCCCACCTGGACTCTGACCACAGGGTTCAATGTCAGGAGCAGGCAGAGAAATGTTGCAGGGGAAACTGGAACAGGCAGAATACAATCACCTCCATTTAAATAATACATGTAATATACAACAAATAAATTGCATTCATAATAAATACCCGAGCTGGCCAGATATTGGATACAATTATTCATATCCAGATATATTGGCAAGGTGATGCATTATTCATGGGGTACTCAGCTAGCCCACGAATGCCAGGAATTCTTTGTTTAATCATGTGTTTGACAAACATCATGACTCATTAAATGTATTATTCAGAAAATAGTATTTGATCAGGACTAATAAGCAGAGTGCAGCCACTTCAAGGTTTGGGGTCCCAAATTGCTTTACTCTGGATGAATGAGCTTTGCTTGGAATTGCAGGTGCTCTTGCAGTTACAACTCACTTCTGCTGCGGTTTCTGTGCTCAGATTTTGGAGGCATTTTGTGGTGGAGCCCATGATGGAATCCTCCTTTTGTTTTCTGGAGAACTGGACTTTGCCAGGATGTTATTTTGTCTCCTTGCCTGGTGCTGCCTGTCCTTAAATTCCTCATGGGGAGCCTCCCATGTTGCCATAAGGGATCTTAGGTGCAGGGGATGCATCTCAGGCTCTGCTCCGTGTGTTTTTGTGGCAAAGGGTCCTTGCTGGCCCCCATTCCCCCTTTCCACAGTGGGGAAGAGGTTGAGGAACTCGTGTGAGGGAGCAGGAGCCGTGAGTCAGCTGCTGGAGCTGCACAGTGAGTCAGGGCTGTAACCCAGGAGCCTGGGCTGAGTAGGAGGGAGGAGAAGTTTAATGAGCAGTGATTGTTCATTTGCTGCTTAGTTTCCTTCCAAGGTGGTTTTCACAGCCCTTAACATAAAGATCAGGAGCCCACAGTGACGACATCCAGTGAAACTCTGGGCTGGAGGGATTGGGATTAATAAGGAGAGATGAGAAAGGGGTGAAGCTCCAGTTCCAGGCTGGGGGTGGAAGGTGGATGCCAGAGGCATCTCGTGCTGTTTGTCATGGGGCTGATTTTCTAACCCAAGGCATCAAAATTCCATCACATCGATTTCTCATAATAAAATCCAAGCTGGTGTGATTGCACTGTGCCTTTTTCCAAAGAGAGGCCAGGGCTGGAGCTTCCTGCTCGTCTCACTCAGAGCTCACTGCCTTCACTGATGGGCCAGGGCACTGCAGTGCTGGAAATCCCATTCCAGTGGGGATGAACTGCAGGGGAAGAGGAACTGGGACTGGGGCAGAGCCTGGGGCACTGGGGGAGCTGACACAGAACCTCTCTGGGCATCACACACAGATGGGCACAAAACGGGGGGACCCACCTGAGAGGTGGCCAGAGGTGCCACAGGGAAAACAGGGCTGGGAGAGACCTGGAGGTGTTTCCAGCTCCACTGTGGCAGCTCCCAGACCCTGCAGATGTGCCAAAAATCACTTCCCAAGGGACCTCCCATGTCCCTGAGGGCACTGAAACAGAGCTCAGTGGGGTCTGCCCCAGTGTGACACTGGAGATGCTCTCCCTGCCACCACCACTGGAGTTTTCCACATTTCCTTCCTGGGCTTTTGCTCATCCTGAGCCTCCTGAGTCTTCACAGCAAGCAGGACGTTGTGTTTGGGATCTTGCTCTGCTTCTGGAGAGTACCTGGACATTGTCAGGAGAATTGTTACTCACATTTTGAAGAGGTAAACCATTCCAAACCCTCCACAATTGCTGGCTGTACACACAGATCCTGGGCTGTCCCCTCCTGTCCCCCCCAGCTGTGCCCAGAGGGACAGGATTCCACACCCCTGGCAAGTGCAGTGTTTGCTCTGGAGCTGCTGCTGCTCCTTTGTTGGTTTTGTTCTTTAAAAGAAAGAGAAGAGGAAATGGGGAATTTTGTGCCTGCATTTGAGATTCTCTTTGAGGATTTTACCGTTGTGGTGGGGTGGGTTTTTTTTCCATGGGTATCTATAGTAACGCTGCATCCAGCCACAGTTTTCTGGAGAGCAGCATTCCCTGTTTTCCTGCTTGTGTAATTTTTTTTTTTTTCCCAAACTCCTTTTTTCTGCTGCTCCCCAGCCCTGATGATCCTTGTGCTCTGGCACTGAGACATCCCCGTGGCTTCCTTGCTTCCTTGTTACTCATTTGTGAGCGTGAGGGTGGTCAAACCCTCCTTGGATAAGGCACTGAGCCATCCACAGATAAACCATCTATAGATAAATCTTCCATGGATAACCCAGCCGTGGATAAACCATCCAGATGCTGAGCAGCCAGAGGTGTGGTGTGCAATTAGTTACTCTCAGGTGGGATCACAGGACATTATTTATCTTTAATTACTTTTCTCCCTTCTCCTGAGATCCCTGGGGAGATGGACACCAAAGGGAGTGGGTGAAAAAGAAAACAATCAGTACCCAAAAGATGAGAAGACACTGTAAGAACATTTAAAAAAAAATTTAAAAAAAGGAGAAAGGATGTAAGGGAAGGGAAAAGAAATGTCTTTCCTTCATGGGCAGGGAGCCCAGGCAGTCCCTGCATGGCTCCAGGGGGGATGCAGGATGCTCCCTTTGGAGGGGAGTGGGTTGTTTTTCCCCATTACCAGCACTGCTGGGGAACAGCTGGTCCCTCAAGGAACCCTTCTGGCCCTCTGGGATTTGGGGAGCTGCAGTCAGAGGCTCCCTGCAAGCACCAACTTTGCTCCTCTGTCGTCTCTCCTGACGCCCAGAAGCAGCAGAGGAATGAATGACTCATTAGCTGCCAGCTCAGGGAAAGGCATTTATAGATTTTCATGGAAAACAGCCTGGGCTCAGCACCACCACCACGTCACTGCTGGGACACAGCTGCATCTCAGGGATCCTGCACCCCAGAATCCCAGCAGGGCTGGGAGAGCTTCACCTGCCCAAGCTGGGATGTTTTCCGTGGTCTGGGTGTGGAAACACTCATGGTTTGTGTGTTTGGTGGCACAGAAGGTGCTCTGTGTCCCAGCCAGGGCCACCCTGGGAGCTGCCAGGCTCCTGGGGAAGGAGGGAAGGAGCTGTGTGGGAATCAGGCTTCTCCCAGCCACAAGGGAGGGATGAGGAAGAGCCTCCATGCCTGGGCAAAATGCAGCTCCAGCAACTCTGAATAATTTTGCTTTAGTCACTGATGACTCTGATGTTTTAATGGAAGAGTCATTAGGATGGTTGAGGCTCCAGCTTGCTTTTCCAACAGTGTCTGGGCTGGGATGTTTGTTTAGACACAGAGACTCACACCATGAGCTGCCCTGTGCCAGCAGCTGGATGCATTCCAGCTGTTTTCCAGCTGCCTGCAGAGGAGGTGCCCTGTCCATGGCCTGGGGAAGGGTCCCTCACTGGGGGTGATGCCTGGAGAGGCCACCTGGAACAGTGCTGAAGGAATAAATCAGGGTTTTATTAAAAGGCCTTCACATGGTTCATGTTGGGCAGCACAAGAGCTCAGCTGTGGCTCCACCCAGGATGGACAATGAGCCACGAGTTCTCACACTTTTATAAGTTTTAGTCCATTTACATATTGGGGTTAATTATCCAATTCCAGCTCCAGGTTCTGCAGTCCCATCCTCTCAGATTGTTCTCCATAATTTGTGTTATTTGCACTTTTTGGGGCTGAAGCTGCAGCGGTGTCCTTGGTTGTGGGGCTGCAAAATGATTGTTTTGTGTGCCTGAGCTGGGAGGAGAAGTTGCCAACAATTCACATGGAGTTCAGAGTTACACCCTAACGCATTACAGAGTAAAGCTAAAACTCAAAGCCTCAGGGTGACCTGCAGAGCAGGGGACAGCCCTTCCCCTCTCCCCAGCGCCACTCAGCCCGTGCCCATTGCAGGATCTCGGTGTGTGACGAGGACAAATTCCGCCACAACGAGTTCATCGGGGAGACGCGCATCCCGCTCAAGAAACTGAAACCCAACCAGACCAAAAACTTCAACATCTGCCTGGAGAAGCAGCTGCCGGTGAGTGAAGGGCCTTCAGAGCCTCATCCCACCCGGAATCACAGCTTCTCCCTGCGGAATGTGGGAATGTGGAGCTGTTTGGTGCCTCAAAAATAATCTGGGATGTTCGGGGATGGTGGGATCCCTGGGGAGGTGTGTGGCTGTGGCTGCATCCCAGCACAGCCCCCAGACTGGGTGCATTCCCTCCCCAGATAGATAAAACAGAGGACAAGTCGCTGGAGGAGCGTGGCAGGATCCTCATCTCGCTCAAGTACAGCTCTCAGAAGCAGGGGCTGCAGGTGGGCATCCTGCGCTGTGCCCACCTGGCTGCCATGGATGCCAACGGCTACTCCGACCCCTACGTCAAAATGTGAGTGCCACCCTCAGAGTGTGAGTGTCACCTTCAAAATGTGAGTGCCACCCTCAGAGTGTGAGTGTCACCTTCAAAATGTGAGTGCCACCCTCGGAGTGTGTCACCCTGAGTGTGTCACCTTCAAAATGTGAGTGTCACCCTCAGAGTGTGAGTGCCACCCTCAGAATGTGAGTGCCACCCTCAGAGTGTGTCACCCTCAAAATATGAGTGCCACCGTCAGTGTGTCACCCTCAAGATCTGTCACCCTCAGAAAGTGTCACCCTCAGAAAGTGTCACCCTCAGAATGTGTCACCCTCAGAATGTGTCACCCTCAGAATGTGTCACCCTCAAAATGTGAGTGCCACCCTCAGAAAGTGTCACCCTCAGAATGTGCCACCCTCAAATTGTGTCACCCTCAGAAAGTGTCATCCTCAGAATGAGCCACCCTCAAAATGTGTCACCCTCGGAATGTGAGTGCCACCCTCAAAATATGAGTTGTCACCCTCAGAATGTGCCACACTCAAAATGTGAGTGTCCCCCTCAAAATGTGTCCCCCCCAGCCCTGCAGTCCCCTCCCGCCTCTCCCCGCAGCAGGAATTAATTGCTCTCATTAGGAGATGCAAATGAGGCATCAAGCAGCAGCTTGCCTCTGCCTGCAGCGTTATTTCCCTTTCTGCAATTATTTTTGGCAGAGCTCCCAGGTGAGGTGGGCACAGGCCTTGCTGGTTTGGGGTTGTCCTCACTGGTTTGGCCCTGCCCCAACAGAGCTCCTGGGGGTTTTTTTTGGGGGGGGGGATGGCATTTTTCAAATTCACTTTTTGCAATCAAGGGGTGGCCATGGAGAGGAAGGACGCTCCTCCTTGTCCTCACTGTGCTGACTCAAATTTGGGCAATTTTAGGGATGGGATTTGCTATGGCAGAACTACTGGGAGGAGCCACACCTGGGAGACACAGTAATGGAGTTTATCAGCAGCACATTTTCACCTTCTTATTTAATTGTTTTTTAGGGGTGGAGCTGTTTGTATCAGAATCCCCTCTTGCTTTTTTAATGCCCGTGGGAGGCTCAGTCCCTGAGCAGCACAATTGCCATTGCACCCAGCCAGTTCTGGGTGTCCCCTGTGCCATCCACAGCAGATTGCATCTGCAGGGCTGGGATTAGAGCAGAGAGAAAACTGATGCTTCTTGGTACCAGCCCTAATTTTTCATCATGATCAAGATCTGGAGCGTGTAGCAAGGAAGCAGAACTGATGTTTAAAGGGGCAGCACCAGCACAAAACCACGATGGGTTGACTTTGGCCTGGCCCACATTTCAGCTCCCCTCTCTGCCTGATGACACTTTAATCTTGTTTGCTGTCCAGCTCTGGTGCTGTGCTGCAGAATATCTGCAGGGAGCAGCTCAAAGATGCTCATTCCTGCTCCCTTTTCCACACCACGTGTGCTTCCTGTCTCCTGGAAAGGATCTGCACGACAGACCGGTCACACAATCCCAGTCTGGACTGGGAGTGATGCGTTTGGAGATCATGTGTGCAGTGCCAGTGTCCCCTAGGGACTGGAGATGGGAAAATCGGTGCTCTCTGATTGCAGCTGGTTTGGTCCTAAACTGGGGAAATGCTGCCTTGTCCCAGCCTCCCCCAGCATTTGGGAAGGGGAGGAGGATCTGGAGGTTCAGGGGGCTCAGTCACCCACCTCACCCTGGCTCTGCTCAGGAGCTGCTCCTGAAGCCACAAATGTCCCCATCCGTGTCCTGACCCATCACTGAGACCCACTGGGCTGCTCTGGTCTCCTTGCAGATACTTGAAACCAGATGAGGACAAGAAATCCAAGCACAAGACAGCAGTGAAGAAGAAAACGCTGAACCCCGAGTTCAATGAGGTGGGTTTGGGGTGGGTATGGTTCTCACCAAGGGGGTTTTCTCAACCTCAGGCTTAAAAGATAAAAAGCCACCCCCTTAGTCACTGTGTGAGGGATTTGGGGTTGGGTTCCCTGTGGGCAGCCCCAGCCCCTGTTTCATCCTGACTCTGCATCAAGATGAAAGAGGGACTGGGTGAAATCAGGATGGAATTCCTGCCTCCACAGGAGTTTTTCTATGAGATAAAGCACGGTGACCTGGCCAAGAAGACTTTAGAAGTCACCGTGTGGGACTATGATATCGGGAAATCCAACGACTTCATAGGTGAGCAGCACACTCCAGAAGGTCTCCTTGGCCTCTTTTTTATTTATCTTCCCTGTCTGTGCCGCTTATTTCTCCTGCCCTCCTCCAGCCCTCTGGTTTGTTCTCCATGCCCCCATTCATTCTCGTTGGGTTTTGGTTCTGTTTTTATCCCTCTCCTGCACCTGAGCCTCTCAAGAAGCATCCAAGCAGGGAGAAAATGCACCTGCCTCTCCCCTTCTGTTTTCAGATGTTTTCCTCTGAGTGCAAAACAGCTTTAACAGGGAGGTTTCATTTATCTCTGTTGGATGTCTGGGCTTGTTGTGATTTTGTTGTGATTTATCACTAACAAGTGCCCGGTACCTCCGACAGGTGCTGTGATTGCAGTGAGCCCTTGGCACCAGGGACAGGGGCACTGCCTGGGGCTGGGGCACTGCCTGGGGCTGGGACACTGCCTGGGACAGTCCCAAATCCCAGCCATGAGGAGCTGGGCAATTTGGGCTGGATTTCCCATCAGGTTGGATGCTGTGAGGATGCTGAATCACCCGGCTCCCTCCGGCATCCCTTCGGTATCTCTCAGCATCCCCTGCAGAGCTGCTGCTGCCCCCACACCTCTCCCTCTCTCTGTCTCCTTCCCAAGGCGGAGTCGTGTTAGGAATTAATGCCAAAGGGGAGCGGCTCAAGCACTGGTTCGACTGCCTGAAAAACAAGGACAAGAAAATCGAGCGCTGGCACACGCTGACCAACGAGCTGCCGGGCGCCGTCCTCAGCGACTGAGCCCCGCAGGGTCCCAGCTCCACAACCTTTGGGCTCCTGCCAGCTTTGGATTTGGGGGATCCCAGGCCAGCCAGGACAGCAGGACACCCCTCAGCAGGGCCTGGCTGCAGGGAAGCCTTTCCCAGGGAAGAAGGCACAGGTGGTTTGTTCTGGCGGCTTGTTCCGAACCCTTCGCGTCCTGCCGCACTCACAGCCCCACTCTCGAGCATGCATGTGCACACTCACACTCACACTCACACAGGTGTGCACCCCTGCATGCACTGCACTCTGCCTCCTCTCCCAAATCCTGCCTCTACTCAGTTTCCTTCTCGCTGCCTTGCAAGTCAGTGGCAACAATGAATGCGTCCGTCCGCGTCCGTGTGTCCGGCATCGGCAAAAGGCGTCCCCTAAAAACACTCAAAAACCTGGAACTGCCTCCTGGAGGCAGCTTGTGCCATATCTCTGGTGGTTTGTCAGTCTCTGTGGTTTGGGCCTAAACAGTCGTTTATGCATTTAAAGCTCCTCCGTTGGAATGATTGTGTCCCCGGTGAACCTGGAAAGAGTGTTAGCTTTCCTTCCAGGAATGTTGTGCTCGTCCTCTCCAGTCGCTCCCGTGAAGGCAGCAGAGCTGTGCAGATCACACTTCTCCTCCTGGGATCAGCTTCATTCACATTTGGGAGGCAAAAATGAAAAGCTCCCTGGAGCTTTCCTGCTCCCCAGGACTGGCAGCAGCTGCTTTCCTAATGAAACCATGCCATGCAGCAGCACGGCTGTTTTTCCAGCAAAGCCAGCTTTCAGGCTGAATTTTTCTATCATTTTTTCCCCTTTTTCATCCCTTTCCAATTCATCTGTTAAATAATGAAGATGCTGAGCCTCAGAGCTGAGCTGGAATTGTGTTTGCAGCTCGCCGTGGCCGTGAGGTTGATTCGTTTTCTGCCTCAAACAGCGTCCAAACCAAATAAATTTCTGTGTATGCACTGTAATATTAATATGGCACAGTAATAATATATTAATATTATAATAATCCCAGCTATCATCCTCTGTGATCCACCTTGGCTGGTCTCTTCATCCTCATCCCACCAGACATCCAGTGGGATGAGCTAAACCTTTCTAGGAAATGCTGCACCATTCCCCAAATTTTTTGAAGCCTTTAAACAAAGATTTCTTAGGAAGAGCAGCTCCTTCCCCACGAGTCTTCAGCTTCCAAGTCCTGTATTGCCAACTTCTATTTTTTTTTTTTTCCCTTGGGAAGCAATGGAATCTCTGGAAACCTACGTTTACTTTTCCAAGTGACGATTGTGTTACACTTTTATTTGATATTGGGGAGAGGGGGGAGATAAAAGGAAAAAAAAAAAACAAACAACATTCATAGGGGTTTTTTTTTTATAACTTAATATTTGTAATGCATCCTGCAGATATGCATGGATTTAATTTGAATGCTGGCAGCCTGTCAAGTCGGATGTTCCCATTAATCCTTTCTGCTCCAGCACCTTAAAACCTGGATGGGCTCTGAGCTTCCAGGGACACTCCAGGAGCACCAGGTTGGCCGTGCCTCCCTTTTCTGGCAAAGTTCCTTTCAATCCATCCTTTTTTTTTTTTTTTTTCCCAGCCTATGAAACTGGTTTATGCCTGAGGTGGAGCAGGACACGTGTGTGTGGGTTCCTTCACTTTGTACCCCAGTCTTTTCTAAGTGGACACTGTCCCTCATCCCAGCTGCATGCAGAGTTGGTGGTTGTCATGCCAGGCCTCGTGAAATGTTTGATACCAATGTTTTGCTACCATGTGAAGGCTGCAGAAACCGTCCTTACCTGCATCCTGAGAGACTTTTGTATTTCAGTATTACCTATCTGTGTACTTTTGGTCAGATTTGTTAATATTTATAATGAGAACCGAAAATAAAAAGGTTAAAAAAAAAATTAAAAAGAAAAAATAGGTTGATGCTGGTGGTGCAGCTTTTGAATTTGGGGGGAGGGCAAGGATTTGGGAAGAAATTATTTCAAACCACAGCATTGGGGGCTTGGCCCAATATAGCATAAATACTATATATATATATATATATACTTATACTAAATACTATATATATATAATTCTTATAAGTATTTATAAATATATATAGGGATATATGTATATGGAGAGAGAAAATACATATATTGGGCTCAATTAAGCATAAATACTATATATATATACTTATATACTAAATATTACATATATATATAATACTTATAAGTATTTATAAATATATATATATGGGGATATATGTATATGGAGAGAGAAAATGCATATATATGGCCCAATCAAGCATATATACGAGAAGTATATATATTACAAGTATATTTATATTTATTTATGTTTATATATATTTAGGACCCTTGAAGCCCAGCAAACTCAGGGCACGGGGAATGATGTCCAGACCCAGGTGACAAGGCCGGGCTTACAGGAAAATCCAGCTTGAAAAACACAAGGAAAAAAATATTTACTCAATTAAATGATGCTCTGTTAAGTCATCAGATTTTTTTTGTTTAAGTCACTCTTTATCCCCTCGGGAACAAAGAGCTGATTATCAAAAGCAGGAGGACAAACCCTCCAGATTAAAATAAAGCTTAAGGTATTTGAGTGCCAAGCTGCTCCGGGGCACGTCAGCCCCCTGTGCTCTATAAAGAGCCTCAGCTTTTGGGGGAGCTCACCTGTCCCAGGTGCTGCTGCCCCATGGAGAGCCCAAACAGCAGCACCCCAGGCCCTTTTGATGGCCCCCAGTGGCCACACCAGGGTCCCCGTGGCCTGTACGTGGCCGTGGCCGTGCTCATGGGGCTGGTGGTGGCCTCGGCCTCGGTGCTCAATGGCCTGGTCATCGCCGTGTCCCTCAGGCACAGGAGGCTCCGCTCGCCCCTCAACCACATCCTGGTCAACCTGGCCGTGGCCAACCTGCTGGTGACACTGTGTGGCAGCTCCGTCAGCCTCTCCAACAACATCCGCGGCTTCTTCGCCTTCGGGGAGCGCCTGTGCCAGCTGGAGGGCTTCATGGTGTCCCTCACAGGTAAGGACACGCTCCTGCCGGGCCTTTGTCACGTCCACTTGGGTCCCCGTGTGTCTGTTCAGACAAAGCAAGGACAGCAGCACGCACGGGCCTCCTGAGGGAAAAGTCATATTTAAATCATGTTGCCCAGAGCTAAGACAAGACAGTAGCTGTTATAAACGAGAGGGCAAAAGTCTCGATATTCAGCAAAATTTAGATTGTTTTATTTGATATAGAAAGAGCAAGCAGCGCTGGGGAACGTGAGGGGTCACCGCCCACTCCACGCTCCACCAAATCTTGGTTTGCAG